>NW_005871048.1:64663525-64897002 GCF_000147115.1 Myotis lucifugus | reverse complement strand
ACCCCATAATAAAGAAACAGAATTTCCGGAGAGAGGCCCAGAAATCAGGATTTTAAAAAGATTCCCAGGCGATTCTAATGTGCAGCCAAGGTTGAGAACCACTGCTCTAATCTACTACCCTGATCACCAGGGGCCCAGCTATAATCAACCACATTGAACACCTGGGGCCTCCCTAGTAATTCACCATCCTGAACATCTGGGGCCTCCCCTGTAATCCACCAGGCTGACCACCTGGGTCTTCCCTGTAATCTACCACACCGAACACCTCAAGAGATGTGATTAGATGAACCTAAAGCAGAGATTCTCCCCTTTGGCTGCACGTTGGAAGGTTCTGGTGATTGTTGTAATTAGCTAGTTATTAATAATAGGAAATGAGGAAAAGGAAGACCAGACATTCTAGGCATGTCATCTGTGCAGTTTTACCAGGAACCTACACTTTATGTTCCCAGGGAACCACTGGCCTCTTCCCTACAAATCACCGAGTTAAGGGACCCAACAAAGGGGGAGATGGATGCATGTGCAATGATTCTGGGTGAGGCAGGGAATGCCTGTCAGTTAAACCTGGGGACAGAAATCATTGACTAGGAGTGGAGTCAATGCAAGCCTGTGAAAATTTGGGATGCATAATACCTGAGACAAAGGAGTTCTCTGTCTTGGCTCTTGGCTCTCTGGTTCCTTTGGCTTTGCTCCTGCCCCTGTTCCCTCCATAGCCTGCAGATCCCACTTGCAATGGACTGATGGGTCATCGCTGGGGACACAAGTAGGCTAGCCTGATGCTGGATTGGACTGTGCCCCGACCTGGAACAGAAACTCTGGTAATGGCTTTAATCCTAGCTCTGCTGAAGCCACAGCTACACTTCTTCTATGGAGAGAAATGGGACCTTGGAAACTCAGGGGTGTAATTCCACAAACATAAAGAATTCTACAATATCTCATCATCCTGTGGGAGTCTCAGAAAATTCTTTTTCTCAGGACATCGCAAGAAACCCACACCCCCAGCAACAGGTGGGGACCAAGAGAGCTCCCTAATGACAACACTGGTACCGCATTTATGTTTTGCCACCGCAATGATGTGTAACAAATAACCATGCAACCACATGGTGCACAGCAACAAATGTTTGTTGCCATGCATCTGAGGTGGTTGGAGAGGTGACTCTGTGAGATATAGATTTAGTAAAATTAATCATTTTCTTAATGCTTAGATCTCTTTCCCTGACCTTTCTTGCCCCTGGGGTAAAAAGAGTAATTCAACCTACTTAGTTTATGTTCTCAGTGTATTGATGAACCTTGCTACATCTGGGCCTAAGAATAGACTGGGTTGTGAAAGGTACATCTCTCCTTGAGGGGACCTCCGCTAGCAGAGAATATGGTTGTCATTCTCTGAAGGGGTGCCATGTTTTATTCTGAGTCATCAGTATGTTCTCCACCAGTGTCCTTGGCTTCCTTCACCTACTTCTTGGTGAGGAAGATTCTCAGTTGGCACACAATGGAATTTCCAACATGTACAACTAAATACTACTGCTGGAGGGGCCACTTCCATCAGCCTCAGGGACTGTGCAGGGACTGTAGACAGATCCCTTCAAGTCTGCCCCTCCCAGTGCATGTCCAGTGTGCAAAGTGTACTTTTAATTGCCAAATTCCAAACACACTCAATCATTCATAAACATGTCAATCTTCTGTAGAAGTTCTTATAGGTTAATTTGATTTGTTTCTTATTTTGTGTTATAGACTAACTGCTTGTGTCCACTCATGGTAAAGACCTAACCCTAAAGGTCACGATATTTGGAGGTGGGGCCTTTGGGAGGTGATTACATGTAGATGAGGTCACAAGGGTGAAGCCCCATGATGGGAATAGTGTTCTAATAGGAAGAGACTGAGAGGCCCCTCTCTCTGCCATTTGAGGACACAAGAAGGTGGCAGTCTGCAAGTCAGGAAGAGGGTCCTCACCAGGATCTGACCTTACTGTACCTTGATCTCAGACTTTCCAGCCTCCAGAACTGTGAGAAATAAAGATCTTGTTTAAGTAGCAAAATCTACAGTATATTTTGTTATAGAAGTTTGAATAGACTAAGACAGTTTGGCCTAAAAAGTTGAATAAAGGGTCATTCAAGGAATGACAAAAATAGAAGCAAGCTTTTCCCTTAATTTGAATATTTGTAGGATCCAATCTGGATATAAATCTATTCTTACATATTTGGGAAAATCTTTCTCAGACACAGCTTGCATCCAAAGGTTATTTACATCATCAAAATATATTCAGATTTGCAAATCAGTGAGGACTGCAGCAACACTAATGTAAACAGGGAACAGGTGCGGGATGCTGTGAGCGATGATAACCAGAGTCAAGTGGCTGCACAACATTGAATGACAAATGGGAGGGCGATGAAATGAAAACAGAAGAAGAAAACCTAGCTATTGAGTCCTATGTGTATCAATCAAGTTCAATCAAAGAAACAGAATCTGGGATATATATATATAATATTACATATTACATGTCATTTATCTATGCCATATACCATGTCATATATCATATATATTATACTTTTTACATTATGTTTTATCTATTACACTATGATTCGTGCACCGGTGGGTTCCTCAGTTCCTGTTGCCTGAACCCTCTTGCAATCCCGGGACCCCTTGCGGGATATCAGACTGCCGGTTTTGGCCGGTTCCCTGCAGGTCAGGCCGAGGGACCCCACCAGTGCATAAATCTGTGCACCGGGCCTCTAGTATGCATATAAGATCTTTGGTTAATCTCTTTCTACCCTCCCCTTCCCCCATCCCCTCTGAGATTCATCAGTCTGTTCCATGTTTTCATGCCTGTGCGTTGAGCGTCTGCCCCCTGGTGGTCATTGCACGTCATAGCTACTGGCTGGTCGATGTTCGCTTAGGCTTTTATATATATAGATTATATAATGAACTGTTATATATTATGCATTATATAAAACACATTTTATATTACAGACGAAGATTTGACCTCATGCAATTGTGGGAGCTGTTGCCCCAGAGCCTGATGTTAGACTTGAAGTCCACTGAGTGGCAGTCAGGAAGAAAAGATGGTTATAAACTGGAAGGGACCAACGTCAAGCTGGTACCCACAGCACAGCCTAGATTCCATCACATCTCAGTTCCTGTTGCCTCTGACCTTAATGGTGAGGGGGGTGACCTGACCCTTCATCGTGGAGCTAAATACACACTAGCCCAAAATGGCAGCCGCAGGCCCCAGGGCTGCCTTGGGCCCATGAGCCCACAGATCAGCAATAGTGTGTGTCAGCTGCAAATGGCTGCCACCCTGCAGATCTTCCAGGAGGATCTCTGCTGTGGCCCACCCTGACAGGAAGCATACAGGGAAGGAACTCTGACACGTTGCAAATGACCTTGCCATGGCTGTGTGATAAATCGCCCTCAAACTCAGTGGTGTGAAACCACCATTTGTTATGCTCATGTATTTAGTGAGTCAGGCATTCAGAAGCAGCATAGTGACCACAGTTCGTCTGAAGCCCGAAGGCTGGGACCATCTGCAGTCTGTTCACTCAGATGTTTGGTGGGTGATGCTGGCTGGAGGCTGGGGGCCCAGCTCCCCTCCATGCAAGGTGTCTCCTTGTTTGGCCTCCTTCACAGAATGGCACCTGGGTTCCAAGGGCAAACATCTGAGATAGCACCAAGTGAAAGCCACTATCTTTATAACCTAGCCTGGAAGTCATATAGGATCATTTCCGCCATTTTGTCTTGGTTGGAGCAGTCCCCAGGCTCACTCAACTTCACTGGGGAGAAACACAGATGCCACCCCTCAGGGGAAAGGAGACAATGTGTTGTAATAAGAGACTATGGGAACAGGTGTATTCGTGCAGCCATTTTTGGAAACGCCACCTGCCACAATGATGTTGGTGAATAGACTGTGACCATCCTATGTTATAGGGAAAACCATCCCAGGGTCATTTTGTTTAATTTGGGTATAGATTTTATTCTGATAATGTAGGACAAAAAATGCAATCAACTCTTACTGAAGGCTCACTGTGTTCCAGAAAGTTCTAGCACAGGACTAATGCAAGCTTCCACAGGCCATGAGGGGGCAAAAACGTGAGTCAAGAATACATTTTGCAGGAGAATTAAGACACTTTTTATTACAAGTGTCAAATACTCAACTCAAACTGGCTTAATGCACAAAAGAAAAGGTTTTGGCTCACATAGTGGAAATTCCAAAGAATATTTCTGATTTCAGGTAGAGTGTATCAGGGAGTAAGATTTTGACGGACCCTGTATCTCCTACCCAGCATGGCTTCATCATTTTCAGTGAGGTTTCCATCCCAAAACAGAAGTCTGCACTGACCTTAGGACTTCTGATACCTGATAAGAAGAGCATTTTTTCTTTTTCTGATCATGCTGGCAAGTTCTGGGGAATGCTCTGATTGGTCTAGCTTGGATTATATGCTTATCACTGAACCAAATAAAAGATGAGAGAAATGGAAAACCCTTATTGGCTATCCTCAGGGCTATCTAAAATTCATAATCAGCTGTATGCACACCACTAGAGCAGCACAGAGATTCTACTGTGGTTCAGCTAGGTGTCTGAGATGAGATAAGGAGCAGATCAAGAATATTCCACTTCACCGCCCAAAAGAGAAAGAGGTAATCTTTGCTGATATTTCAGGGCCACTAGCTAATCACTTGAGTTATTTCATTAAATTTTCATGGGGATGTCCACATGATTTAATTTAAAATAACATAGCCAAAAGAACTCAAGAGAAAAGTCTCCTTAAGTAAATATAGGAAACACTATTCGGTGCCCTGAAGGAAATTTTATACTAACATTAGTTGTCATTTAGTCATTGAGGAAACATCAACTCAAGAAGTTGGTCTGGGCGTTAGTCTCATAGGGCTGCAGAAACTGAATACCACAGTGGAGAGGCTTAAATGACAGGCATTTATCGTCTCACGCTTCTGGAGGCCAGAAGTCTGACACCAAGATGTCAGCGGACCTGACTCCTTCTGAGACTGTGGGAATCCGTTCCGTGCCTCTCTCTAAGTGTCCGGTGGTTTGCTGGCAACCTCTGGCATTCCTTGGCTTGTGGCAGAATCACTTTGATCTCTGCCTTGACCTTCACCTGGCATTCTCCTTGTGCATGTGACGTCGTGTCCAAATTTTTATAAGGACACCTCCCTAATAGCCTCCTCTTTACTTGACTGCCTCTGCAAAGACTCTGTTTCCCAAAAAGATCCCATTGTGAGGTCCTGGGGCTGAGGACTTCAACATGGCCTTTTGGAGGGACACAATTCAACCCACAGCAGCCTGGTTTCACAGGAGATACTTTAAAGTTAACTGCCACGGGTCCAAAACGGAAACCATCCCCATTTCTTCCATTTGCGCTGGGATATTTACGAATTTAAGTTACCATAATTTTCTTTACAAACCCAGAGATGTCACTAACAAGTCTGATTTTAAAATTGGGCGACCAGACTTGATGAGGTTTGCGGCTATAGACGTGCCTGGTGCATAGGAAAGGTCCACCGCTTGCGTCTATAGATGTTTATGGCGTACAAAGAGTTAAGTGAATTTAAAATCGAGTTGCTGTCACAAAAGGTAAGCTTTCCTTCCTTTTACGACTGAGTAATATTCCCTGGTGTAAATGTACCACAGCCTTGTTATCCCTCATCTACTGATGGGCACTTGGGTGGCTTCCAAATCTTGGCTGTTGCAAATAACGCTGCAATGAACATAGGGGTGTATATATTTTTTCAAGATTTTTAAAGTTACAGTTTCCTGTAGTCAGCAAAATCGTGATTTTCTTCATAAATGGGAAATGAAAGCCATGATCTGTCACTAGCTCGCTGATGTGATTGGATCCTTGCCTAGTGCACACTCTTGAAAATGGAGGTCGAAGTCCCATCTATTAACTGTTACATTTTGGGCCTGTGTATGGTTTCTTGTTCATTAAACTGTGAAATCCCCTGGTCGGAGGTTGCATCTCTGAATTATTGATTAGCTCTCATTTTAACTGGAACTTTTTGGAAAAATCCAGAGTTCTAATCCATAGAGGCTGAAACTATTTATCTATAATGTTCAGCCTTTCTTTTCCCGATCATGTGGGGGTATGTTCACATTTACCTTATTCAGAGAGTGAGTTTTAACCTGCAAAGTATTTATTAAAAAATCATCTCTGTCCCCATCAAAGGAGCAAAGGCTTTCCAGGAAATAAGAAAAAAACTAACCTATAGCATTTATAGATAACCAAAGGATATGGAATACTAGATTGTTAGAACTCAAGTTCAAAATGTTTTCTTCTATTGAATTTTTATTGGTGAAATAGCAGCAGAGGGAAAAGGCAAGCCATATTCAATTTTATTGTTAATTTTCTCAGGTGTGATAACAGTGTTATGGTTATCTAAGATAAGGACATGCATGCTGTATCTTAGGGATGAAATGTCAGCATATTATCAACTTACTTTCAAGTGATTCAGCAAACACACACACACACACACACACACACACACACACATTCTTGAGCTTAGAACTTAGATCTTGTACTATTTGTTACACTTTTCTGCATATGTGAAAATTTTATAAAAAGTTGTAGAGAAAAAGGGATGGTGAAGATGGAGAAAGGTTTCTTCCACTGGTAACTTTCCCCCTTACCACTTGTCCTGAGCCTACCATATCCAAGGTTCAACTCTTTGCTCCTCCATCCACCACCCCAAAAGAATATAGGCTCAAAGCCTTTTACAATATTGTTGGTGAGTAAAAACATCTACATTTACAAATTATTTTCCACTTAATGGAATGTTTTGAGGGTTAAATGAGCTATTTGAGTGAGGTGCTTAGAACTATGCTTGGCACAAAGTATTTTGTTATAACAGCCCAAATGGATGAACAGAAATTGGTTTATATTACTTGTACCAGTAAAATGAACTAATCGGAGTGGCTCATCTCTGCTCATAAATCTGCGGTGGAAAAACAAATGGAATGTTTGCCAGCCCCAGGACAGTCTGTCTGTCTTAGGAGGAAAAGTGACTAAATTGTGTGTCATAATCAGAGATAGAATACTAGGCCCTTGTGGTTTCTGCCCCACATCCTCTCCTTGCCCTGTGGAGCCATTGCCCCACCATTCTCTGAGGCTGCCTTTGGGGTCAAAGTTTACAGAATAACTCCATGTGTATAGGCCAATTGGCACCTTCCATCCTTCTAACCAGAGGGACTGGCTTCCTGATAGTCACAGGACATGAATTCCGCCCTTCACAGCTAAGGAGATTCAATCAGCAGGCGTTCGTTATCAGGGAAGCATACGTTCTTCCTTTTCCTGTTGGCATCTATGTGAAAAGACAATGGGGCTGGAATTGTGGTAGACATCTCATGAGCACATGGGTCTAGAGCAGCCGTGGGCAAACTACGGCCCGCGGGCCGGATCCGGCCCGTTTGAAATAAATAAAACTAAAAAAAAAAAAGACCATACCCTTTTATGTAATGATGTTTACTTTGAATTTATATTACTTCACACAAACACTCCATCCATGCTTTTGTTCCGGCCCTCCGGTCCAGTTTAAGAACCCATTGTGGCCCTCGAGTCAAAAAGTTTGCCCATCCCTGGTCTAGAGCAAGGACTGAACACCAAGGAAATAGAACTGAGAAATCCAGAGACAGAAACTCCAGCCCAATGAAATCATTTGACCCTGGATCAAGCCATACCTGAAGCAGAAGGTCCTTCTGGGTACTTCAGTTTTGTGAGCAAATAAATTCCTTTTCCTTTTCTTATTGGTTTGAGGTAGGGGTTTTGTCACCTGCAGAAGCAAGAATCATAAGTAATACAGTTATGGGAAGTTGGGTTTGAGGAAAGGTGTCAGGTAACCCATTAGATGAAAAGGCTGAGTTACAGAGACAGGTTGTAAAACTCCAGTAAGCACACGTTCTCCTTTCTTTGAAATCATAAAACACTTTGCTTCTACAATTGATATGGCATGTATCACATATTGCCTTGAATTGCAATTACAGTTCTTGTGTGGTGGGTACAAATTTCACAACCATAAAACTCCGGTGTGCAGAAATGTAACTTTCTTTATTGTTTTATAATTGAGCTTAATTTAGCTCACAAGCCCTCATTTCTGCTAATGGCAGATAACTTAATCTTGCTGATTGCAGGCAATTCTGTCAGTCCTGGTTTAAAACACGGTTTCTTTTGAGGGAAATACTTAGTTAATTCAGGAATCCTAATCCCTTCACCCCCAACCTTTCCCTCGGGGGCGATCTGTGTTCTAGCAAGTGTGGCCAGGAGGCAACATGTCTGGTCTAGGAGCCAACCTCTGACTCCCCCCGCCCCCCCACCCTCCCCCACCCCCGCCGACTTCTGATTGATTCATTGGCACTGACTGCTCATTACTGCAGGCCCTAGCCACACACAGCTCTTAGTTCAGCCCCTAGAAACTCAGCCATGCTCTCCATCTAGGTCCCAGCCTGGGCTGCCCACACAGTCTCTGACCCCACAGCACAGTTGTTTCCCCGACAGGTGCATCAGCTGTCAAGTCTCCGCTCTCCTTGGCATCCCACTGCAACATTTGGGGACCCTGGAGTCCACATCCTGCAGCAGTGAGGGACACCAGGGGATGGGACATCTCAGTGTCTGGTGGCCCTAAACCAGCTCTGCTCCCATTTCTGTGCTACAAGAACCACCCATGGGGAGCCAGGGCATTCAGGGAGCCAGACCTCCCCTCCCCCCACCCCCGACTCACAGACAATCTGCTTTGCTCTGGGGCTGCAAACCTCCATGGGAAGGGGGCGTTTGATCTCAAGAGCAGGTTCAGAGCCTCCCCCTCCCCTCACCCCTCTTGCCTCCTGTTTGTGAGCTCCACATTCCTCCCCCCCCCCCGCCCCCCCCCCCCCCGCCCCAGGCCTACCCAAGAAGGACTCTTGGTCCTCCTGTGTGCTGTGGGCCAAGTACTTTGCTCTGGGTGCCCCCAGGCTAGCCCCTGATGTTACTTAAAATAATGAGCAAAATATTATTACTTGAAATAACAATCCGTCCTGTCTCACCTGTGTGGCTCTTCAACATAAAATCCTGGCTTCCAAGACCAGGTCTCCACTCCCAATTCCCAGAAGTTCACCCCAGAGCTCCTGTTGGAGAGTCTGGTGACTTGCTCTGGCTGCCTCTTTGGGGCCAGATCCTCCCTGTGGCCTCACTGTGCGGTTTTAGTGGAGGAAGTGCTGCAGGGCACAACACAAAACTACAAAGGGAGTTCCTGGGAAGGAAAGGCGCTGTGGGCAGTGAGAGCCGGCTGTTCTTCCAGCCATTGGAAGCACCTGGTCTGGCCCTGGTCTTGCTCCCCTGTGGGCATGCGGTGGTCATGGACTGTTGACTTTGCTGGCCTTTTGACATCCTTGCAAGGGCCAAACTCCACCCACTGTACTGAGAAGCACATCTGAAAAGGAACTTTCTGGGCTGTGTGAATGTTCTTTTTCTTTAGGCCAGTGGGTCCCTGGGCGGTCACTGTTCTGCTAGCCTCTGAGAGTTGGCCCTAGTATTTTCTATCAGCAGCTTCCTAATGCAGGAACCGGCACGAAGCTCCCTGGAGAGGTGACTTGGGGTGTAGTGACCCCTGTAGCACTCTTTCGTCCTCAGTGTTGTGGGTTAAATTGTGAGCCCCAAAGCTCTGTGGACACCAGACCCTGGTACCTGTGAAGGTGGCCTTTTTGGAAACAGAGTCCTTGCAGATGTAAGTAGTTAAGGATCAGATGAGATGATCCCACATTAGCGTGGCCCCTAAGCTCTATGGCTCGTGTTCTCATGGGAAACGGAGAGGACATTCATGGACACAGACACACAAAGCACAAGCCACGTGACCGTGGTGCCAGAGACCGGGGTGAAGCATCTACAACCCAGGGAATGCTAAGGATTGCTGGGGCCACCAGAAAGTAGGAAGAGGCAGGAAGGATTCTTCCCTGGAGCCTCCCTCAGAACAGGGCCCTGCAGACACCTTGATCGTGGACTTCTGGCCTCCAAAGCTGTGAGACAGTAAATTTCTGTCATTTCAACCACTCAGTTGTGCCACTTTATAGCAGCCCTGGGAAAGGAATACACCCAGAAACCTCACTCCTGCCCCATGTGTCTCTCCTCAGTGCTAGTGTCAGATATCCTGCAGGCCGGGACATTGCAAGAATCCAGGGGAGGCTAAATAGAGGATGTTCCTAGCCTGGTTCCCAGGCTGCTCTGAGTCCCTTTCCTGCACTGCTTCCCAGGCTGCTCAGGCCCAGATGTCCTCCCCTCTCTGAGAATGCTGCCTGCATCCTCCTGCCAGTCCTGCTTCCTCCCTCCCCACTCCAGAGTGTATCACTCCAGCCCTCCTCTGCCCAGATTATGACTCCCAGGGGTGGATACTTTTTCCCAGCTCTCCCCATCCTCCTGGGTAAGGCATGACCTAGGCAGGGATTCTGAACCTTCAGAACTTGTTTAAACCCAGCTTCCTGGGCCTAACTCCAGAGATTCTGACTCAGTGACTCTGGGGGGGAGCCCGAGAACTGGACCCAGCATTTCTAACAAGCTCTCTGGTGCGGCTACTACTGATCTAAGGACCACACCGTGAGACTCACTGGCCTAAGTTAAGCGATTGATGGGATCTCGTGGCGTCTGGGCAAGACTGATGTCCTGAGAGGGCAAGCCTGCCAGGAGAGGTGTGCGGAAATTCATTTCATGCAAGACTTTTGAGGTTCAGCTAAGAATGGAAAGAGTCTGTGTGATGGGTTGAGGGAGTCAGGCTGGTGTGTTTGCCAAGGTTGGTCTCTGGGCCATGGTCTGTGTCTAAGCTGGAGGAGCGAACAGCTGTGGGCAGAAGCCCAGAACTGTTTGCTCCAAAGTCTCTGAGACAGAGAGGTCCTTCAAGCCATTCTGTTGGGCAAAGAAGACAAAGCATGACTCAGAAAAGTAGGACATTTTCCTGTATGCCTGTGCATCTGTGTGTGCACCTAAATCTGTGCATGTGTGTACATGTGTGCACACTCATTTGGTCATGGGCTTGCCAAGTGCTTTCCACTTTATCTGTGTAAGACAGAGCCACCACCAGGAGCAGCTTCCAATACAAAAGCCAAGGTAGCCCCACCCAATACACACACACACACACACACACACACACACAGAGGCACACACACTGTTTTGTTTCTATTTGAGGTTTCACTCTGCTGTGCAGCAATCTATTTTTGTATGACAGCCCTTGCCTCCTGATTTGCAGTTCCTGACTCCTTGGGGTTTACTCTTTCCAGCCTTGCTCCCCACCCAGCAAAGCCCAGTGTTTCATTTCGCTCTGCCTTGTCTGTGTCAATTACACAGAAGACGTTTTGAACCTTCTGTGCTTTTGTTGTTCTAGTTGCCTCTGATCATGCTCACAGACACGCCTGGCCCGGAGACACCACCTCTATGCAGCCTACACTGTGCTGCGCCGTTTGCCAGCAGGTGGCAGGTGTTCACCCTTCTCCCTTTCATAACAAATTCTAGGGAGATACCAAGTGCCAATCCATCCCCATGTGTGGCTTCCTCCTATACGAGTGACAAAGAAGGGGCTGTAAGCTCAGAGCTGAGTTAATTACATTCCTATTTCCAGCACATTCACGTCATCATTCTGTCTGAGATGCGGCTTTCTTCACCTACCCTCTCTCCATCTCCTCCACGGGTTCCTACTCTCTCAATAAGTGTATCTGCAGGAGGTGCTAACCGCACTCTACCTGGACCCCTTCCCAGGTGGTGCACCTGACAGCTGGTGCTGGTGGGTGCTGACAGCTCCCGCTGCCCTAGCTCTGGATGGTGACAGTCATTCACTGCAGGGAGTTCCTGGCTGAGACTTACACACTAGGTGGGGGGAGTGGGGGGATAGGGGGGTAGGGAGTCCCAGCCAATGACTGGCAGATAAAGGGTACAAAAGGTCAGTCCTTTGCCTTAAGGTGGGATTAATGTAGGATGTGTCTTATGTCCCAGAGCCCTCTGGGGATCTTTCTAGACTTTCCCCAAGTCCACACCCTAGGTGAACTTCTTCCCCTGCCTATTTCACTTCCTTATCTCCTTTCTCATGAAAGTCCTCTCTTAGAGCATCACATATATCTGAATCTTGTCTTGGTCTCACATAGAATATGTAGTGTTGCTGTGTGTGTGTGTTAGGCAACTTGAAGAGTTACTCTATGAACTCGCAGCCTTTCCCTTCCTTCCTATGCAGCCCTGTCTACCCAAGTCTATCCCTCCTGCTGTCCATTCATTCATCCCGTCTGCTTTAAACAAGTTCTTTAAAGAACTGCTGATTCTTTCTGCCGTGAGGGTGCTTCATAGTGTGTGCTACCACACTTAACTGGCCACCTCCCCAGTGAGAAACTCTTTGATTGCCTCTTCTTCTGCGTGGCCACAGGCAAGACCTTCATGGATATCCTTGAATGAAACCTCCTGTGATGAGTTCTCTGAATGGACAGCTGGGAGTGGATCCTGAGCCCCAGGCATGTTCAGGCTTAGCTCCACGGGGTCTTACACACAGCTCCCGGGCAGCTGCATGAACCCAGAAGCAACACGCCTGTTTCCACACATCCTCTCCAACATCAGGGAAGGTCTCCCCTTCCATGTGTTGCCATTCTGACGTCGGTTTTCCATCATTGTATTGTTTTCATCTCCATTGCTAATGACTCAGCATCTCTACTTATACTTGTTGGTTATTAGTGTTTCTTTTTTTAAACCAAGGATGATCTTAAGAAAAAAAGAACTTTGTTTATTCAAGACATTAATGCCTTGTTGCTTTATACAGTGAAACTATCTTCTTTGAGAGGGCCATCTGTCTCTTTTCTCTGTTTACTAAGTAGAAATACTTAAGAGCTACTGCCTTATGCTCTCATTGTTGTTCAGAGATATTGATGACATAGCTCATTTATATTTCACTTGTCCTTTATTGCAGTTCTCCAACCAGGACTCAGGCATGAGTCCATAGGGACATGGGTTAAAGGACATTAGAGTTACAGAGACCATTTTCACACAATCATGCTCACTTTTCATACTGAGCTATTAAGCCAACTCTTATACCCTGTCTCTCTCTTCCATAAGCTTGAGTTCTTTTCCTGAAGCTTTTTAATCCCTCATATACAAGGACACCTGGTGGGCCTTTCCCCTGAACTTGAGAGGTGCCTTGACTTGCTTGAGCCTCACAAAAAACACATGTTAGCATGCCAAGCTGGTCCCCATACTATAATGTAAACAACACGAGTTTAATTCCTCAGCAGACCCTCCTGAGAGGAACTTTTCATTTTTGTGTGTCTCAATAGGTCCCCAGTCATACACTGCTGCTCTTAGAGTTATCAAACAATATTACAGCCAATGCCCAGGTGGATACACAATGCTGAACAGCATGATCTACATTCCAAGGGCTGGGAAGGAAGGTTTATTATTATTATTATTATTATTATTATTATTATTAACTGGGTTCCTTTGGGGACTCCTGGTGGGATCTCAAAAGATGATTTTGTGCACTGGTAGCTGAAGCTCTGAGTAAGAAGAATTCAAGGATGACCATGGTTTTCTACATGGACAATTGCAAGAAGCCCACATAGTAGGTTCTCAGAGTGGTGGACACAAATACTTGGACTTCTTTTTTCTTCGAGCAGGAAGTTCTTCCAAGGTTTAAATCTTAGAAGATCCCCAAAATGTCTCTGAAATCTACTCCCGAGTTACTAGTTTATAAAGAAAGTCTCCAGAAGTAGGGATCATGGAAAGGACCATCCTACAGTTAATCTGAACTGACATGGCCAATGAAATGTGACGACTCCAACCCTTGACATGACAGTGAGAGTTTCTTCTGCTCTTCAGTACTATTTCTCTGTCTCTTAAGTTGGTGTCTCTGGTTCCACATTTCCAATGTCCAACTAACTCATGTCCCAGCACCTCCTCTCTCCAGTTTGCTGCCCCATGTCCACCAGGGAGCTAGGAAAAAGATCTCACCATGATTCTGGAGGCACTGATGAACACTTATGATCACCACAGAGACCCTAAAAGGGTAGGGACTGGGGTGAGGCAAGTGAGGCTAAGTCATTAAAATCTGAATATTTTACTCATCGTGAGTTCTTTTTTAATATTCATTTTTATTTTTAAAAAGACTGCAATAGGACATTATTTATCTTGGTTACTGAGGTTTATTTATTTATTTATTTATTTATTTTGCGCTTCTATAAATTTCATAGCAAGTCCCTTCTTTGCTACAAATAGAGGGAGGATAAAAAAATATCACAGCTTTGACTGAAATTTTGCTTCATGTGAGAGCCTTAGAAAAAAACAGCATTTTGAGATAGGTAAGGGTATACCTAACATCTACATAAATATTGACAGAAAAGAACATATTGAGAAACACGCCCTGAGAAGAAAGAGAAGATACAAAGAAGGTCAGTTTGAGATTGAGATTTCTGAGGGGCGAGCTGTCCAGATGCCTTTCTGTGTCAGCACTGCATAGAAGACAATGTGTGTTCAGTTTCCCCGGTGGCCTTCCAGGTACATTATGAAGACAATTAAAACCCATATCCCAGACCTACACAGCTTTCAGTGATTGGGCTCAAGTTAATCAGTGGGAATTGAATGAAACCGCTTGTTCAAGTAAAACTGATCGAACTCTTGATGAGCAAAAATGGAAAACTTGACCACCAGTCTTTACTTCCTTTCCTCAGGGGCACTGTGGTGTGAGAGTACCCTCATTCCTCCACGCCAAAGTTTTATAGATGCTTTAGAAAGATGTAATTGGTAATTAATGCCAAATTTACACTGTGGATATAATGGTTTACAAGTCCATGGTTTGTATTTTGCTGTATAGAGCTATTCTTAAGTATTTTCTCAACAATAAGCAGTTCATTCCAACTGAATTAAATTCTTTTTAATGAATCCATTTGTTGTTCTTATATAATTCTAAATTATTGAAATTCTTCAGTATGGATCCACGAAAAACTGAAGTAATATGATCCAACAATGTAAACAAAAAAGAAGCTTATTATGTTTTGAATATATATATATATATATATATATATATATATATATATATTACTACTAGAATCCCATGACAACTCCATAAATGCCAAATAAATTGATTTGGGTAAAGATCTAGGATACTTTCCATTTATCGAACTGCAAACAGATAGCAATTTAACTTATTTTGATAATTGGTATGATTTTTCTTTTAACTAATCTTTCCCAAAATGTATTTCTATGTGGATTTCATGTGAGTGTGAATCTATAAAATTGACCCAGATTCTCTCTCAGCAGTAGAACTGATCTTTTTTTTCCTGTGTCTTGTAACACACATTTGTGAACTTGCCTGGTATAATTGAAAAGAAATTCTTCATAGACCAGGATTATTTGCTAAATGTGTTTCTCTTTGAACATCAGTGGACTATACACCTAAATGCGGGGTGAAAGTGAGAGAATTTTCTTGACCATGATATTACTTTAATCTTGCCTGTTTCATATTCTTTAGAAAACCCCAACATCCCTAGAGCATTCCCACAATGGATACGATCACTACACAATTAGCTATAACAATAAGAAAAGCCCAGTTTCTGGAGAAACTTTATAAGATTCTTGATACATAATGTGTTATTCTCTGAACAATGTTCTTTGTTATTTGAAATCAAGTTTTCTTAGGGACTTGTTCATATGGTTCCCTCTGTGTCTTCAGAAGAATGAGTTGGCAAACAAACTTTACTATAGCTGGCAGTCATTTAGCGCTACATTAAATGACTAACCACAGCTGGGGGCTAGCTTTTCCCCATTGCCTCCCTGAAGATAATTAGGGTCTTGGAGAAATGTGTTACTGTCTGTTTCCTGGGTCCAGCCAGTGTGCCTCAATGGTTGAGCATCGACTTATGAACGGTTTGATTCCGGGTTGGGGCACACGCCCGGGTTGTGGGCTTAATCCCCAGTAGGAACTGTGCAGGAGGCAGCAGATCAATGCTTCTCTCTCATCATTGATATTTCTATCTCTCTCTCCCTCTCTCTTCCTCTCTGAAATTAAAGAAAAAAATCTGTTCCCTGGGATCAAACTTATTAATAAGGAGCCCTGTTGGCTCTTGGGGAAAGAGTTCTCTACTTGTAATGACAAATGCTACTCTAGAAGGATATGACAGGCAAAGGAGGAGAATGAAAGAAGAGGTTCCCCAGTTGGGTTACCAGCTATGAGAGAATGTGTCATTAGCACCTGGATAGGGTTTTGAAGGATGAGCAGGAGGGAGGACCTTCACCCAGCTCAGTGATGCCATTGTCAGCAATCTCATACTTCACAGCTATGGCTTATCAGTGACCTTCAGACAATCACCCCCTGGTGCCTGCCTTCCTTGTCCATAAACAAAGATGTGCCTTCCTGGATGTGTAAGCTGCTCTCACCTCCCACAAGGATGGCCCCTCATACAAAAAACAGTCGCCTTTGCTGAAAGGTGGGGCTGACCCTGAGGTACAATGTCCCTCTTGGAATCAGGTTGAGTCTGAGACTTCAGCTGCAATTGTGCCTTTGCTTGCCATCTGCTTCTCCCAGATTGGCCCCGCCCACACCATGCCCACCTCAGTGAATCACTGGGCCTGAATCCTTGGCTCAGGATGTCCGGGGAGGACCCACCTCAGACAGAATATATCAGAACAAGAATTCTGGGAGGGGCCACAGCAGCTGCGTGCGTCAGAAATTGTAAGTACTATGTCAAATGAATTCATACTGCATGTGAAAATACTTTGTGAAGTGTTTTGCTATGCTAACAATTATATCATGTTTTCAGTTTATAATTGTCTTTCCAAAGGGCCTTGAGAGATCTTTCTCAGCATCATTCACCCTGCCCCTGCTCATCAGTGCCCTTACTGACGTTCCCGGTGGCTCCAGTGAGGGGAAGAGTGGGTGGGGCCAATGGAAAGAGATGCTTAAATATCTCTGTGACAAAACATTCCTTTACTTTTTTTGATTCAAGGCTTTTACTTGGTCCACTGGAGACTTTTCAGAGCTTGTATGTTACCACTCTGCTTTCTATCACAGAGTTCTTTGTTTTATAAACCCACCTCCTAACCCTCTCTCCCCTTCAAAAAAAACAAACACCCAAATTTCTTCAAAGCAGCTTTTTCCGTTCTGTGGATCTAGAAAAAAATGGTGGTAAGTCAGAAACTTCTCTCTGATGGTTATTTTATCTTTTGGCACTGGCCCTTGGAGATCAGAGGCCAGAATCAGATAGAGCGCCTCTGGTCCTCCCGGAGTCGTTCAGCACTTACGTAACACCCTGGCCGCTGTGCCAGGCGGTTGCAGGTTGGCCACTGTCTTGATTTAATGCCCTCCTTCGCTGTGGTCCATTTGCCCAGGCTCAATGAGCCATAAAAAACAGATCCTCCGGCGAGCTGACAGTCTCTGCTTCAGAGATGTAAGGTCAATGGGGAACCTACAACAGCTGATTCTCTTTTTATTCAGTGTATTACGAGGAATGGTCATCAGAATTAGTGATCCATTTTAGGGGAAGGTGGGTAGAAACTCGGGCCCTTTACACAATTTCTCTGGGTTTAAAATAACAATTACTCTAAACTCTATTCTTCCTCTAGCTCCCTCTCCTCTTCCCTCTTTCCCTCCCTTCCTCTTATTATTTTTTATTGAGAAAAATATTTAATTTACTCAGTTTTCCTTACAGCCGAAACTCTGGGAATTCAAAATTAGCATCCTTGCCCTTGAGCTTCTTATAGACCCCAGAAATGGTTTTAACCTTGTGCTCCATGTTGTTCTTCTGCGCTTTGTCCAAATGCACCCTTATGAGCCGGCTGCGTCCAGCTTCACAGGGATTCCCTTGCCCACAGTTTCACTTGGGAAACCAAGTCCTCCAGGATGGCATGCACGGCGGTCAGGTTGCGGCTCCTCAGATGCTTTTGCTTATTCTCTGTCCGGCTCTTTGCCCGTTGGCGTCGGCAGAATTTTCCTTGAGCGATAAAGACCAGGTGCTTCCCACTGAGTGTTTTCTCCAGCTCACGCAGCAGCCGGACTTGAATTTTCTGGAAAGACTTGAGTTGAAGAACCAGAACAAAGATTATAACAGCTTTTCAACCACCTCCAATTTCAATTTCCTTGGCCGCTGTGATGTTCAGCTCCTATAGCTGGGCCTTGAGGTCCGAGTTCATCTCCAGCTCCAGCAAAGCCTGGGAGATGCCAGACTCGAACTCATCTGGCTTCTTGCCATTGGGCTTCACAATCTTGGTGCTGGAATTGAACTTGGCCTTCTCCTGGGTGAGCGCCGGCCTGAGAAGAGGCCTAGGTCTCTGGAGAGCTCCTCAAACTTTGTGGCGGAAAAGCCCTCCCTTTCTATCTTGAATTTGACTACAGCTTTATAATTTGCTAGAAGTTTAGTGTGAATTCAGAAGTGAACTTACAAAAGTTCAATAAAAATTTTAAAAATCTCTTGGCAGCGCAAGCCTACAAACTCTTCCATGCAAGCCATTCTGAGCCACTGCTCACCTGCTGGAGGCAAGGCTGTTAAAGGCCTCCAGTTTCAGGAGAGAACAGGTGCTGGCCCTTCAATTGCAAACTGTCTGACTTCGGGCAAATGTAATCCCATGAATCTCAGTTTTCTCAGGTGCAAAAAGGAGATAATTATGCCTCCTGTGCTGAAAAGGAAAGAGACATCGCTCTAGCATGTAACTAGCATATAATCAGAGCTTAATAAATGACAGGCATCATCATGAGACAAACGCATGAACAAAGGCGTTAGGGCTGGGAACAGGAAAGGAAAAGGAAATCTTTGGGGAAAGTGGGGTTTAAAAAATGTAGTCTTCTTGGAAGTGGGATTGAAATGATTTCTTGGAGTCTATCATTGGGAAAGAACCGGGTGTGTGGATGTGGGTGTGTGGGTGGGAGGATTGGGGGGACAGACCACAGCCAGATCAGAGGGTGGTGATCATTTTGATGGCCTCTGCTGAGAAGGTGTCAAAGGTCAGCAGTTCAGAGTTGCTGGGGATATCCCTCCAGTGTACATGGGATTCCCCCCACTAGCAATGCTCAGCTGAATTGGGTCAGAAAATGGGAGTTAACATTAACAACAACTCTTTATCTCAACACAGCTTTATCCCCAATTCAGTTTCTTCTTCTCCTCCTCCTCTTCCTTCTTTGTATAACCCTCTACATTAGGGAACTATTTTAAAATGCTTCTCCCGGTCAAAAATAGAGTCAACAAGTGCTTCTTGGAGCATGTCAAGCAGACGGTCTTCCCGAGGCCAGGATACAAGTGCTGTTGTTGCTGTTGTTGTTTTATGACCTCATTCCATCCTGCCCGCAGTCAGAGATTGGTAGCTGACAAAGCAGAGGGCCCTGTATGGGGATTTAGCCAGAGTCTAGATGTCTTGAGCTGGAGGCAAGAACAAGAAAGACCTAAGAAGGTGAAGGATGCGGGAGAAGGAACTTTGTTTCGTCTGTGGAAGCTGCACCAAAATGACAACTCTAGCACAAGCCTTGTCAGCACACACATGTTCTGATCCTCATGGTGGATGTCAGAAGTGTGGGTGGAGTGAATTTCTTGACAAATTTCTCCCTCTTTACACACGCCTCTCTGCTTCCCTTTTATAAAAATCAGAACCATTCCAGAGGGGATGCCCTAGAAACTGGCATGTCCTCATTCCTTTACAGACAAATTTGAAAAGACTGAAATACTGAAATACCCATGACGGGGAGAGGGGAAGACAGCGAGAGAGGGAGAGAGAGAGAGAGAGAGAGAGAGAGAGAGAGAGAGAGAGAGAAAGAGAACTTGAAAATTAATCACCAAGACAATGGTGAAAATTCACCACTAGAAAGTCTGGCTTTTAAAGCCTCTCCCTTTCCTAGATTCAACTTTTTAACAAGAGAGGTTAAAACATAGTACTTTAAAAAGAGAATTTACAAACTAAGTTGGTAGGATAATCCTAGCACGTCTATGCATTCACCTCCCTGCCCCCCCCCCCCATACCAATACAGCTGATAAAATGTTTTGAATAAATGTACGTAGGTATTGCATCTCTGGACAACTTTGTTAGGGTGAAAGGTCACCTAAGGTTAGTATCACAAACTGGACAATGATTAGTACACCTCAAATTGATTTATACTATCAAATGGAGAGTAATTTTAGTAATTAATACAACTGCTTAATTCCCACATAGTTGAAGACTTGTCATGTATTTCTCATTAACTTGTAGTAAAAATGGTAATAAAAAAAAAGATCTCAGTCTGAACACAGATGTGATTTTAGTTGATATTAAAAAATAACCTCATTAAGACTCACATTTGTTAATGACCTTAACCGTCACAGACATTGGCCAAAGTTTGAGCTTGAGTCAGTGTGCATGTATTGATTTATAAACCTGTGTTGGATTGTTTTCCAAGCAGAGTAATTGTATTCAGCTGCAGAATTCAATCTTTGAATTCCAAAACTTTGTACCCAGAGTCAGTAAATGTCAGCGGTGAAGGTAATGGGCCATAGAAAGAAAATTCTCATCATGGAGGGATGGGTGGCGCCATCTCGCAGTAGCCAGGCCTGTGAGTCTGGTTTACATCAGATGCTCAGATTCTCTGTGTGGCGAGGCTTTGCCAACATAACCATGTCTAGGAAGACTGGACTTATTCCTTTCCAGCACTTAAAAATCGTATCTTATGTATTAATCTCCTGTGAATGTTTTAACGAATTACCACAGACGTGGTGGCTTAAAATGATGCAAATTTATTCTCTTACAGATGTAGCAGCCAGAAGTCTAAAATGGGTTTCAGCAGGTTGTGATCAAGTGTGGAATTCTCTCCAGGAATTCTCTGGGGGAGAATTTGTTTCTTTGCCTTTTCCAGGTTCTGGTGGCCACTTCTATCCCCTCTGCCCGTGGCCTCGTGGCTCCTGTCTCCATCTTGAAAGCACATCGCTCCAGTCCCGGTGTCTGCCATTACCTCGCGTTCTCCTTCTCTGCCTTCCTCTTACAAGGTACTGTGATCACCCTTAGAGCCCCTCAGCTCATCCAGGGAATGCCCCATCTCAAGAGCCTTAACTTCCATCTGCAAAGTCACATTTTTCTTGAAGATGACATTCACAGGTTCCAGGGATTATTTTGTTTACCACATCTTAGAACACAAATTATTAAGTTTGACCAGGATTACCACTACCACTATGTCCTTTTTTTTTTTTTAATTAGAAAGGGAATTATAGAGAACTTTGTATTTTATTTAATCAAATCTCTTAAACTAAGAAAATAATATGCTTATGATTAAAAAAAATTAACCAATACAAAAGGTGTGCCAGGGAAAGTGAAGGCCTTTCACTCTAGACTAGGTTGGCCTCGGTGGCCAGTTGGCCACTGTATACCAGCCCCAGACCCTTCCCCAGAGCTAACCATAGTTACCTGTTTTTCAGGTGCCCTTCCAGAAAGTTTTCACATATATAGTGTATATTTTTACCATGAATGAAAAATGCTATACATGTTGTTCTGTTCTTGAACTTTCCAGTTATTTTATCTTGGAACTCTTTCCTTGTCAACACATCCAATTTTATCTTATTTCTTTTAACTGTTGTGTAGTATTCCGTTGAATGGATGTACCATAATTTGTTTAAACATTTAAAAAGCATATATATAAGAATTTAGATTAGTTCCAGAATTTTCTTTGCCGTTACAATGTAATCTACATATTTATATGTGTATTTCTTTATATATGTCAGTAGTTAGTTGCTGAGCAACATTCCATTATAGCAATATACTACAATTTGCTTATTTTCCCCCCTGTTGGTAGATATTTGATTGTTTCCAGGTTTTTACTATTATGAATAAAGCTGCTATAAAAATTTGAATGTAAGTCTTTGTGTGGACATATTTTCATTTCTTTTTGGTAAATACTGGGAGTAATTGGAATTGTTGGGTCATGGTGTTTGTATATGGCCAACCTTAGTAAATGGCATCTAATAGTTTTCAGGAGGGGTTATATAAATTTACCCACCTCCCAGCACTGTGTGAGAGTCCAGCTGTTGCATATTCTTGCCAACACCTGACATTTTTCCATGTTAGCCATTCTGATGGATGTATGATAGTGTTTATTTCATTGTACTTTCAGTTAGCATTTCCCTGATCATTAATGTATTTGAGTGACTCTTCACATATTTACTCACAATTTGGTTATCTTCTCAATGAATGAGTTACCTGTTGACATGTTTTTCTTATTGTGCTGTTGGTTTGCCTGTCTTGTTCGTACTGATTTGAAGAAGTTCTTTACATATTCTGGATCCAACTTCTTTATTAGCTATATGCATTGAAAATTAACTCCCTCTCTGTGAGTTCATATTCACTCTCTTAGTGGTGCCTTTTAATTAACAAAAGCTCTTAATTTTCATCAATTCCAGTTTATCAAACTTTTTCTTGTCAGTGTGTTGCTGTATTATTTTATGAAATCTTTGCTGTTTCAAGGTCAGACTGATATCCCCTTATGTGATCTTCTAGGTATGTAAGTGGAATCAGCTCTTGTGTATGATGTGAGAGGGTAAGATTCATTTTTAAAAATATAACTATTCAACTGACCCTGTACCACTTACTAAAGGACCATCTTTTCCTTGTGATTGTAATGTTACCTCTGTCAATGAAATGAACACCAATTTGTGGGTCTGTTTCTAGACCCCCTGTTCTGTTTAACTAGATGTGATTTGATTTAGGAAAAAGAAAGCATGTGACTTTTCTCTCATCTGAGTGCCTTGAAGCAAATTTGCACCATCAGAATAATTCTGTTTTGATCAGGATATGCCTAAAGAGTTATTTTGAGTTCTTGCTCCCTTCAGTAAGATGAAGTGCTTAAATTAAATCATAATTAGATTCTCTGACCCTTTTTCAAGATCTTTGGAAGAAATAAGCCAGTAACAGCTTTAGAGTAGAATATCCTGTGAGAGCTTCTGCCTGAGAGAAATGAGGGCTGGGCCTCTGTCAGTAAGTCAGGAGGCTTCTCCAGCATTCCTCCTCCTATGGTGTCCCAGCATATGTCTTTCTGGCTCAAGATAACCCTGATGGTTCTCCAAGCCAGTTTCAAAAAACCCCATCTGCTCATTTTCATCTTGGCTTGTTCCGTGTGCCTCTCCCTCCAAGGCCTCTCCCCTGCTTTTGGTCTCTAGAAAGTGAATCCCCTGTCTGATATCTGTGAGAAAGCCTCTCCTAATCCTGGCAGCCTTATTGATCTTCCTCCTCTCTGAACCAAGGGCTGCTATTATCTTGAATCACCTGTTTTGGCCTTTGTATCATTACTAAATATTTCAAAGGTACTTGTCATGTCTCTCAAGCTGAAAGCGCAGCTCTGCAGGAGGTCAAGGCCTGCTCTTACTCAAAGCAGTTGATCCATAAATATTTCAGAAAGGAATGGTGGGCACGGAGGCAGTTTAGTGGTGGCAACTGGGAGTCACCTGCTTTGGGACACGGAGAAGAGAAACAGGAAGGTCTGATGCCTTCGGGGGAGCCAAAACCCTGTCCCCAGTTTGGATGCCTGGTGGTCTTTTGCCTCTAACATTTTGGTGTCAGATTGCCCTAAACACTTGCTTCATGTTTCCAAATGTTTGGATCAGAAAAGAGACCCACTTTCATATGGGATGGGGCGGGGCATGACCGGGGTGAGGAGAAGACAACTCGCGTTTGAGAAGGAACTTCTCTCTGTTTTTTAGCTGGAAATGGAAGCAATGCTGGCGTTCTCCTCCCTTTCGGAAAAAGCCTGCAACCAGGGAAGGTGTGGGAATATGAGGGACAGGCCAACACCACCATCTCCAGGCTTCACAAAGCCGCGTCATCGGAATAGACAAACCATCACATCTGCCGGATGAGACGTCCTTTTAAATAGATGCTAAACAGGATCGGTGTCATGTGCCTTCAGCATAATGTGACAACTGCCTGCGCTGGCTGATTTACTCGGAAAAGCTGTTGAGTTGCAGGCTAAGTGAGACAAATATGGAAGGACATTCCGGTTGTTTGGGGATTTTTGTCACTTGCTCCTGACAGATGTTCTTCCTTGAGGTTTCTGGCAGAATGGAAGGAATGACCTGAGACTTGAAAACTTGAAAAAAAAAATATTGCCACCCTAGTATCCTCTTATTTAGTGACTACTAACAAGTGTGCAGTGTAAAAATAACCCCCCTGGTGTAGTTTTTGGGAGCAATTGGAATAATTTGTACTCACTTGCCTGCTGACAGTGGTGGGTTTGCTGTTTGTTATGGGAACATTCCAAGGGACCCATTAATCGCCCTTTGGATACCCCTTAGGTACCAAATGGAAATGAACAGAAATAAAGTTTATGGCATAGTGCAGTTCTGATAACAAAAACCTGACGACTCAATTTTTAAAACCTTAAATTCTCTCAGCATTCTTTGAGTGGAGACGAATTTCACCCAGCAAGGAGTCCAGGCCATGCAAGTCTTCTTGACCTTTGCAGGCCTTGTCAGAACCTTCCATATTTCCCACCAAAGCTAAGTCCCACTACACTGGCTTATAAACCGTTACTCCTGGCTGTTCAGGGGCCACTCCTCCTAGAGTGCTCCTGCATGCACATTAAGTTTTTCTTCAGTTGATTTGTCTGTTGTTAATTAATTCGCAGCCCCAACCACTCAAACATAAGTTGACACAGGAAAAGGTTTCCTCCCAACAGAAGGATATGAAAAATCCAGTGGGGCAGTATTACAGTGACAATATAGTTGTGCTGAGGGGTAAAAGCAATACGTAGTGATGGAGTAGCTGGCACATGCTCCTTTCCTGCACAAACTCTCATCTCTCATTGCCCTTATCCTTTGCCACTGTGGAGCACTCATCAGTCTTTGAAACACCTTCAACTCCACTTTTTCTCATATTGGTCCCTCTTCAAAAGCTCCAAACCTTTCTCTCTGCTAAGGATCTCCTTCTGATAACATTTAATGGCTTTATCTTGACAACTTCTCTATTGCTTTCTGCCAGACAGTATTAAGCACTCCTTTCTGTGTTCCCTTAGCAATGTGACCACACAATTGCCCCATCTATGTCCCTATCCACAGCTCTTCGTTCATTTAGCTATCTCCCCATTCTTTCATGTATCCATTGGCCCATCCATCTACTTATGTTTTTGTTCATCCAGCACTCCTTCCATCTACTCATGGAAGAAATATCTATCTAAACCCTATATGTGCCTAAGCCTGGATTTGACCTTCACATGGATCAGATTGATTTCATTTGGTTCCAAGGCCACAGAGTAGACAGCCAATTCCAGAAAACACCTCCAGAATGCAGCTCGTCATCCCATGTCAGGTTTTGTTTTAATCCTCACCAGAGAATGTTTTTTAATTGATTTTAGAGAGAGGGGAAGGGAGAGAGAGAGAGAAAGATCAATGTGTGAGAGAAACATCAATTGGTTGCCTCACATATGGGCCTGGACTGGGGATGGAACCCACAACCTGGGTATGTGCCCTGACTAGGAATCAAACCCAGGACTCTTTAGTGGAATAAAGCTCTAACCAACTGAGCCAGCTGGCCAGGGCTCATGTCAGGTTTTATGTTGGCTTGGAAGAACCCATCCGCAGTACCTTCTCTGCTCACTTGCCCTCTTGACCAACGGGGAGCTGAGAGAGAAATGCTCAGTTTGAATTTTAGATTAAGAATCTGGAAATTCTAGGGCCTGTTTCTTCTGACTTAGAGACACCTAGAATCAGTGCAGGGGAGTCAAGGTCGGGGCCATCAATGGGATGCAGTTACTTCCGCGGATTTTGGCTTTAGGATGGTTACAGTGCAGAATCATGGATATTTTACCACCAAACTGATATTCAATTACCTTTTTTTAATTTGTAGTCTCAAGAACAAATGGACTGTGGTAAGATGGAATGAGAACAAAAAGCTTTAGAAAGTGAAACCAGCACTTGGACACGGAAACACCACAAACTCCCAGCGGTTTCTAACTCAGAGTTCTCCCTTAGGTGCACTCCGTCATGGAGATAAAAAGAGCGCGAAGGCATCTTTGACTCCGCTGTAAAATTTTCTTTATTGGAAGGGGCTCGCACTCTAACTCAAAAGGTGACACCTTAACCACCGTGCTCCTCGTAAAACATTCGCTGGCTCCTGCTAACACTTGTCAAACCAGAAAGGTCCTGGCTCAAAATAGAACCCGAGGTTTTTTCCTGCTGATTTCCAAACTCCATGTGGCAATTGGATGCTCATGGTTGTTATGAAGAAAAGGTTCTGCCTTCGTGGTAGTAATTTCAGCCTGTGTTAACAGACATAAACATTTTCACTAAAAGGCAGGCATTTTTATTTGTTGAGGAATCAGGGTTCTTTTCTCTGACTCTGGCACCCACTACTCACAGCCGTAAATCAAGTGATGCACAGCTCATTCTCCCCTTCTCAATGGAGGTTGGCTCTCTGACTATTCCATTCATTAGATGTGGAGTGAGAGAAATGCACACTTCATTTTCTTTGTGGCCACAACCTTATTTTCCCTCTTCGGGTCTGAAGAAAACCAATAAACCTCCTATCTTCAAATTTTCAGAGGAGTGCTTTCCATCTAGCTGATTCTCAAATGCTTTTAAATGGAAAAAAAAGAACTGAAAACAGGCTGCTGTTTGGGTGATTTGCAAGCTCTCTGAAATTACTGTTTTTCTGCTTCACAGACTCAGTGATTGACAGTGCCTTCCCCCAGATAGTCAAACAGCTGGCATTGGCCAGGATGATGCCGCTCGAAATTGCTCATCTTTTTTTTAAAATGTCAGTTACTACTGAATGCAAACTAGAATTAATTTTTCATGGGCTAATGGTCTTGCATAGCCACAGTGTACCTGCTGGGTTTATGGACTTTGTAAATAACATCCTTTCTCTCTTTCTCTCTCTCTCTCTCTCTCTCTCTCTCTCTCTCTCTGCCATTCTTGGTCTCTTAGGAATTTTAGTTTTTTCATGCTCTTAGCCCCTCCTCATATCTGGTTTAGTTTGATAAGAGCAGATCGACTAGCCAACCTGGGGTGTGAGAAAACTCTTCGTAGATGGGGTCCAGTGGTCATAGTCAGCAACTGGTGCATTGGACTGGAGCTTGAGGTTTCAGCACAAGCCCCTCTGTCCCCTAGCTGTGTCCAGGGTGAGAAGCCATAGGCTGAAGGTCCTGTAGCCCATTGTACCTCCCTGTAGACCAAGGTTTCTCAACCTTGACACTATTAAATTTTGGCCTGAAATAATTCTTTGTTGTGAGAGGGGGGCTGTCTGGATTCATTGTAATACATTTAGCAGCATTCGTGCTTTTTTATCTCCATGACAGAGTGCACCTAAGTGGCTTTTATCCACTTCTTCCCCAGGATTGACAACCAAAAATGCCTCCAGAAATTGGCAAATGTCCCCTGAGTGGTGAGGGGATTGTCCCCAGTTAAAAACCACGACTGTAGATACTCTACCCTGTGCTCCTCGAGTGGAATCTCCAGAGAAAGTTGGGATGAATGAGAAAAGCGGAAAAGGAGATGGGGGAGGAAATCAGAAATGAGATGAACTCTGGGGTGTGGTAGCCTCTGCTGAGAATCCAGACTAATGAATTCACTGGTCACTAACCCTGGCTGCGCGTTGATATAACCTGGAGAGCTTTACAAAATACCCACTGTCTGAGCCCAGTCCCAAGATCCTGAAATAATTGGTTTGAAGAAAGCATCCTGTGTGATCGTGTGTGCATGGAACATAGCAGGTGCTCCAGTATTTCTCAGGCTGACAAGCAGAATATATTAGATCACTTACATAAAGTGTAAATCACCCCCTTCTCCCAATTCTGGGAATCAGATTTACTTTATGGCTCAAGCTAAAGAATTGCAAGAATCAGGAAACCAGAAACAATGAGGATGACAGGGAACCAGGGATGGCATTTATGACCATTATACAGAGTTCTAATAAGTATTCAATGAATGCCAACAACCACAGGAAAGAAGGCACAGGGTAACCACAAAACAGACGGGACAAGCAGAAAGCATAGTAAATTGGTAAACCTAAATTCTATCACATCAAAAAGAATATTAAGTGTAAATGGACTAAACACTCCAATTAAGAGGCAGTGGCCTTTCTGATTTGTCCTGAAGTTCCAGGACCACAACTCCAGCAGACTGGGGAGGTAATCAGCTCTTCATAGGCAAACCAATCAGAGGATGCGTTAGCTCACTCATCAGCAACCGTCCTAGAAAACAATAATCTTGTCCCAGTGGACAAGCCTGAGGACCTTCAGGAGTGGTTAAGTTGGAGACCTCAGCCATGGTGGTCTGTGCAGAGGGACGCCTGGCAGGCCTGAAGAGCTTCATTCTTTCTCAAGCCCTGTCAATTAAGGGGTTCATCTGTGAGATGTAGATGGTCACATCATGGGGACATCATCATCATTTCTGGATGTAATTCCATGTGTGTTTGTATCCACCTGCCCCTTGTCTCACAGTGGCCATGGGCAGCATTTTAGCTATCTATTCATTTTAAATGGAAATAAGAGTTAAGAGAAACTCCTTTAGGAGTAAGTTGGGAAATTATCATTAATAATAAACAACTTAGTGTTTTTCACTTTAATTTCTGTACTGAAAATATAATCAACAGTGAGGCAGTGAAGTATGGTTTTATTGATCCAGATAGCCTCTCCAACTCCAAAATCTCTTTCCATCCAGCCTAACACTACACCAGAAAGGTCATTATTAAATACTCCATACTGTCATTGACACTGCCTATTTATTCACTTAAACACTGTACCTGACTCAGGTACTATTTTCTTTGGTTAATTTTTTTTTGTTCATCCAACACTCATATGCTGGCCCGTATGCTGGCGTGGAATCCTTGATTACTGATCTCTACAGTCCAGTTTGCTCATCGCCATAAACCACAGAAGCGCCTGAGGGCACCTAGCATGCAGCTGTGCCAACCTCGTCTCTCAGACTGCTCCTGGCACCTGCAAATAGCCCACAACCCCATGTCTTGATTCTATTTTGAAATCTGAGATTACCACAAAATGAAACAGAACAGAATGTCTATTTCTAGCGTCCCCTCCTATCACAGAACGAGCAGTTGAGAAGTTCCTGAAGCTGCGGTCTCTCTGGCAGGGCAGAGGAGGCATTCATGCTTCCTGGAGCCTTGTTTACTTCTCCAGGAGGCCGCAGAACACACCTAACACTCTCCCTTCCTCAACTGACTCGCCACACTTCCCACACATTGTCTTTTTATTTATTTATTTTAACCCAAAGAACACTCTGTTCCCTGCTCTCCTTATACTCACGTTGGAGGCGCCACAGCAAGTTGTTGGACACAGGTGGCTATTACTAAATCCTGGATAACAAGCACACAGCTCAACCCAGAGCTCCCCCTCTCCCCCTGGGAATTAGAAGGGTTGGAAGATATAATGCCATGCTGAGGAGGTTGTGGGCGGGACATCTCCTCACATAAACATTAAAAATAAAATTAGAATAGACATCCCATGATTCCTCAGCCAGGCAGAAGCAAAATAAGTTGCAATTATTATCCCTAAGTTCTCATGGCTGGTCTCCAAAGAATGACCTCATTCTTTCTATCTGATCGAACCATCCTTCCCAAAGGTTACCCTTATAGGTGTCCAGAACCAAGACCCGAAGAGTCCCAGTTCCTCTCCCTGGGGCCATGTGGGCAATCACATCAACCAGACCATTTGGCTTTAAATAGTCAGGGGTCAATGATGAGGGTCAGTGCCCAGGGCTCATCCTGGGAAATTGTACTGGGAAATCCTGGAATAAGTAGGGTTGATTGAACTTGAAACTGTGATGTCTAGCACCAATTTGTGTTTAAGGATCATAGGCAGAGCCTGGGCCCAGGAGCCAACCTGCATAGTTTCAAAGTCCTACCACTTACTGACACTCATAAGTTGAATAACCTCCTGGTGACTCAGTTTGCTCAACTGTAGAATGGGTGTAAGGTAGAATCTACTGTACAGTTTTGTTGAGAGGCTTAAGAGAGTTAATGCACGTCGTTTTAGAACAATGCTGAGCACAGAGATGCTATGACTGTTAGTTGCTGTTGTTATTTTTACTATTTTAGAAAACCTGCACCCATTTTTATTAAGAAGCAACATGCTTCAGTGGAAAAAAAGTTTGGGGCAGGGCACTGGGGACCTGCAGTCCCAGTGTCCACTCTGCCTGATGTTCCCCAATTTTAGGAGCCCATGCTGTCAGTCTGTAAACTGGGAGTAACGATGCCTGCTTTATGTGTGGATTTCTGTGGATTGCTGGGAAGATAGCATTAGACGCAAAGGACCATGGCCTAAGCAGACCGAACAAGGCCTAATTTTTCTACTCCCAATCTCTATTCAACCTTCTCTCCTTCCTGCCAAGTGGATCAAATCCAATTCAGGCGTCAAATTGGATTGCAGAAGGTCAGACACTGAGATGTTAACTCATCACACTGCACCACTATCCAGCTCACTGGGCCAGCGTTTTCTGAATTACTAGCAATCTCGTGAGTTTATTACAGAATCCCATTTTAAATTGATGTGGTTTGGCTTGGCATCTCTGCTGTGACATATATCAAACATCAAATATATCACTTGCCACCCTCTGACGCAATGTGTAGCTACTGGCTATTTGTCAGTGCATGACAAACACAGCTCTCCTCATTGCTCTGGAATGGAGAGTTCATTGATCCCAAAGATCCGTGGGCCTCAGGCATAGGAGATTAGAACCCACCCTTTCCTGGAGATGGGGATAGGGCACCACATTTACAGCAGGACCATTGGCTGAGCTGAGCAAAAAGAAGAAAGAGAAGAAGGTGAAATGCTACTCCAACCCCTGTTTACATTGCACACGCCCAGGGAGAGAAAGCACGCTCCCTGCCTATGCAGCCAAAGCGAGCGTCCGCCACGGAGAGTGCCGTTTATGTAGAGGCAGGCTGATTCCAGTTCATCCTCTGAGGTTTCCAACCCCCACGTGGGCCGGCATTTTGCTTCTATCTCTCCTTCATCAGTGGATTCCCTGCAGGTGCTGTGTCCTGGACTTGTTTTGTTCTCAGTACATCTTTCTTTCCCCCTCAGCAAATAGAGCAGAGTTGACAAGAGGTTCTGATCATTGCTCCCCAAACAAGAAATCCCTGCGGCTGAACTGTGGTCACTCTACGTGGGGGCATGAATGCATTTCAAGGAAACCCTCTCCAAACAGATGGCACCAAATGCTGTGATTACAGCTAGCCAGTCATGCAGACAGGGCTGCGTGGAGCCTGGTGCTGACGGCCAGGCGGTGGGAACTTTCCTGAGCAGCCCCTGTGAGGTCTCTGGACACAGAGAGAGAGGGAACCCGATCCTCACTCTGCTGCTGCTTTGGTTCTTGGGAGAAGTGCAGAGAATAAGCACAGGAAGGAGGGCTTTCAGTTTCACTCATTCATTCACTCAGTCCTCAGACCCCAGCTGATACTCGGCCAACACATGTCCACGTGGGTGACCAGTGTTTACAGCCAGCATCTGTCTGATGGGTCTGTCCTGACTGTTGCTGCCATGGCTGTACCCCATGTTAATTGTGAGGGTTGCCCCATTAATCGAGTGGAGCATCCCCTGTTCTCTAAGTACCCTGGAAAGTACTGGAATATAAACATGAGTGGTTCTTGTCCTCAAGAAATATATAAACTAGAGAGGGTAACATAGTCACTTAAAGAAAAAACTCACGGCTAAATTTGATCTAAGCAGTAGCACCAGGGTGCAGTGTTTGAAGAACCGACGGAGGCTTCTAGAGCAGGACACGATGAGTGGAACCTGGAGGAAGGAGAAGGAGACAGATTCACGAGAGAGCACGGCCCATGTGAGAAAGGGCAGTTGTGGAGTGTGGGTTAGTGCAGCGGTACGGAATGGCACGAGCTGTGCCTGGGGAAATGGCGGATAGCATAAAAGAACGTGAACTGACTCTTGCAATTTCCTTGCTCAAATTTTTAAGCAGCAGAGTGACAAGATCATATATGCATCTTCGAAAGTCCTCTCTAGCTTAAGAATGAAATAACAGTTAGATGGGCCAAGACAGGGAAACCAGTCAAAAATGCCATTCATTCAACAAATATTTTTTGGATGTCATATGACAGGGTAGGTGCTACAGATATAGTAGTGACCAAAACAGTTTATAATTTAATGAGAGAGTTGGGTTTAAATAAATAGAAATCAAATTAAATATATATTTATAAATTGTAGTAAATGCGGTCAATGAAATTCCAGCATGTTACATTCATATATGAAGGGGTGAGGGCTTCATTTCAATGGGTGAGTAAAGGAAGTCTCCCTTATGGGAGTGGCATTTATTCTGTGACCAAAAGGATGAGTAGGTTTCATCCTGGCTCCTCTGCTAAGCGAGACAGGGCTCAGGGAAACCAGCTGGGCAGCTGGTTCAGTTGTCCCTGGCAGGGGCGAGGTGCTGGCTTTGGAAATGTGGGGAAGACAGCTGATTGGAGATGTATTGCGGAGATAAAGTTGGCAGGACAGCTGCAGTCTGGGCGAGAAGAGATGAGGCTATGAATCAATTCTGTGGGAGGCAGCATGGATTTGAAAGAAGGTTAGAAAGGGAAATCCATGGGGCTTGGTGATAGAGTGTGGGGAGGGTAGAGCCTAGGATAATTTCTGGTTTTCTGGCTCAGTACCTTGGACAGACAGAGGCATGATGAAGCATAAATGCGGAGGGGGCAGGGGGCTGATGATGGCTTCAGTCTCAGGATGTATCTGAGTTGCCAATGGCACATCTAGAGAGACATGTCTAACAGGGAGGCAAGACTTGGCCTGGGAACTGTAGCATGTAGGAGCCAACGTAGGAGGGTGAACGAGTTCAACCAGAATGTGGGTAAGATTTGGGCAAAACCACTGCTGAGCCAGGCAGTGAACTGACCCTGTTGTGCTAAGCATGAGGGCGAGAGCGAGAGCGAGACAATAATGGTGGTGAATTAATGATTGCATCATGGCAGCTCTTTTTACTTCCCACGTGGCCCACAGTTAGGGGCCAGTCTTGATTTAATGCACTTTCATTCTTTTCATTGAAAGCCCATTCCTAATTAGCAATGGCTACCTCTGGGGAATGAGATTAGGAACAGATGGTTGAGGGGAGAATTTTACTTATGTGATAAAATTCCGTATTTTAAAAAATTTTTGTTTAGCAGCAACAACATGTTACATATTTCTTATATAAATAACAAATAAAGGGTGCACTTTTAAGTACTCAATTACAGGAGGACTGGGCTTTCCCTCGTCTGTTACACAAAACTTATCTGCCGCAAAGCTTAAAAGTTGATACTGTCACAAGACTTTTCATACATATAAGTTTTTTTTAACTTTATTTTTGACACTATTATAGATGCCCTCATTTCCCCCTCCTTTGCCCCCCTCCACCCAGCCTGAGCTCCCCCCGCCCCCAACCCCTCTCCTTCCCTCTGGCCATCGCCACACTGTTGTCTGTGCTTATGGGTTATGCATATATGCTCTTTGACTAATCCCTTCACCTTCTTTCATCCAGTCTCCCTCTCCCCACTCCCATCTGATAGTTGTCAGTTTGTTCCATGTATCCATGCCTCTGTTTCTATTTTGTCAGTTTATTTTGTTCATTAGATTCCATATATACATGAAAATATTGGTACTTATCTTTTTCTGACTGCCTTATTTCACTTAGCATAATAATCTCCAGGTAATCTATGCTGTCACAAAAGGTAAAATTTCCTTTTTTTTGTAGAGCCAGGCAGTATAAGAACAAAATTACTCTGCCCATCACATCAGAGTTTTAGTTCCTTAATTGCCAGTAGGTGAGTTCTGCTGAATTGGAGGTGACCACGGAAGAAAGCACCAGGACATAGCACCACCCCATAGTCTTTGCTGATAGCTGAGGGCTTGTTTAGGGTCATCCGTTCATCCCACAAATGGACAGAAACGCTCTCCCACACAGAGGGGCTTCTCTGAAGCTACTGTAGAATCCTTTGGGTGGCAGTGGATTGAGTGGAAGTAGAGGGGGGAGAGGAACCTTGCAAATTGTGACCAATACTGAGATGCCACCTGGCCCTGGAGTGTCAGCTGCACATGGATGGAGCCTTTGTAAATAATGTTTCCCTGTTGTCTCTGTGTGTTTAAATGGCCCATTGAAAATCAAGAAAAGAGGCTGTAATGTTTTCTTTCCCAGTGAAATCTGGAGAACAGTCAGATCTTTTCATCTTTAATGGAGGATCATTGATTTGTGTATGACTCAGGGAAACTTACCCACCAGACTCACTTCTCCAACTCTGCTCAAGCTGCTTGTCGTTTCCTTCCTGAGGTCAAGGATTGTTTTGGTATCTCCTTCCCTCTACAAATCACTGGAGCATAATTAAGAGATTGTGGCTGATTACAGAGTTCCTTTTGCTATGGCTATCACTCAGTAACATTCTTAGAGAAAGACAAAATGTGCTAATGAGATTCTTTTAAGAAGCAAGATAAAAGGAGTTTTTGCAGAAAGGAACTTAAAGAGATGGGTTTACCATTGAATAAAAGCGATAAGAGCAGCAGGTGGGATCAGCCCTGGTTTCAACTGGAGTCTAGGATTCTCTGATGTGACTGTTAATACTGCTCTGTTTTAGTTCAATTGCATGTTTTATTCTTAAACAAAAAAGAAAATGAAAGAAGCCACTTTAAAAGTAGATCAGGGTAAGAAAAAGGAATTAATTCCATCCAATAAAAGCTGACTTTTCTCTTTGAGCCAGCTGCTTGCTCTGTGCCATCTTGCTGCATAGGGCCCCACCTACTGGTCTTGTAGGTTAGTAGGGGGAGGGGTAATTGATGAATTAAGCGAGGCAAAAGAAAATAAGCGCAAAACAGATTTTTATGTGCACCTGTGCCTTAGTCATATGATTTGTCATACCTTAGATGCACGCTAATAAGCAAATCTCTGCCATCTGTGTGACAGTGCTCTGGAAAACTGAGAAAAAAGAGGAAAAATAAAAATTTATAAATGTCCTTTCCTTCATCTAATAGAGAGATAAATTCACTCAAGATGACTTTTAGATCTTTCTGACACTATTGAAAATTTAATGAGCTGCTTAGTAAATGAAGGAGATAAATTTAGAAAACTAGAAAGATAGTAAACTTGGACACTTTATTTTATAATTGCATATAGGAGTCAAGGGTTGTATGCTTACTTCTGAGAAATGGGCATGTTGTATTGAATAAGGTCAACCAAATGGGTAAGGCATTAATTCCCTCCTTCTGATGATACTGAATTAATGCCACCTTGCGTGATCCTGAATCCACAAAAGCTTGCTCAACTTGTTCAAAAATTCTTCAGGTCTAGGTCTAATGTAATGGCTGGTTAGCAAGTCATCAGCCTGGTGAACTACAGGTCCATTTATTGATGCAAACACTTCTTGGATGGCTCCAATCTGGCAAGTAATCAATTGGATGCTACAGATTCAGATATTTCTTCATGCCCAGGTCTCACTAGACTACTTAAACTTTTCAAATTATAATCACTCGCTCAGTTACATGAAAATCCATTCTTCTCCCCAAGTATACGTGGGAAGCCTTAGGAATTTCTTAGCTGTTTCCCAATCTTTCTTGATTGTCAGGTCAGCCACCACCTAGTTCAGCACACCATCGTGCAATCCGCTCTATTCACATGATGGGGGCATGCTTGGTGCTTGCATAACTAAGAGAAATTTGGGGATGGTCACCCTGGAACAAAGGACTTGCTTCAACAGTATAGATTCAAGTTGACATCTTTTTTAAAACAGAGAACTTCTCAGTCTTCTCACTTCAGTCTCTCAAGAATCCCACTGATGAAGCCTTGGTCAGAGGTTGCAAATGGCCCCATGGAATCCAACAGGTTCATGTGTTTGACTGCTCCCAGCTCATTTCACCTACCCACATATCTAGTATGGATCCTGATCTGGGTGACTAGGTCATAGGTGCTGCCCTGAGAGTGTTCATGGTCAAGGGGCTATGGGTCCACCGGGAAGTGGGCTACACAGTGCTGCTCTAGAGCATTAGCCTCCAAACCTCTGGCAAATGCTGCCAAATCCTTCTCCTTGAACTCCTTTGTGTTCTGCTTTAGGGCGCATCAAACTAACAGTCCTTGTGGTCATGGTCAAGTCTTGGTTGCCTACCCATTGTCATCACCTTTGGCCAGGCACTTACCCTGCCAGGGCACTTGGCCTTTGCTGCTGATGGCATCGCCCCCTTTTCCCTCCTGCCACTGAGCCATAATAGCCATCTGTCTTAGATAGGCCAGGGCTGCCCAAATGTCGCTGCTCTTCTGGGTTCTTCCTTCCCTCCACTAGAGCAAGTTACAGAAGGTCATCTTACCCACATTTTAGTTTTTGCCCATTTGATCCCCCAGGAACTAGGCGGGGGGCAGTGCTGGTGTCTATACTCTGAGCCTGGGTGGGCAGATCTCACCCCTCTCCTTTTGGAGTTCTTGCTACATTTATTTTAGAGAATTAGGAAAAAATGCTAGCACAGAGCCAAGCAGTGGTTCAGGCTATTCCCATGTTGTATGCCTCATGAGCCAACATTCCAAATGCTGCCTCTTTCAAAGCATATTGCAGTGTTTCATTTTTTTATGAGAATCTTGCCAGTGTTCTGCATTATCTCCAAACAGTATCATGAATCACCATGTGGCTTTGGTCCACAAAGCACCATTCACTGATAAGTATAAGGTACAGAGTCCTAGTATTTAGACTGAATTTATGGCCCCAGAGTCAATAATTTATGCACTTATTAATTCAACGCTTATTTTAAATCTACTATGGACTAGCCAAGAGGTAAGGAGGATGAAATAGATTTGAGATATGGCTCCTATCATCTAGCAGCTTCCAGTCCAGATGGCTAAGTTCAGATTGAAATATTTGACATTATTCCTGTTCCCATTCTCACTAGCTGAGTGACCTTGGGCAAATCTTTGACAGCTTCAGTTTTCTCAGTGAAATGAATATTAAAAACACCTGTCATGGGTGTTTCCATGAATTGTTGGGTAGAATGTGTTCACATCTGTCCACAGCAACAGCAGAACTGGACTGAATGGGGCAAAATGGAAGATTTTCTAGTATATTCTCAGGAGGGACTTAACCATCCAAGGTGACCATTACAAGTGTGCTGCCTCTCTCTACAGTGAGCTCTCATTCTTCTGGGCATTCAAGCTCAGACCAGGTGGGTCTTGGTGGAGATGATGCAATGATGTAACAGAACTCCCCTCTATCCCCAAGATGCTGTGAAAAATAGATGAATCAACAATGCAGAGTGGTCTTGGTCTATGGTTGGGTTCTTTTGAACTAACAGACATTCACTGGGCACTTGCTATGTGCAGAAGCCTGTGGTGTTGCCTGGAGGCAGTGAACAGGTAAGGAGAGTGTCTTCCTCTCCTCACTAAAGTGAACACTTGGTTGAGGAGATGAACACATATATAGTACAAGGGAGTGAATCAAAAGGCAAAGAAGAGTATTGAGTGAATCCGTGAGGACACCTGGAATCTAAATCTCTGGGCATTTACCCTGGGGCAGGGTGGTGTGTTCGTCCATATTTCTTATGAGAAGAAAAAGAATTCTACGGGGCCTTAGAGCAGAAGGTGCACTGTAAGTGCTAAAGTGAGTGAGCTAGATGAGAAATGTGACACCACTGTATTCTTAAACTTGAGATAGATGGAGCCTATAAAAATATTTTGACCCTGCAGTGTTGACCAACTTTTATTATAAAGCTATTTAAATAGAAACATTTCTTGGGATTATAGCATAACATACTTATAAATTATATATGAACTAAACTATGAAACCAATAACATTCCCATATAATTTAATTTTCTTTGATGGGTAATGTTTTCTTGAAACTAAATTGCTTCCAATGGACTGAACAGTAGATTTATGGTTCTTTCATATCAACTTGTGTTATGATTTCCCCCAAGATGGACCATTATTTGAGTGGCTCATTGTAAAAGGTCTACTGTGTGATGGTTAGAATCATGGATGTTAAAGCCTGAGGTTGCCACTCAGGAGTTATTTGGCCTTGGGAAAGTTAACTTCTCTGTCCCTTGCTGTCCTCATCTATAAAATGAGGGTAAGACAGTAGTAGGATTTTAATTCAGTAAGAATTTGTAGAATTTCAATGTTTTAATAAGGATGTGAACTATGTACATAAATAAGTAATGTACATAAAGCACTTAGGAGAGTATAGTACAATTGTATAAAGCACATGCATTGTGAATGTCAATTATTATTATGACTATTATGATTATTATTATTTAATCCTCACCTGAGGATATTTTTACATTGATTTTTAGAGAGAATGGAAGAGAGAGGGAAAGACAGAGAGAAATATTGATGTGAGAGAAACACATTGGTTGGTTGCCTCCTGCATGAGCCCAGACCAGGGCCCAGGCCAGGGAAGCCCAGAATCAAACCTGGGACCCTCTATCTGCTGAGCCAAACTGGCTAGAGCTCAATTATGATTTTTAAATGTTCCTTTTTAATTATGATATAATAAACATTATCTCAGTAAGCCAATTAATGTAAAAGTGGCCCCCAAATATAATGATGAAAAGTAAAAATGTCATCTCATGAAAAAAAACTTTTGTTCGTCAATTTATTGCATAATCGCCATTAGGCTCATTGCCCATGAGTTGTCCCAGCACGGTGGCCCTGACCTGCTAGCGGCCTGAATGTGGGGACACCATCGCAGCCCAGGCAGTGTTGGGCTTGGCTGGCTGATGCTCCTGGGTGCTGGGTGACAACTCAGTTCTCGCCTCACATTTCTCTGTTTAAACTACTGGAAATCTCCATGCCATCTGCTGCCAGGGGGTTTGACCTTCGCCTAGCACAGACATCAACACAAGAACAGGTGGACTAAGAGCAGGTGGTCCTACATCATCACCAAGATACTGATAACTTTACTCTTTATGTATGTATGTATGTATGTATGTATGTATGTATGTGTGTATGTATTCTTACTTTATTTTTATTGTTGACACTATTATAGATGTCCCCAGTTTCTCCTCCTTTGTCCCCCTCCACCCAGCCCCTCGCCTCCTTTTTCTTTGGCCATGACCACACTGTTGTCTGTGTTTATGGGCTACGAATATATTTTCTTGGCTAATCCCTTCACCTTCTTTCATACAGTCCCCCTCCCCTCCACCCCCCCGCCCCCACTTTCCTCAAACAGATGTCATTCTGTTCCATGAATCCATACCTCTGTTTCTATTTTGTTCGCCAGTTTATTGTATTAGATTCCACATATAAATGAAATAATATGGTATTTGTCTTTCTCTGACTGGCTCATTTTACTTAGCATAATAATCTCCAGATCCATCCATGCTGCCACAAAAGGTAAATATTCATATATAGTATTCCATTGTTTAAATAATTATTTTACTTTTTAAAAGATGACAAACATAAAAAAACATAATATTCTTATATGTTGTTATAGGCATTTAGGAAAAGAGTGGATAATGTTGTTTGTAATAACTAGTCAAGGCCTTTTGAAATATTGTCTAAGATTCAGGCAAAGTGCTGAACACCATGCGAAGCCCATTATAAATAGTATTTTTAAAATTCTTAGAACCTACCTATGGTAGGGACATCTTTACAATGGGGAAACTGAGGTTTAGAAGTTAATTTGCTAAGCACTGAAGTAAATGGAAGAACCTAGATTCTCCAATTATTGATCTGCAAAGCCCTTGCTCTGACCCATCATTTTAATGCCTCCTTTCGGTAAGGACAGTGGAAGAAGTAACACCTCAAAGGGAAACTGAGATGATCCTGGCTTTAAAGACCACAGTGACCCTGCTGCCTCTGCCATTCTAGGTCTTTGCCAACCAGCAGGTAAATCACTGTGTTGCCCCACAGCATTGCTCAGGGGAAAGCCAAGCTGCCAAATTTTAATGAAAACAAAGGGAGAAAAGCTGACTATCTTCATGCAATTATGAGCACATCCAATATTAATTCAGGCTTGAAGAGGTTCACAGTCAGTATGCCAGAAATACCCGTTTGAAAAGTGATAATGAACCTCCTGTTGCATGATGCTTGGGTCTTACTATCATTTCTTGGAATTACAAAAACAATAAGAGAAAGATCTCTTAGTGATTATTGACTGCGAACATTTATAAAATAATCACAGCCATTGTAATTACTGTTGATAAAGGCTATATTGTAAAGCAATATCAGGTAGCTATAAAAAGTTAAGAATTGTTTACAACTAGAGGCCCGATGCACGAAATTCACGCAAGAGTAGGCCTTCCTTTCCCTGGTGCAGGCACTGGCTTTCCTCTGGCACCCGGGACTCGGGCTTCCCTTGCAGCCCCGGCTTCATCCAGAAAGTCGTCCAGAAGGACATCTGGAAGGATGTCTGGTCTAATTAGCATATTATGCTTTTATTATTATAGATGATATTTTGCTGCTATGGCGTAGAAAGCCCATGTTCAGAATTTCCTGCAGGCTGACGTTGACCCTGTTGCTATGACTGAGATATTGGATTTTTTGCTTCTCTGCCTAAAACTTTTCCAACCAATAATCTCAGCTGACCTCTACTGTCTACCTCATAGCAGAAACTCATCAACATTTAGAGAGAAATATGAGATTTCTTTCGGTTGCTCTCTTAAAATCCTGCTATAAAGAAGACTATTTTTACTTTATCTTTTTTTCCACCTGAAATCTCTTTGTTAGTTTTTTTTTTCTTAGCAAGAAGTAGCTAATCATTCCAAGGCTCTGTGACCAGCTGAAAATGCTCTATTAACCATCCTGAGGTTGTCATAACTCAGATAAAAGTCTGACGATTGCTTCCTACTCTGCTATCTTTAACTTGAGTAATCATAACAGGAAGACTGAAGGAGATAGTTTTATTTTATTTGGAAAGGAAAGTCTGAAAAAGATTCTCAGATAAAAGACACATCGTGTAGGGGGTGGTGGAACATGTCTTCAGTTTACACAAGAATGATCTTACCTGCGCAGGAGGAATGTCTGTGGATGGTTGTCGCTGTGGTGGTTGTAACACAACCTCGCCTTTAGATTTCCTAAGATGAAAAGAAAATCAGAGAAAGGGGTGAATTAAGAAAACTGTCAAAGAAGGCCCCACACCCTCCTACACCTCAGAATCCATCCTTTCATTTCTTTAAGGAACCAGTGACTCATAGCTCTGTTCCAGAGCAGAAAGCATGAAGCTTTGTTCATGTCAGTTCTACTGTGTTACCAGTGGGGAGCCGAGTGAGGAAACTTAGAACCTGCTCACTTCGAGTGTAGATGCACGCACCCTCGATAACGGTGTTGGAGATAAAGCATGGCAGTGTGTTTTAAAAATAATACCCACAGATCAATCTCTTTCATTAGGAATGAAAGTATGATTTAATGTGAGAGATTTACAAATATAGCGGATTCTTGTCATAGATAAAATGAGAAAAGTTATATGTAAGAAATGATATTCAATGTATATATCACGCCCCAGATTCTTGTTAAAATAGATAGCAAGTTACTTTGTTGTAATATATGAGATATAAAACACAAGACATGCACTTTCTACACACATGCCAATCACATGTATGTGTGCATTACAATATACACCCATCAACTAGTGTATACGTTGTATGGCACACTTCATTCACATTTATGTCAACATCAATTATATATACATCAGTCATAAGTATATGTATATCATATCCAAATGTCCATCACACACAAGGCTTAAATAAGTAAATAGTGATATGTGCACTTTCTTTAGACGCAAAGACCTAAATTGGAAAAATAAATTTTTTATCTAAGTTGTTCTGTAAGTTTAAAACCTAAAGTCATTCCCCCTATATATTTAAAAAGAATATAAATGGAAAAGAAGCCATGATTTGTTTTTAAGAAAAGTGAAAGGCGGTGCAACTAGTTTTATCAGATATAAAATTATTTTATTACTCATTTGAAACAGTACAGTGCTTAATGCAAGAGAAGATTGATGACCCAGGAGGGAAAGCTCAGGCTAAGTTGTGGGAAATCAGCAACATAAACGCACAACACATTTTTATGTTTCAGAAGTCAAATTATGCACTGGCTTTGACATAGAAGTTCTATTTCTGGAAATTCCTCACCAGGGAGATGGAGACAGGAGTAAAGGTGTGGGCAGCAGCGTGTGGTGTGTGAGCATGCACTCCGCAGGCACACAGGCCTGGGTTTGAGTCCCGGGCCAAGGACTTTCTTCCTGAGTGCCACAGATATGATCAATCACACCTCAGAGTTGTTGTGAGAATTAAATGAAGCAACGCATGTTAAGTGCTTAACAAAACACCTGACATGTTTTAAGTACTCTATAAATTTTCACTACTGTCATTGTCATTACTATTAAGGTCTATCCATATTGTGCAATCCTTCAGGCATTAAAATGATGATGCAAAATTCTGTTTATTGACACAGGAAGCTGTCTAAGACATAGTAGTAAGTGAAAATGCAATTTAAGAACAGCATTTGCAATATCATTACATTTCTGAAATAGTCTTGCTACATCAGGATAAGGGATATTAGAGAGCAGTCATTTAATGTAAATCTACCTAAAATTTTGGATTTTAAAAAAATGAGAAAAAAAGAAAGGTATTTCATAACTTTATCTTAAAGTCATAAAACTAAGAACATAAAATTTTTGAGTAACTGGATATTTTCTTTTTTAACCAAATTAAAAATATAATGGTAACTAAGCACTATTTTCAAAAATAATGAATCCCAAGCTGTGTTGGCATAATTTCCCCTACAAAGAGTGTATGAGCAACAACGATTATATGCTTACTCTATGCCAGCATTTGTGGGAACAGAAGATACAGCAAAAAGTGGACATAACTAAGGCTTACCTGGAGCTCACTCTCCAGAAGGGAAAGACAGGTGGGAACGAGCAGGTGAGTGCCAGAGGGAGAACAGATCCAGGAGAGGGGTAATAGTGAGCCTGGGCGTTGAGAGAAGGCCTGTAGAAAGTGGTGTGGTTGCTGAGGGAAGGGCGCTCTGGGCAGAGGGGACAGCTGGTGCAAAGACCAGGGGCAGGATTAACCTGACAAGTTTGACGATCAACCATGGCACTCATGTGTCTGGATCAGGGCTGGGAGACATGGAGGAATGCACACAACAAACTGAGACACAGGGGCCTGCGAAGGGAGGAAAACCAAGAGAGAGTGGTCACCTGGATGCCAAGTTGAGGAAGTGACTCAGGAAGGAGGGAGAGATGCCTTAGTGCTTAAAAGATCGACAAGTTAGGTATTGGATTGGCTGCCAGAAAGTCACTGGACAAGGGCAACATTCCTGGAGAGGAGGTGAAGAAGGTCTTATTGCAATGAGAGGAAGAGGAGAAAGAGCAGACAGTTCTTTCAGTGAGTTTTTATGAAGAGAAGCAGAGAAATGAGACAGATCTAGAGGCAAAAGTGAGTCAAGGAAAGGACTTGGGGAGGGGGAGATGGGAGATATAGCAGCAGTTTGAGTCATACTGATGGGAATGATCTGGTGGAGAGAGGAAAATTGCCGATGTCACAAGCCACATCCTGGAGCAGCCAGAGGACTGGGTCCGGGGACCAGTGTGGGCTGGCCTTAGCTGGGAGCATGGACAGTCCATTTAGTCATTTATCTCAAGCCTGGCTGCACGTTAGAATCACCTGGGGAACTTGTTTGTGGTTATTGTTAGTTAAGGTATTTATTTTCTTTTAAAATATGTCGGCTACGAGGAATCAGGTAATAAACTAGGAAAAATATATAAAATCTGAAGGCAATGTGCTACATTAACATTAGTTTTTGCTGGGTAGGGTCATAGTCAATTTCCACTTTTGACAGCTTTGCCATGAACATATGTAAGTTTCATTGCCAAAATAAAACACAAGCAAATCTAATTTAATTTAAAGGAAAGGAGAAGATATGGAAAACAGAATGAAAGTTGCTCTAAAAAATTAAAAATAGAATTACCATGTGATCAAGCAATTTCACTTCTGGGTATTTTGTTGTTGTTAATTGTCACCCGAGGATATTTTTCCATTGATTTTTTTTCCCAGGGAGATTGGAAGAGAGAGGAAAAGATGGAGAGAAATATCGATGGGGAGGAGCCTGCAACCAAGGTACATGCCCTTGACCGGAATTGAACTCGGGGTCCTTTAGTCCACAGGCCGACGCTCTAGACCAGCTAGGGTATTTGGATATTTATCCAAAAGAATTTAAAGGAGGGTCTCAAAAATATATTAGTATACCAGGTTCATAGCAGCATTATTCACAGTGGCCAAAATGTGGAAGCAACCCAGGTGTCCATCAGTGGATGAATGGATAAATAAAAAGCGGTCTGTATATACAACGGAGTATTTTCAACTTTAAAAAGGAAAAAAATTTCTGACACATGCTACAACATGGATAAACCTTGAAGACATTATGCTCACTGAAATAAGCAAGGACTTATTATATGAGCCCACTTAGATAAGGTATCTAGAGCAGTCAAACTCATAGAAACAGAAAGTAGAATGGTGGCTATCAGGGGGTGGGGGAAGGGAGAATGAGGAGTTGTTGCTTAATGAATACAGAGTTTCAGTTTAGCAAGATAAAACATTCTGGAGATTGGTTGCATAACAATATGAATATACTTAACATTACAATCAGTACACTTAGAGTGGTTAAGATGGTACATTTTATATTATGTGTTCTACCACAATTAAAAATCTAAAAAAGAAAGAAGACCACTAGCTAGCCGAGTTTCTGAGGAGTGACTGTGCCAGAAGGTCAAGTTGACATTGGGTAAGGTGACCCTGCAGATGTCCTCTGAAGATCACTTTAGTTCTGTGGATCTGGAAAATGTCAACACTCGCCCCTCACACTTGAAAAGAATTCAGTTCCCTAAAAGGATTTTATAGCATGATTTGTGATCTATACTTCAAGAGCCCAATATAAATACAAGTTTTAAAATTTTGGCCAGATCAGTCAGAGGAAAGAAATGGATTTTTTGGATTCATTTTCAATGTAATCTATTTTTCCAGTTTCTTAGTGCACAGAGTAATTCATTTCTAAGGGGCTCTATTTCAGGCAATGTGGCTTTATGTAGGACGTACATAAATGAAGCCACTGCATCTAATTTATCATCCAGGAACCCACACTTTGTAATTATGTGGCCAACCATTTTCAATCATGACTCAGTTGTGAATCTAAATAGGTTGGTTCACCCACTGCAATTACTATGCCCCTCTTATTGGGAAGGTGGTAATTACTTTGGCAGTCCTCATCTCTGGCTCTCTTTCATTCTCTGGAGGGAACTGCTCTTGAGATGTGCAGCACATCTCCAGGCTCTGCAGCCTGCTTACTAATTCCATCCCAAAGAGGGTGGGCCACCTCAGGACTGGAATCACAGTGCACCTTCTCACCCAGGCTTGAGGACCAGATGTCTACTGGCCCCCATCATGGTACTTGGAGCATAGCTATTATTCAGGTGCTGCTCTTTAAGAAGTACATTCTCAAGAGACCAAATCTCCAGCGTGGTATATATTGGAAGTGCATTCTTATTGGGAATGAGCAGTAGAGTTGTGGTTTACTAATTCATGTTTTTAGTTTTAAGTCATTTACGGAAAATTCAAAAGTTATGCATGCTCCTATTGAAAGTTCAAACACTGCAGAAGAGCCTGAAGTCAAATAAAAATTTTTCTTAGCCCCTTCTAACTCTACCCCTGATATAATCATCCTTAACAATTCAATGCATTTCCCCCTCCCCAGCCCCCGTAGTCTTTTTTTTGGTTACACAAACATGTGGGCATAATATTTTTATGTTTACCATATTATACTAAACATGATATTCATTAATTTGCTTTTTATAATTGACCACATCATAACCATCTCCTAGGGCAGTGATGGCGAACCTATGACACGCGAACTCATTTTTTTGGTTGATTTTTCTTTGTTAAATGGCATTTAAATATATAAAATAAATATCAAAAATATAAGTCTTTGTTTTACTATGGTTGCAAATATCAAAAAATTTCTATATGTGACACGGCACCAGAGTTAAGTTAGGGTTTTTCAAAATGCTGACACGCCGAGCTCAAAAGGTTCGCCATCACTGTCCTAGGGACTGAATGGTGTTGTCCTAAAAATTATATCTTGAAGCCCTAATTCCCCAATGTGATGGTATTTGGGAGGTAATTAGGTTTCGATGAAATCATGAGGGTGGAGTCCCCATGATGATTAGTGCCCTTATGAGGAAATGAAGGGACCCTAGCTTTCTCTTTCCAACATGTGAGGACACAGAAGGTGGTTGTGTGTGAACCAGGAAAAGGACGCTTACCAAGACTCTGACCATGCTGCCACCCTGACCTCAGACCTCCAGCCTCTAGAACTGTGGGACATAAATGTTTGTTGTTTAACCCACCTGTCTATGGTGTTCTGTTACAGCAGCCTGAGCTTGTGGAGACAGCCTCCTCTGAATATGTTATGTGTTGTTGACCTCATTCTTCACAGCTGCATAGAAGCCAGTGGCAGGAGGTTTCATGGGGCACTGAGTCATCCAGGTTTGAGGGAGATGTCGCCAGTTAGCCATTTCAGACAAAGTTGCAATGGTCACCCACTTGCCTACATCCTGTACATTGACTCTTTTTGGGGAGGTTAATATTCACCTGAGGATATTTTTTTATTGATTTGTAGAGAGAGTGGAAGGGAGTGGATGAGACAGAGAGAAACATCATTGTGAGAGAGACATTGATTGCTTGCCTCCTGCATGCGCCCCAACCAGGGCCAGGGATCTAGTCTGCAACAGAGGTACTCGCCCTTGACTGTAATCAAACCTGAGACCCTCAGTCCATGGACCGAGGCTCTATCCACTGAGCCAAACCAGCTAGGGTTTGACTCTTTCATTTCCCGCAGATAATGTCTAGAAGTGAAAATGCTGGCGCACAGATATGTGCATTTTTTTACTTTAACAAACACTTTGGTGTGCATTTTGAACTTTTTTTCTTTTTTGGCAAATATTGTGGAATTGACATGAAGAAAGTGAGGATGTTTGTGCAAAGAGAATCTCCCTGGGCCTGAGCTAATAGCTAAATAATTCCAAACATTATATTAATGTTTTAGAAAGTACAAAGCTGGGTAAGACATGATTGCTCCTCATGCACCTCACAATGTTCTCACCTAGTAGTAATTTAACTGCTAAACTATAAAGAAGTTTACTGAGAGGTTAGAGAAATAAGGAGAAGTGATGGGTTGCTATGTACTGATAATGATGATGAAATCGAAGATAACATTAACAGCCTGGGCTGACATCGCCCGGGACGCACTGCTACAGACATTGGAGGTTCTTTATGGCTGGTATTCTTTCTGACTGATTAGTGCCTGTGCTAATCTGGTTGTCAAATATCTTTAATATCACTCCTGAAAATAACAGCTCCCATTTATTTTAATTGAGCACAATTAGCTCAGTTTGAAGATGGAAGGTTCCGTTACATTTCACAGATAAGAAAGCTTAGGTTCAGAGATTGAGTGATTGTCCAAGTAAGTGAAGGAGCAGCCCCGGTTGGTTGATCACGTGGCACTGATGGGTGCAGTGGAGCACCTGCCAGAGTGGTTAGAAAAGACTGCAGGATCCAAAGTCAGCAGCGGGAGACCGAGGACACCCTGGGCATGGTCTGGGCAAAGCCTCGGATCAGAGAATGAAAGTGCTGGCCGCTGGTCTCCTTCCATTAGAAGGCAAGCATGGAGCTCTTTGGGACTTGGCCCCAACCTGCTTCCCTAAACTTGTTCCTCACCCCTGTGCTTCAGGTTCTCTATTCATCTCAGCTAGACTGTGTAGAATTTATTGCTCTACATATATGCTTTTATACTTTAACACTTGGAGTGCGGGAAACGAGTTAAGTCGGCTCGCGTGAATTGCGCGTACTCCGCGGGAGCCGTCTTTAACTCGGTTCATATAGATTTGCGGTGGAGTGCGGGAAACGTGTAAACTCGGGCCGATTGTAACTGCGTATTACCAAATATTTGTTTGTAATCCACCCTTTTGGTGGATGGAACAAAACCAAAAGACAGAGCCATCTTATATTTTGGCGGGAAATTCACCTGCACTCCAAGTGTTAACTAGAGGCCTGGTGCACGGATTTGTGCACCGGTGGGGTCCCTTGGCCTGGCCTGTGGGGATCGGGTCGAAACCAGCTCTTTGACATCCCCTGAGGGGTCCCGGATTGCTAAAGGGTGCAGGCCAGGCTGAGGGACCCCACTGGTGCACGATTCTGTGCACTGGGCATCTAGTATGCATATAAGATCTTTGGTTAATCTCTTCCCACCCTCTCCCCTCCCTCCTTCCCTCTGAGAATCATCAGTCTGTTCCATGTTTCTATGCCTGTGGTTTCTGCTCCTGCATTGAGTGTCTGCGTCCACCCTGGTGGTCAGTGCACGTCATAGCTACCGGTTGGCTGGTTGGCCGATTGGCCGGTTGGCGGTTGCAATATATATATATATGCCTCTGCTTCTCTTTCCACATTTCTGTCTTAGTCACCCTTCAAAGCATATTCAAAATATGATACTCCTTACAGAGCCCACTGCCATCCTCAGAGCCATAAATATGACTTCCCTTTTGGAAGCTTATTGGTCTGATGTCTCTCCCTTTCTCAAAGCACCCAATATTTTCATCAGTTATCTGTGTGTGTGTTTTATGGCATTATTTTATTTTAAGCTCCTACCTTATTTATCTTTGTATCACTCATGGCACATAGCCCTTAGCACATACTGCATAGTCAGAACAACAACAAATCTGAATATTTCAGAGTAAAGAAAAGAATGTTTTGAGAGGAAATCTTGGACATAAAATGAAGGGGGTCAGTCCAGAAATCTTTGGACATTTGCAAACTCCCAGGTCCTGGGAGTCATTGTTGATGTTTATCAAGGTTGATAATGTGTTAGTGACATAATTGTTCTGATAGTGGTGCACAGGATGAATTCAAAGGGAAATTCTATTGTCTAGGAGTGGAGCAATTGTATTGGAAAGTATTTAGAACATATATGGTTTAGAGATAGTCATGAGGAGGATTGGGCAGCTTTTAAGGCCGGAAGCTGGGACTCAGACCTGGGCTCTGATCCTAGGCCGTCAGCAGGATATTAATAAACAACAGCTGAAAAATGGTCAGACAGTCCTCCCTTATTATGTTGGGAGGCTGGCATAACAGAAAGTGCACCAGGGACAGGTAACCTCAGGCAGCCACAAACCTCCCTGAACCTCACTTTCTTTCTCCAGTGGCTCCCTTGTTTATTTCACAGCGTTATGGAGAGAATCAAATAACATGTTGTATGTGAAGGTACTTTGCAAACTGCAACCTGCTATTCAAGTGTCAAGGATTATGACTTAGAAACTCCAGGAATACCTAACTTATTCAGAGACCCCACTCACTCACACGTGATTGACACTTGAGCTTACAAAAGAGCATTTAAAATGGATGACGTGTTTGGCTCAGGTATATAGAAGAAACAAATTCAAATTGAAGATAAAGGAGAGACTGGTAATTGGAAAGAGAAAAGTTACAAGAATGAGCAATCAGAAGCTCTTGGATTACTCAGCCTTGGGTGTCAGAAACCCGAATGTTGGGAAGTCTCTTTGATTATATTTCAATAAGACAAAGACAAAGAATGCTGGTTGTAGGGACAATGGCCAGGAATGTTGTCTCTCTTCCTAACACTCGGATAGACTGCTGTTTCCCTTTCCTTTGAACTTGGTCGATTAATCCTCCCCAAAGCTCACTAATTTAGCTGGCTCACTCACTAGTCATCCTTGAAATACCTACAGACCTTTAACAACTGAAATGCTTGCACACAAAAAAAGGACCCGAATAAAAGGGGGTAAGGGATAGGGTCACTGTAAATAAAGAGCTGTGGCCAACATGTAGAAAGTGACCAGAGTCATAGATGTGGTCTGTCCACAGGCCCTTGGCATCTAGTATTTTCCTACTGAGTCTCTATCCATATCACATGAGATGAATATCTGTCCCCATACCTCATTCTCTTTACCTAGAGAGATGCTGAGAGTCCACAAGGAGAGCACAGAAAAGGCATATACCCAACCCAAACTGTGAAGCTGTAACTTAGTGTTTCTCCCCTTTCTTTAACTCCAGGAAGGATGAGAGGAGAGTGGGACAGATTGAACAATAAGTAGACTCACACAGTGAATGCCTTCATCACAACCCGGATTGTATTCTGATATGTTTTATAGGCCCCAAGCTATGAGGAGATGGTGTAAGGGTCCCATTTTTTATTCTGTTGACTTTAATTAGGCTCAAAACTTTGACAATTTATTGTCATTATTGGTATTACTTTTCAAAGCCAGCAATCTTAACTGTTAAATACCCCCAAACTCACTCAACTCAACTTCACAAATTTTAAGAGAAGATACAAGCATATATTTTCCTGACAATTTCTAGAAACAAGTCAACACTGTGGCCATAATATGATATAGTGGAAAAATAACACATAAAGGCTCTTTATAAAACAGCTCTTTCAGAAATTCATAAAACACTTGAAAATGAACCAAAAGGATTTAGACTACAGAGGAAGTGAGATATGGCTCAAAAGGATGCATTTCAGCATAAATTGGTGGATTTAAATGAGTAGACCAGAAATTCCTGATTTTCTACCCTATTTGTCTGCTAGTTATTTTAATAAATGTTCTTATCATTTATCCCAATTTCGGATTTCCTCCCTGATCCATGTGATAAAAACCATATTTCGAAAGCAAAGGCCCATGCACAGAGGGTACAGTGCAAATGTGGGGACAAGCCACCCTAGTCTTCCCACCCTTTCTCTCTCCCCTGCACGTCAAGTCTTAGAGACTGCAGGACTCTTGCCAGTGGTACCCAGAACTCAACAGAATTTGTAGACACATCTGAAGGGATTCTTCTTGCCAGGGAGATACCTGGTCTTCTAAGCAACTACTTGGGTCCTCAGAAACACACCCAGAGTAGGCATCAAAGAGCAAGGTTGGGTCTGAGGTCGCCATTATGATGTCTGAAATACCCCAGCCAAATTATCCCACCATCTAAGGGGGCCCAAGGAATTTATAGCAGGGGTCCTCAAACTACGGCCTGCGGGCCACATGCAGCCCGCCGAAAACATTTATCCGGCCCGCCGGGTGTTTTTGCCGCCGCTGTGTGCATAGGAATTTGTTCATAATTTTTTTTTAAACTATAGTCCGGCCCTCCAACGGTCTGAGGGACAGTGAACTGGCCAAATTATCCCACCATCTAATGGGGCCCAAGGAATTTATAGCTTCAGCCTTTTAGTTTCAATTTGGCACTTGAATTCAGTTTCAATTCTTTGCTTGAGGAGAATGCCAGGGGAGGCAATCAGTCTTTGGTGGGCTTTTGTTTTCCCTGTTTATAAAATCCTCTGGCATTTTTTCCCTTTGAAATCTTCTTTTTGATTTCTTTTTTTCCCCTTGGAGGTTTTTTTTTTTTCTGCTTAATGTTTACACATGGAGGCTTTTTGGATACATGGACCCCATCCATGATCACTTAACACCCATTGTGTTTTCTAAACTGGGGTCACTGATCATATTCACCTGCCCTGCCTGTATTATGCCGTGTCACCAACACTGCCAGTTCATGCTGACCTAAAATGATGTGTAATCCCAACTTAAAAAGGGCACCAAATGGGGCACAAATAATATCCTAGGGGGAAATCCAGAGCATACAATTTTTTCAGATTCTGTGAAAAAGAATTCAGCTTTGCCATGTTTTACTTTCACCTGCTGTGATAACAGGCTGACATAGACAGTGGAAAGAGTTTCACAGGGATCTTCTGTATAAGAAATAATCTGATTACTGGAAAAGCTGTCAGGTCACTGAAAGTCGTGTGAGTCTACTTACTTAGGTTTGGAGATGCCTGCTGGAACCAGAGAGGCCGGGAAAGTTAAACTGGCTTTTCCACTACGGTATTTCCTACCACACTGTTAGCACGCTGCTTTCTTGGGGCACCAGTGGAGACCTACTCGTTTCTCTTGCTCTCAACAGGTGTCTGTCTTCGTGCCCATATCTGGAATACACAGGGAAAACATACAACATCAACAGAGAATCTGAGCTTCTCCCAGAGCCTTTACCGAAGGAGGCCTGCTTCTCTTTAGACTCAAGCACAGACACAACCATGAACAATATCGAATTTATCCTTTGTATTACTCACCCATTCCATTACACGTTCTTGTAGGTTGTGTCTGGTTATACTGGGCCAGTGGCTAGTGCTTCTTAATCAGTCAGTCCTTCCTCACAATTCTTAGCCTTTCATCTTGCTTTAGGCTAACATCCTTTTTATTTGTTTGATTTCCTCAGGTGCTGTTAGTTAGGCTGAGCAAGGCTGGGCTGCAGTAACAAATTAACCCTTGTAATCTCAGTGCCCAAACAACACCAAGGTTTGTTTCTTGCTCTGTTCAAGGCCACTGGGAATCAAGTGACTTTCCCGGGAAGCCTTTGTTCTGGATCCTCTGGATCCTTTCATCTTACAGCTCTGCCACCTTAACACGTGGCCTCCTAGGTTGCTGCATCAGAGAGGAGCTAGCTAGAGGGTGGCCACTTGGCTCTCACACATGTCCACCCAGAAGCGGGCTTTCTTCTCATAGCCCATAGACCAGCGGTTCTCAACCTGTGGGTCGCGACCCCTTTGGTGGTCGAACGACCCTTTCACAGGGGTCGCCTAAGACCATCCTGCATATCAGATATATATATTCCGATTCATAACAGTAGCAATGTTACAGTTATGAAGTAGCAACGAAAATAATTTTATGGTTGGGTCACAACATGAGGAACTGTATTTAAAGGGCCAGAAGGTTGATAACCACTGCCATAGACCATACCCAGACCCCTGATGGACACAGGGAGTCGCCAGGGCGTCTGCCTTATATTTTGTCAGGATCTGCTTTAATCCTAGTTTTATATTTTCCCAACAAGCTAAGCTCTTTTTCTTTTCCTCCCCCCACTCCCCTTTTTCTTCCATTCCTTTATTTCCATTCCTTAGACTTTGCCTGATGCAGTTCACGAGGCAGTGTCTACTTTTACGAGGATAAGAGGTGGGGTCAGTTAAGTTCACTCTGTTTGATCAACCTCAACAGGTGATTCTAGACAAGTTGCATCACCTTTTTAAAACCTGTTAACTTAAACCATGGTTCTCACATTTGAATTTGCATCAGAACCACCCAGAGGACTTTGTCAAACATAGAATTCTGATTCAACAGGTTTGAGGTGGGGCTGGATAATTTATTTTAAAAATAAATTCCCAGCTGACAGTGGTGATTCTGTGGGGATGGGAACCACATTTTGAGCACCACTGACTTAAAAGTTAAATCTGCATTTGAGAAACAGGTTGTTCCCATGAACCTGGGTTAAGTATTTTTAGAAACCCACACTTCTGCTTACTAACACAGCTGGGGCAGGGCGGTGGGAGAGGACATGTGAGACTGGAGCTATTCATTGTTTGGTCCATGATGGGCTATGTCCTTTGTTCCTCTTGTCTCTCCTTACCTCTTTTTTCCTGTCCCCAATTTGGAAAACCCTCTGTTTGATAAGCGTATTCAGTGTGGCTGCCTTTTACCTCTTTGATGACGGTGTTGAATCAAGAGCAGGCAGTTATCAGACTGGAGCAGCAGTGGTGGAGGCCTGTGTCTGGGGAAGCCGGGAAGAGCGCTCACCCGCAGTGTGCGATGGGATGTCCTCAGGCTCCCTGTGGAATCTTCAGTAGAATATCATTGCTCACTAATGCCTTGAATAGTCAGTTTTCTTTTGGGGGGACTGTGAGCACTGACTATAACTGTAGGTCAGCAGCAGGGGATCTCGAGGGACCACAGCCACATTGGCTCATGGGGACATATCCAGTCTCAGGAGTCCTCTTGGACCAACACCATAGAATCATCAGTTCTGGCGCCGTGGGGGATTCTGTATATTGGGTTGATTATCATCCTCATGTAATAGTTCCCTTTGTTTCTTTCCTATTTGTTCACATTTAAGTTCATTTAATGGACATATATTGAGGCTTTGCTGTGCATTAGGTGTTGAAGGGATGACAAAGGTAGCTACTGCTTGTATTTATTTTTAAAGCCTAAAAATGCTGTAGCATATATTAATCTTTTGGATACAACATGGGCTGTGCTCTCAAATAAATCATAGTGACATAATAAAAATGACGTGTGTAACTGAAGCTAGGAGTTTGAGCAAAATGAAAGTACGGGAGGTGTAGGTGTTAACCTCACCATGCGAGCAGGCTGTTAAACGGACAGAAGACGGTGCTTTAAAATGGCAAATGGATTAGACCTAACACGTCCCATTAATGAAGAGGTTCAAATGACCGGCCATGTAGTTTTTAATAGACCAAGAAAAATATTCTATTCAGAAAAATGAAGACATAAAATGGCCGATAGCTTTACTTGCCTCTATTTTTGTCCTACCTAAGTTTACTTTGGTATGAAAAGGAGAGTGGTGATGACAACCCACAGCAGTGATGGGCAGTGGGATTACAGGCCTGTCGTGGGAAAGCTTTTGTTTGCCTTTGCTGCATGGCCTGCAGCAAAGCAAGTCTGTAATTTTATTTCAAAATAGTGTTCAGTTCGAGGTAAGTAAAAAAACCCAAAAACTAAGCCTCTGTCTCTTCTGAAAACTGACACTTCCGCTCAGCTCTGTTTTTCAGATGTGCTTAGGTTGCATGGAACTCCATAGAGTCTCTTGATATTAACTCTTAAATTAACCCTCTCAGGAAAAATAAGTTGATGTTGAACTGAGGGAGCATAGTAATAATATCTAGTCTTTGTTACTTAAAATGCAAAGACTAGTTTTGGCAATACGAATGAGACAGAACATGACGCTATCTGTGTAATTATGATGAGACTATATTTCAGTTTTGAATTCTGCATGAGATGCTGGTGGCAGGCTCCCAGGCAGAACCCAGTGAGATGGATGTGCCAAGAAGGGCTCTGGAATTGCTTGGCTGCTTGGTAGTCTAATAATAATCCTCATCACAACCAGCTCTGGTAAGTCACAGAAGATTCTTCACATTCAGAGAAGTCAAGTCTGTTGAATATAAAAAAGGAGGAACAAAATCAACTCCTCCGTAGAGAGGATCACTCTATATTTACAATGTAGAGGAAATGCCAGTTATTCATTCTCTGTTGACCTTTAGAATTCTTCCAGCTTCGGTATAGCAGCAAGGAGAGCGATTGGTTTGAGCCAATCTTAAAGGCAATCAGCCACAGGGTTTGCTTTGTTAGTTTGTCACTTCTGTCACATAAATGTGCAGTTGCACATCAGTGCAAAGGGATAGTACCAGGTTCCTTGTTAACATTTTTTTATACTGGCCAAGCAGTCAACACACCGAGAGTCAACAATGCACTAGACCCCGTGCTGGGGTCACTGTGGTGCCCACGAAGGCCACAGCTCCTGCCTTCATGGAATCTACAGCGTGCTACCACTTGTCTTACCTGTGGTAGATAATTAAACAACTTCATTCTGTGGGATTAGTTCAATAATAGGGGAGGAGCAGGTGCACATATGATGAGCACCTAGTGGAGTAGGGTACCATGACATTGATCTCTGCACTTTTGGAGGAGCTGAGTGGGGTATGGAGTGACCAGGGGACAGGGTTTGATCTCTCTGGCCAGAGAAACCTCTGGTGGCCTCTCAATCCGTTCATTACTTGGTGCCATTCAAGCATTATCATTTCTCTGGGTGTCTAACCTGATGTTAGGAGGCATCATGGTGGAGGGTGGATCCCTGGAGATGATGGTTAATCCGAGGCTTCAAGTTCAAGAAAGAGAATTCTAGGCAGAGGCTATGGCATCTGAAAAGGATTGGAGACCAGGACTATCCTGACATCTAGGGCAACAGTCAGTGTTTGGTACAGCTGGAGAGGAGGAGCGGAGGGGAGGAGGGGAGGAGGGGAGGAGGGGAGGAGGGGAGGAGGGGAGGAGGGGAGGATGGGAGGGTTGGAATGGTGGAGCAAGGGAGTCAAGAACTTTATAAGGTAATTCAACTTCCTCCCAAAATGTTGGCAGAACTATTGAAAGTGCATGCACAGGGTGGCCACTGGGTCTGGTGTGTTGCAGGGAGGACATGGAGGATAGGAACAGGCCAGCACGTGAACTGAGTGAGCAGCATGGGAGAGTTGTAAGAATGCAGGGGAGATATGACAAAGGCCTCAACCAAGGCAAAAACAATTGTAAGCTAAAACAATCTTTTGCAAATTGTACAGCAAACTATCAAATCTGACTTTAAAGTATGTCAGAGGAGATTTTCTGTGTGAATTGAAGATCCGTGACTACCAATTAGGGCAATGGACTGTATTATTGATTCTTTAATTTGAGGCCACAAAGACATCATGACATGAAGTTATGAGAGTTTAGGCTAAATTTAAAGAAATCTTCCTTGTATTTATATTTTTTAACAGAGTGGAGTTGGTTCATCAAAGGTAATGCTTCTCTAGAGCTACTTAGACATATCTTACATAGACATGACCAGAGGTGGTTAGGACAGTAAAACCAGGAGAACGGAAGAAGGAGGTGACCTGCCTGTTGTTTCTGTCTGTGGAGACATTGTGCTCAGAGTTGACGGTTAGCCTTGAATCTTGGGATTTGTCCATCAGCCATCAGCCTCCATGCTGTTTCTCTTCACTCTTTGGAGATCAATGATTCCGCTGTGGCAGACCAAAGTTTACGAATTCCCACTGAGACTTTGGACACGGCTGACGTCTGGATGTGTGTGATGGTTTTACATTAGGCTATTCTGGAACTTTTATGTTTCGGAGTCTAAGGCTTGGGCGGTAGTCTCTCTGATTCTGAAACATGTTGTAGTGGAATCTTACTGAGTCCTAGTGAGTGTCTCAAATACACAATAATGGATGTCCCTAGTCTGGTAGCATTTGGAGTTTTTGTGACCAATTATGGTGCATTAACCAATGAGGGCTGTGCCAAAAGAGATGGTTGGGATGGACATATCAAAGCGCTGGGAGAGAATGGTGACACATTCTCCTCTGAAGGTCTTTAAAATCACATGGAGTCCACCCCTGTGTGCACAGAGACTAAAATGGGTCTTACTTGAAGGGAAGGGGCTGGGCCTCATGACTTAGATATTTTCCTGCCCTATTATTCCATTTCTTATGAGCCTTTTATTGAGCCTCACACAATGTCCAATAAAACAAGGTTTTTGAGAATGAACTTTTGAAATTCATATGTTAGAATATTGCTAGAAGCTTTCTGAATAATGAGAGTGTTTTGTTTTGTTTTTAATTTCAAGAGCTAGGAGTGAAACACTCACCAACATATTACTTTCAGGTGAAGTTGTAGCGGTATGACAGTTGTAACTCTTACAGTTACTTGAAGGCAGTTTTAATTATTAACTAATAAGGAGGTGGAAATGCAGACTTGTCATTTTCATTATTCTCCTGGCACATATTGCTCATCATTTTTGGCTTTTAGCATAGTGATAAAGAATAGTTCAGTCATGGCTTAGGTCTCCTTCTCCCACCTGCCATCTCCTTCCCCTTTGTGGCATCAGTTTTCACCTGTGGCCAAAGCTGCCCTGGACATCCCTCAAGGTGGAGTCAGGATTGGACTGCTGTGCTTTGGAAACCTCAGTCTAGTCTTTGTAGGCTCTGCTTACTTTACTGATCATCGGAAAGGGCATGAGCCAGCAGGCAGTTCTCACCCCTGGGGAGATGGGACTAGATCTAGAGTGATCTTTTCCACCCCCACCTCAATTCCTGCCTCTGATTGCACCTGTCCCCAAGATGAGCAGAGGAGAGATGTTCTGCAGCCTGAAAACTGAGGCCTCCTCCACCACCACCCATCAGGAACTGAGGGGTGCTTTACATAGAAATTAGGTTATAGTGCTTGAATGCCTGAGCTTATGGATAAGGTCATCTGTCTCTATATACTTTCTGGTCTAATGTACTAGCTTTGGGGTGGTGGACCATGAAAGGACAGGCCTTCTAGGATGCACTATCCTTTTAGGTTCTGGAAGAACAAATAGGATAGAAGGGTGTTGGCTCCTTGGGTGAGTTGCAACATGGACTCTTGCGTGGCTGTTTGCAATAGCTGTGAGTTGCACATAGGGGAGACAGGGAAGGTCTACAGGAGGCTCAAGGGCAGGGAGAGAAGATCAAAATTCCTTTAGCAACCCCCAGATTGCATAGGGATTGTATATTCTCCCAAACCTGTAAGCTCATCTTGCTTACTGAAATGAGGTATCTTATAAAAAAGATTTGATACAATATTCAAATGACTTTTTAACCATTTTTGTATATCCAACTTAATATCAATTCACAGCACAATTTACTTCAATTATACTAAGACAGAATTGCTCCTGTGAGAATGTTGACTCAAGCTGTTACTATTCCTCTCAAGGCAACATCAATATGGGAAAATCCACAATAATTTACTTCTGCACCCATCTCTCAACCTTCCAATTTGTATCACAAATAGTGATGGAAGAGGAAAGGGAATGAAGAAGAGTGAATTAAGGGACAGAGCAGTACACAAGTGGAGATTAGAAAGCGATGGAATGGAAGAAAAGGACGGTCTTCAGTGGGAGACTGAAGAAGAAGGTTGCTGGTTGAAGAGGAACTGAACTTTTTTCTGGTCTGCCTCAAAAGGGTCACACTTGTTGTCACAGGTCCTTTTCCTGGTCACCCTCCTATCCAAAACTCACTTTCCTGGGGCCATATTCTTCCCTTTTTTTCCATTTTTTTAAAAAGAGGAGCACATAACTGTCCTGTGATGGCAGTAGAGGGAGGAAGGGTTGCTAAGAGCTTTGATTGCTTAATTATCAGGCCACTTCAGGTATTTCAATGTTTCTATATCAGCAATTCTGAGTACATTGCTTTTCTCACCAGAAGCTATTTTTTAATTAAGTGAAACTTGTCCACTGTCTCACTGTTGACTTTCATTTTTTTTAATTGTGCAAGACCTTCCTGTAAGCAACTTCAGAATATCCTCTTTTCACATTAATGATGGCATTTACTAGGCCCTGATTTGCTGAGCCTGTGGGAATCTTACAACCAAAGTGATCTTAATGGTGTTTTAATGCCTGAACTCTTCCATTCCTATGTGTAAGGTTACCAACTGGCTAAAACAAATGGCTTTGGCATCCCGGTGGTTATTGGAGTTTGGGAAATGCCTGGAAGGGTGGAAGGCTTGTAAGTTTTTCTTTACTAAATGAGAAATAGTTAAACTACCGAACCTGTATGGGTACCACAGCGTTTTAGGTTTTATTTGTTTGTTTTGTCTCTTCATACTTTAGGTGCATTGAGATATTCTTGGATAAATGCTTATACCAGAGGAAATAAAGATCTCAAGGATGACGATGGGTTGTAAGTCATGGAACAGTAAAAATTAAAAAAGGAATATTTCAATGGAGAGGTATTGTGTCTTTAAAAAGAGGTCAATATCCCCCAAAGAGAGGTATAGTAGTTTTGGGGGCTGATTTGAGAAGACTTCATCTAAGATTTATTTATTGCTTTATAGAGTCTTTTACAATACTCACTCCCTAGAATAGAGTCCACTTTTATTAGTGTTATCTCCTCAGATAATTTCTGATCAATGGTTTGAGTAAAATGGAGAATGAGCCAAAAGAAATGAACCAACATATTAAATCATCATTTTTTATAGACCTATACTTTGCTTAAAATCTTTCCTAATTTAGGTGTCCAAGATAACTTTCCTCAATCACTGCTTAACATTGTACTTGTTTTCACACATTTATGAAGAATTCTGTCACTCTGATATGACTATTTCTCAGCACTTGTCTTTTATTGAACGATCCTAAGCCAGTTTTCCCAGGTGTCAATTCTCTCGTAATCTTTCTTTTATCCCGGTGTTTAGTATATTTGGGGAACTCTGATTACATTGCATTACAAAGTCCTTGAGAACAGGCACCATTCTTTTATTTCTATGTATTTATTTAACCCTCTCTATGGGAAATAATGGATATATATTGATAAGTTGATTGGTAAGTTGACTGACAACATATCAGGAAAATGACCAGTTGCCTTCCCAAGATTCCAACTCTCTCTGATAGTTGGTTCATTTTTAGACCCAGCAGAAATAGAATAACAAAATTATATGCTAAAATAAAATTGTTTTATGTGAACATCTTGAGAAGATCTCTTTCCAATAAGAAAGGAGCCTAGCCTGGCCGGTGTGGCTCCGTGGTTGAGCGTCAGCCTATGAACCAGGAAATCACAGTTCATTCCCATCAGGGCACATCCCTGGGTTGCATGCTTGATCCCTAGGGGAGCATGCAGGAGATAGCCAATCAGTGATTTTCTCTCATCATTGATGCTTCTATCTCTCCCTCTCCCTTCCTCTCTGATACCAATTTTAAAAAAATATATGTATAAAAAGAAAGGAGTCTCACACAAATTTTACTAATTGTTATAAGGTTTTCTCTCTCACTGTCACTGGTTGTTTTCAAACACTTTGTAATGTTGACCTGCATCTTTGAAACACATTGTTTTTGGATAGAGAACTGGCTTGAGCGGCTGTCTTATTTTAAAAATAGTTTCTTTGTTTTAGAAAACTTGCCCTTTAGACATATTTATCCTAAACAGAGTGAATTAAGTAAAATTTGAAATAGAGATGTAAGAATATTTTCTGCAATGACTTAGTGTGTTTAACATCATCTAAGTGAATTATTTATTAAAATGGGCAGGCATGAGAGGAGGTCTAATGGGCCCAGATGGGATGGAGTCTGTATTAGTTTCCTGTTGCTGCTATAACAAATCACCACAAACTTAGTGGCTGAAAATAACACAAATTTATTATCTTACAGGTCTGGAGGTCAGAAGCCTGTGGTGAGTCTTATAGGGAAGAAATGTGTTCCTTCTGGAGGCTTTAGGAGAGAATGCGTTTCCTTCCCTTTTCTAGCTTCTAGAGACCAAGTTTATTCCCCATGCCTCTCCTCTTTGGCCTTCTTTGCACATATCCTATTCTTACTCAATCATTTTAAATTGAATTTATTGGGGTGACATTGGTTAATAAAATTATATAGGTTTCAGGTGTATACTTCATATTGTATTGTGTGTTCACGTACCCCAAGTCAAGTCTCCTTCCATCACCATATATCCCCCCTTTACCCTCTCCGACCCTTACACAGTCATTTTTAAAGGACCAAAGCAGGAGGAATGATTATATACCTTTAATATATCAAGGGCATATACAGCCTGTACATGATAACATGAGCTCTCAATTCTGGATGACTTATGAGACAAGATAGGGGAGAACACAAGGGATCCTGGCAGCCTGAAAAATGCCCCATTGTGCGCTCGGCAGCAGGCATGATATGTAACATAACTCCATGTCTCCATCGTAGCCCCAGAGCAAATGCATTTTATTGATTATTTTTTATGTTTAAAAGTCTCATCTGTTCAAGTAGCATAGTTAATGTTACAAGTACAACCAAAATAAGTTAAAACTCCAACAGACATAAATGAGTCCTACGATATATTGAAAAAGCTGTAGCAAATTGTGGAACTGCAAGTTTATTTATAAATTAGTCATCTTATTTCCTCCATCTCTTAGTAAACAATATAAGTGCTCTGGTCCACTTTAAGAACAATCACTTTCTAAATCATGTAAAAGCTTGATACCAGGAGAATTTCTTCCCACAGGGATTGGCTAAATGTGCCAACTATTTGACAAGAGTTTCTATTGGAATGAGAAAACCTCTGTTAATAAATATATTTCTTTAAAAAGTCATTTAAACCCAAATTGACATATGCTTGTCCTATTATCAATAAATTTTTATGGAATAAGTACATCTCCATTCATCTGTTATTTCTAAAGGTTGTTCTTAGCACATTGTGAAGTGTTTGTACACCCACCCCCCCTCTGTCCTGCCCTTTCTGACTCTTTGCTCATCCTACTTCCCACTTCACTAGGTGCCCAATGTTACTATGTAGTTCCCGGACTCTCCAAAGACCCTTGGCACAGAGCCTCACCTGGGCTTTCCCTCCTTACCCGTCGACTGCCTTCCAGCATCTGCCATGAAACTTTGAAAATATTTTCTTGAGGGCAATGTCATTAAATTCCTTCCAGTTATCACTGAGGACCTGCTGGAGTTCTTGATCTAGCATCTAGAAGGGTTCAGGAATCTGGAGAAGGTGCTGTGTGTAAATTAATCAAGAGTCCAGAGACCAAACATAATTTTGGAAGCCATTTTGGGGAGCCAGAGAAGACTTAGCTAAAGGAACTAATTTCTTTTTGTCTCAGGCCCTCTTGCTTTTTATCCACACAAATTGTCCTAAAGCAAAGTAGATATACATATCAAAGGGTAAGGTTTGGTATACAGAATCCATTGTCATATTGGGGGAATTGCCTATGGCTGTTCAGGTGTTTGGCCAGTAGGAGGCAAAAAGTTGTAGATTAAAATGCCCTCAGCTGTCTGGCAGCAAGCAATCATTTATGCATCCTTTTCAGGTTTGGGAAAATGCCCTCAGCCATTTCCAGATGATTCAGCCCTGGTGACATGCTGGAATTGGCTTCCGGCAAGGACCCTTATTCTGTTATTCTCTCTGGATGGCTGGAAACACAAAGCTTTAACTAAAATTCTTTAGGACACAAGTTTCCTAGCAGGTAGTAGTTGCTACATGAAAGATACATTCAGTTGCCAACTAAACCTTGGAAATTCATAATGCACATTGGCACGAATGAAAACAAAACATCCCAAATAACTTATCTAATGTCATTCAGTATTTCCTATCATAATGTTCACAGAAACAGGAATGACCTGAGACAACTTTCCCTCTAAAAGGAATCTATAAAAAAATGAACATATATGCATAACCCATGGACACAGACAATAGGGCGGTGAGGCCTGGGGTGGGGGCGGGCTAGAAGAGGTCAATGGGGGGGGGGGGAGAGAGGGGACATACTAGTATGTAATATTTTCAACAATATAGATTTAAAAAAATGAGTTGTCTTCCTCAGTGATGTGCAGGCAGTAAAGAGAAGTTATTCAGCTGGCATATCTATTAGAAGGACTTTAACATCAAGTACTGGAAAACATAACTCAAACTTTGACAGAAGAAGGGCAATTATAGGTTCCTTTATTAAAAACGTAAGGGTAGGTTTGCTTCAGGTGGGGCTTGGCCCTTTAATAACAAGTGATAAGAAAGTCAACTTAAACTTCAGCAGAAAAAGGAAAGATGTTCCCAGGACCTGGAGGGAAGGTTATCTTCTGAAAATCTGATCATCAAATTTTTGCCTCACGGAGTGCGAATCAGACCTATGTCCCTTAATAGGCTGATTTCCTTAAGGGTCAAGGACATTATCTCAATCTCGCCACCACTTAGCTTGGTGCAGAAAGGCTTGTTAGAAGACTATTTTAGACTGAATTAATTAGTACATTTGCAGAAGTAAATCAAAGGATGATGTTTTTTAAACATCTGTCCTGGGATGTTGTGAAGCACCCATGTCCATTCAAAAGGTGTTTTGGACCACACTGTGCTAATTGAGGAAATCTGCACCAGAAAAGCTGTTTCCTACCATGCTGAAGACTCTGTGAAAAGAAGTGTAGTTTCATATCCCTCTGGGAGGAGCTCAGGAAGGGAGGACGGGGCAAGAACTTTTCAGGATCAGTGAGAGAGGGGTCTTGTCCAACTTAACTCTGTGCAGCTTCCTTCTCTCCTGTATCGATCCTACAAATTCGAGCCTCCTTGCCTTCCCAAACTTCTAGCTCTTCCCAACTCCACCAGGCTGTGCTCCGCTCCCTGCGTACCCTGGGGCGGTGCTGGTGCAATTGCCAGGCTCATCTTGTTTCTTTCCTTTTATGGACCATAATCCCATGCAGCCTTTTGTCCAAACCCTTGTTGCATTTATTCTTCCAGGTGTTTACAATGGGAGGGTCAACCTGGCCTCCTTACTCTCTCTGGGCCCTCAACATTTACTGGGAGTGAGGCTGGGAGTGAGGTTGGACCTAAGGAGATCATGTGGGACTAGACAGAGGAAGCAGAGAATCTCATTGGCTACGGAGTTCTGACCCCTGGATGTCTTGCTCACTGTTTCTCCTGGTCTCTGATGACAGGCAATGGTTATATGTAATTTTAATCCCTGAGGATGTTGCAGTGGTTCTCAACCTTCCTAGTGCCGCGACCCTTTAATACAGTTCCTCATGTTGTGGTGACCCCAACCATAAAATTATTTTCATTGCTACTTCATAACTGTAGTAACAATTTTGCTACTGTTATGAATCATAATGTAAATATCTGATATGCTATATGTGTTTTCCGATGGTTGCGACCCACAGGTTGAGAACCGGTGTTTTAGGGCATATTTGTCACGTCTAAGTCTGGCCTTCCCAAGACAGAGACTGCAATATTTGGATCCTTAGCTGTCTCTAAGGCATCAAGGCAGATAGATTGCTAAGGTCCCTGATCAGAAGGGGACCTAGGTCCAACCTACCACCCTCTGCCATGGGATCCTTCAGTTTAGAAGTGAATGATTCCAAGAAGGAGGTTCTGGATAGAATTCAACCTCCCAGAGCAGATGGCAGCACAGATTTCTCCCTGGTGCCGCAGTGGTGCAGTGGGGTGACCTCGGGGCTGTTTCCTCTGTGCCCAAAGGCAGCTGCAGAAGTACCAGTTCCTCCTCAGGCAGCCCTGTGGCTAGGTTTCAGGCATTGTGCCTCTAGCCCTAACCTCAATTCTGTTTCACTAGCCTTCCTTGTAAATACCACCTTCTTCTCCCTAATCAGTCAGTCAGCTACTCTTATTTGGAAAACTCATTGTCTTGGTTGTGTTATTATGATTGAGTAGCAGATTATCGTCAAAGAAGTACATGAAAACTTGAACATAATTAATTAAAGAAAGGCTAAATTCAAGTAGCTTCTTCCTAGTAGATCAGTCCTTACTTATATGCCACCTGTATATGTCATGGCCTGATGCTGAAGACCAGAAAAAAGTGAAGGCATTATTTAGTCTGGGTTTTCTCTCTCACTCTTGTCAACTGCATTAATTTTCCTGTTTGAAATAAAATCTCCTCTTAGTCTGGTGATTGTTATTGGATATATTAATGGCCTGTGTTGCCACTGTAAGTCTGAGTAAGTTTCCAGGCTTCATCAACATTTATATGGAAGGACATTTGTAGTCAAGGTATAGAATGCATTCAGTTGACAAATGGTTCACTCTAATAGGAGACTTGGAAATAGCACCTGGTTTCATTAATTTTATAACTTCTTATTGCTTTACATTCATAAGCTACACATATCCCCACTACACTTGTAAGTCATTCTTTTGAAACATGAGCACATTTGGCATGGTGCAGAGACGAGGGCGATTTTTATGGATAAATGCTCATGCTTTAAAAGGAGCATGGGGAGTGGTGAGTTGTGGGAATCCTGATAGACTCTTTAGTGTATCTATTGAGCCAAGATGCCAGCAGAAAAAGCAGCTCCCAGGAGTCAACTAGATAAGAAGGGGTCATGGGAGACAGGGAATGCTGTTTTAATAAAGTACCATCAACTCTTTTTTTTTTTTTTTAACAAAAAATAACCTATTCCTGGCCTTAACTGAAAACATATCACTTTGGACTTTCTGCTGGGAATTGCTTAGAGTAGAGGAATACATGCAAATGTCTGGGTGGCACATCATCACCATGAATATCCCAGTGAGATTTTTAACTGACAGGCAAAAAGCTATTGTGTTGCACAAACCTATGAAAGGGGCTGAGAGATAATGAAAAAAATCAACAAGCAAATAAATGAATGGCTATGAACACAAGAGGTGAGACATTGAACGAGCTGTTGCTTATCCTGGCAGCAAATTGAGGGTGTTTTAAAAACAGTGTCCAAATTCAAAACCAAGCCATTATAAGAAGTGAAAGCTTTGTTGAGCTTTTTGTCGTATGAGAAGCAAAGCTGTAGGTATCAGGGACCTTAGCAATCCATCTAGTGCAATACTCTCATTTTGCCAATAGGGGAAACTGAGGCCCTCAAGGTTACTTATTAGGTAGTGAGAGAGTGCAAGTTTAGGAGGTCGCCCCATAAAGGGCAGAGCACTGTAACAACATTAAGAATGAGATGCTAACACTTCTATGATGTGTCCATTGTGATGAGTAAAATCTGGAAGGTATTTTACAAGCCAAGGACAACCTGGCTCCCCTAGGCTGCAAACAGCAAGTTGAACCCTATTGTTAGACTCGGAAAAGTTGCCTGGATTTCCATAGCCCTGAACAGTCATTCTCCTCTTAAACGTGGGACTTTAAGGAAGGCCTGCAGCATCTGGCTGATTGCACTGATGGGTGCCTTGCTGCTGAATCACGATTCAGAAAGGCGGGTTGAAACCAGTGAGATGAAGTCCAAGTGCAATTGAAAAGATCAAATGCATTGATGCAAAAAAAGAGGGTCCTGATAAGAGTAACTCGTATCTCCCAAAACAAAAACAAGCAAAATCCTCCAAAGCAAAAACAACCTAGCGTTTTAGTTGATTGAGCTTAGGATTGACAAGAGTGTGATGTGACTATTGAATAAACTAAAAGAAAACTTAGGTTGAATTAATCAGGGCTCAGTGTCCAAGAGACCTAGTGAAATAAACATCCAGGGTGAACAGGTACAAGTTCAATACAAGAGGGATATTTTCTGCTAATTACTGTATTAGACGGGGTTTTCTTAATTTGGTGTGTGTTTCTGATGGGGTGTCAGGGATGCTGTAAACTTGATTCTGCTTTGGACGATGGCCCCTAAACCTCACTTTAATTAAAGTGTATGAGTCCAAAGACCAGCATAACTCTTCAATTTCCATCACTTACTGTGTGACCTTAGACAAGATATTTGATCTCTCTGAGTCTTTCTTTGGCTCTAAAAACAAATATTTTAAAATATTTTTTAATATCAGGGTTAAAGAAATCAACTTAAGAAATGCACAGCAAAGCTCCTTGTGTGGTGCTTAGTACATGATAAATTTTTAAAAAGTTTGTGTCTTTAGAGCTTTCCATTCCTCCATGTATAACTCATTCAGGGATGCACATGTGACCCCATGTTGACTACTGAGATGCCCTGAGACTTTGGCAGACACTTCTTGGAGTTATTCTTGCTTAATGGATTTACACTGAGACTACAAACTTTCTGGAGATTCTATGACCTCGGAACCTGGATATCACAGCCAGGACAGCTGGAGAGGGAGTTGAGAAATGGAAAGAAACAGGCTCGTGATGACTTTATCTGAATCTTGAATCCAGCCATGCCTGAAGCCTGCCGGCTTCTGAGCTTTTCATTTGCATAGTAAATTAATTCCATTTGACTAACTGCAGTCTGGGTCAGGTTTAGCCTCCTGCAACCCAAGGATTGGGGCAGATGCAGTCCTGAAGAGAGACAGTCTCACATCTTTATAGATTTCTTATTATTGCTTAATGTGAAGACTCTACCAGGCAGCTACTCCTATCTTCCTTGCATGAAGCTATGGAGCCACTGAGAGCACCGCTTACCTCCATCATCTCTGCGTAGAGTGCAGGACAGCCAACTGTGACACATCAAGGAGGCTCTGACCTGAAAAGTTTCCTTGTTATTCTTGGCGGCTCCCAGCTTACAGACAGTACCTTTTAAACCCCAGCTGTTTCTTCTTTAATTCTCCGCCCAGGTGCCAAAAGCCTGATCAATAATGAACACCTCAAATGTCTTCAAACTTAATTTAGCATCTGGCCTGAGGAGGTAAATGCCTGGTCTGGGTCCTATGGCAAGCAAAAGTAACCAAAACAGCAATGCTCACAGGAGTTTTCCTCTCTCTCTCTCTCTCTCTCTCTCTCTCTCTCTCTCTCTCTCTCTCTTAATGTAACAGTGACACCCTCATCTGCTTGTTAATTACATTAACCTTGTCAAACTGCAAAAAATTGGCTTAAGCTGAAGTAAGGTGACACCAAATCTGTGTTGCTATGATTGATGAGGTTGTCAAGGTCACTGCTGGCTCTTTCAGATGGCGGCTTGCCTACAGACCTCTGGAATGCTTCTCAGGAACTCTGAGGAAAGAGGCGGTTCTGCTGATTGACTTGAACATGAAGGTTGATGGTGTAGGTGCCTGAGGAAGAGCTTTAAGGTCCTATTGGATTCTGTAGACGTCAGTCATTCAATGCTGGTGTCTTCCCCAGAGGAGCCTCCTCCCTCTGGTAGGGGTTGTAGAGTTCCTCTGTAAGCACTCCCATCCAAAATTTGCTTCAAATATTGAGGTTGATGATTCTCCATGTACCAGAGAATTTCAGAGAAGGCTTATTATTCACTCAGAGGACTTTCAGGAAAGCTGGGCGGGCACAAGCCCAGTGTGGGAGCTGGGATCTTTCTGTTTCTACCGGGCCTCAAGATGGGTGGATGCCAGGGCTTTAAATACAGTTCTCTAAGGCTATTTTGGCTGCCATAACAAAGTAGCACAGACCAGGTGGCTTAAACAACAGAGATTTATTTCCTCACAGTTCTGGCGGCTGGGATTTCAAGGTCATGGTGTCAGCAGAGCTGGTTTCTTCTGAGGCTTCTCTCCTTGGCTTGTAGATTTTCATCTTCTCTGTGTCTTCATGTCATCTTCCCTCTGTGCATGTCCATGCTCTAACTTTCTCTTGTTTTAAGAACAGCAGTCTTGTTGGACTAGGGTCCTCCCTAATGGTCTTATTTAACTTAATTACCTTTTAAACAATCCTATCTTCAAAACTGGGGTTTAGGAATTCAATTGATGGATTTGGGGGTCATATTTCAGCCCCAAACAATCCACTCCACACCTGGTGCTGACTGAGCAAAGCATGTGCCCTCCTTTGTTGGCACATTGCTCTCTCTCTCTGAAAGTTATGACCATCTTTCAAGGAAGTGAAGGAAGTGTTGAGACATGAAACAGGAGGCCCACGAGGCAAGGCCAGAATGAGACCTCAGAATGGTGACTCAGTTCAGAAAGTATGGGCCACATGAATGGTGAAGGGGGCAGTGGGATTAGCTGGGGCACTATAAGAACAGCTTCTCACCATCTTCCCTCAGAGAATCCCAGTCTCCAGGGGTCCCCTCTGGACATTCACACCTTGACTTCCACCAACACTGGGAACTTTCATTCACCTCTGACATAAGAAGACCAGGTTGCAAAGAAAATAATTTCTTTGTATGAGACAACAATAGAAAGGCCCGCATTATAATTGTAATTCCAGTTAGTGAGCAGAATTTAATCTAAACTATGCTAATTAACTCGATGGGGGAATCCTTTCACAATGTATTGGTATATCAAATTGTCACATCATACACTTTACGAATCTTACAATCCTATGTGTCAATTATACCTCAATAAAGCTGAAAAACTCTTGACCTTTTGTTACACATATTTCTTCCACTTCTTATTCTTTTTGTTTTATGTGTACTTAATCTTTTCCTGCCTCCACCTCAAGTTGCATAAATATTATTAGTTAACAAATAAATGTAGCAAAAAAGTTTTTTTAAAAATCAGAAATATGCATGAAAATTGCCACCTGTTCAGAGATTCTTGAGGATATTACTACAGGAAAAAATGAGTTTCATTCCCACCCCCCAAAGAATTTAATATAAGCTAGATTATTTTAGGACCTTACTCTAGGAATTTAGATATAGATACAGCAAAAAGCTATTTTAAGACTTTTTTTTTTTGCCTGGACTCTGATAGTGCTAAAGCAAAAGCCAGATGTGGTAGACAGAGTGGAGGCCTCCCCAAAGATGTCCTAATCCCTGGAACCGGTGGACATGTTACCTTACATGGCAAAACGGACTTTGCAGATGTGATAGTATACTCTAAGCCTTAGAGTCTAAGGAGCTTGATGAGGAGATTATCAATGTGTCACATGGGTCCTTATGGGAGAAAAGAGGGAAGCAGAAAACAGAGGGGAGCGGGGGAGAGAGAGATAGAGAGATTTGATTGGAGATGCACCTGCTGGCCTTAAATGTGGTGCCAATGAATACAGGTGGCCTAGAGAAGTTGGAAAGACCAAGGAAGTGAATTCTCTGCTAAAGCCCCAAAGGAACACAACTCTGCTGGCCCATCTTGGACTTCTGATCTTCAGAGCTATTAAATTTCTGTTTTCTAAGCCAATAGATTGATGGTAATTTGTTATAGCAGCCCTAGGAACTGATACACCAGGGTTTTACCTGAAGCAGCCAGAAGCAACCGTATAACATTATGGCAGGGACACAGGAACAATGACCTCAGTGCAGCCAAGGTTGCAACCAGTGTTCTACTTCTTCATTTTCCTAAAATAAAATATGCAGTACAGGTCATTTATGTGGCTGCCTTCTCCTGCTCTGGGCTGTTCTGGATTCCCAGGCTCAGCGGTGATGGCCAGCACTACCCCACACCCCTTGGGAAGCTACTGGTGTTTAGGAAGAGCACTTTTTTTCCTTGTTATACCTGTTTTCCAAGAATTTTTGTATTGTGCCTTTTACAGGATAATTTCCATAAATGTGGGTTGAATGAGTGAATATTAATTGCACATTTGTATGGCAGTTTACAATGTCATAAGCAGTGGTGTGCTAGCACTGCCTTTATTGAACTGCAAGAACTGATTGATAAATTTTTAGGAATTTGCAAGTTGGTTGTTAAATAGTCACTATTAAGTATCTAATTTAATAAAAGACAAACATGCAAATTGACTGCACCTTCACTACGCCTTAAGCCATGCCCACCAGCCAATCAGAGCGACTACAGTGGGGCCTTGACTTACGAGTTTAATTCGTTCCGTGACAGAGCTCGTAACTCAAATTACTCGTATGTCAAATCAAAAGTGAATGAGTGAGACACGTGATGCTGGGCTGATGTTGTGGCGTTCACTGTGACGTTCGCTGCGCCAGCTAGCGGTGGGGTATCTGAAGCTGGCTCATAACCCGAATTTTAGCTTGCAACTCAAAGCAAAAAATCGGCCTAGAGCTCATATCTCGAAAAACTCGTTGTTAGTTGGGACACTCGTAAGTCAAGGCCCCACTGTATATGCAAATTAAACCAACCAAGATGGCGGCCAGCAGCCACGGAGCTGGAGCAAGCAGAAGGCTTGGTTGCTCCAGTGATGGAGGAAGCCAAGCTTCCCGTCTGCCGCGGCCAGTTCTGAACTCCACTGAAGGCAACAAAGTTTCAATTATAGAAGATAAACCCCAGATACCTGCTTTCAGCTGGCCATGGCCACGGAGCTGGAGTGAGCAGGAGACTTGGTTGCTCCAGTGATGGAGGAAGCCAAGCTTCCCGCCTGCCACAGCTGGCTCTGAGGTCCACTGAAGGCAGCAAAGTTTCAATTATAGAAGGTAAATAAATCCCAGAATAAAAAGAAAAAAAGAAAAAAAGGAGAGGCTAGGAGCTTCCGTCGCCGGGGGGATTGGCCAGCCTGAAAACGGCCCTCAGCCCCTCACCCAGACTGGCCATGCACCCCAGTGGGGACCCCCCACCCTAAAGGGGGTGTGGCCAGCCTGCAAACAGCCATCAGCCCCTCTCCCAGGCTGGCCAGGCACTGCAGTGGGATCCCCACCCTGATCCGGGACACCCTTCAGGGCAAACCAGCCAGCCCCCACCCGTGCACCAGGCCTCTATATAATAAAAGGGTAATATGCAAACTGACCTTAACAGTAGAAAGACTAGGAATGATTGGTCATTATGACACACACTGACCACCAGGGGGCAGACGCCCAATGCAGGAGCTGCCCCCTGGTGGTCAGTGCGCTCCCACAGGGGGAGCTCTGCTCAGCCACAGCCAGGCTGACGGCTGCCAGTACAGCGGTGGTGGTGGGAGCCTCTCCTGCCTCCTCAGCAGCACTAAGGATGTCAGACTGCAGCTTAGGCCTGCTCCCTGCTGGCAAGTGGACATCCCCCGAGGGCTCCCGGGCTGCCAGAGGGATGTCTGATTGCCAGCTCAGGCCCAATCCCCTGGGGAGCGGGTCTAAGCCAGCAGGTGGTCATCCCCCGAGGGGTCCCAGACTGCGAGGGCACAGGCCGGGCTGAGGGACCCTCCCCCCCCAGTGCACAAATTTTTGTGCACCAGGCCTCTAGTCCTATATAATAAAAGGGTAATATGCAAATAGACCAAATGGCAGAACAACCAAACAACCAATCAAAGTGTAATATGCTAATGATATGCTAAGGCTACTCAACTGCTTGCTATGACGTGCACTGACCACCAGGGGGCAGACAGTCAACTGGTCGACCAATTGCTTTGACGTGCACTGACTACCAGGGGGGCAGATGCTCTGATCGGTAGGTTAGCTTGCTGCTGGGGTATGACCAATTGGGACTGAACAAGATGGGCTGGACATGCCCTGGAGCCCTCCAGCGGTCTCTCCCTGGCCCAATTGTGCACCGGTTGTGTCCCTCAGCCTGGTCTGTGCCCTCTCGCCCTCTCACCATCTGGGACCCCTTGGGGAATGTCGGAGAGCCGGTTTCAGCCAGATCCTGCAGGCCACTCCCCTTGGGAGGACACCAGACACAGGACTAATTGGCGTGAGCCCGCAGCAGGCACAGTGGGGCCAAGATAAGCACGAGCGGCAGGTAGAAACTGCAGGCAGTGTTGGACTGCAGGTTTCAGCCCAATCCCTGCAGGCCATCCAGAGGGACCCCACCTGTGCATGAATTCGTGTACCGGGTCTCTAGTTAAATTATATAAACTTACAATGAAATGAATGATAGTGAAAATAAAGGTAATAAATATTCAGAACCCATCACAACCTAATTATTTCACTGCATTTTACTATTACCTATGTTCTTGAAGTTATTTACATCTATTTTATCTGTATCCTGCAAAGAGAATATGTCTGTTACTGACCATCACTTCTAACTGAATTAGTGACATCATATTGGTAGCTTGAAAACTTGGTGTGTGCACTAACAGCACAGAAATTGGCAAATGTTATAAACCAATAATATTTTTTCTCTGAGTCAGTTGTTAAACATTTACTAGTATAACACTGGTCATAAACCTAACCAGATCTTCACAAAAACTGTCAGATGGCATTCTTACCCCCAATTTCCTAACAGGGAAAGAGAGACCCAGAAGTTACCTAGCTTACCCAAACAAGGCTTCTGGGTCCAGCCCCCATATTTCCACCATTTTACACGTATGTCACATCTATGGTAATTGAATTGCTTCTCAGTCTTTGCTAAGATCAAGTAGTAGTACAATAATTGAGACTAATCAAGTAATGAATTTTTGAATTGATTTTCACTTTTTCTATAAAGCATTACTCCTTAGAAAAGTAATGGCAGAAATATAGGTTAAATGAAAGGTCACCAGGAAAAATACAGGATGTCCAATTAAATTTGAATTTCAGAAAACAAAAAATTTCTAGTGTGAAAAGTTTCCAAATATTGCATGGGACATACTTATATTTTAAAAATATTGGCTGTTTCACTGAAATTGAATTTTAACGGAATGTCTTGCATTTTTATTTGCTGAGTCCAGCAACCTCAAGGAAATATTATGTTTGCATATTAACAATTAGGAAGAGTTCTTGCTTTAGCCCTATTATTTAAAAAATATCTCTCTCTTTACCACTTTACTGTATTCAGCTCTCTCAACTTTTACTAGGGTCAAAATTAATTGCATAAAATTGCTTACAATCACCTAGTAACAGGGCTAGCGACTTTGAACTCCCAATGAAATTCTACCTAAAAGACATTGCCAGTCTCCTTTCTGATTTTTTAGACATCTCTAAAAACAGTCTAAAACAAAATAGAACCATTTAAAAATACAGTCTTCTTTGTCCATTTATGTCCTTTTCATGACACAGTTTAGCAGCCATTTCCTGCTAGGTCCTAACAGCACACTCGATGCCATGAACACACTCTGGCACCAGGTCTGTTCTTGCCAACATTTTTTTTTTAAGTTTAAAAATTGAGAAGGTACGTAAAGCTGCCTTTCACAATCTTAGGTCTTGAGTGAACAGAGTATCTGGTTGGGATATTTCCCTAATGGAGCTCATGAATGTGCCTGGACCAGTAGGGCAATTGTTGAAGAACCCCTTACAGCACCTGGCCTTGGACACTTGGCGATTGGAAGCTGGAGCGATTGCTACAAATGCTTGGATGCTCTTTATATTCAACAGGCCCCAGGGACCAATGTCAATGAGTTTCTCAGGAGGTGTGGGGCTGGGAGTTATGGAAACTGAGAAGGCAGGACTTATGCAATTCTATTTCTTCTACCTGTAGCTCTGATGCCAGAGGCCCCTGACTGAATTAGCTCATCCCAGCCTGGCACAATGCTCTCAGGGCATCACCGACAGCAGAGATGTCCTGGTTTTCAAGGGGTTGCAAATGTAAGGCATGCAGGGACTCAAAATCATAAAGGGAACAGGAAGTTCTTGCCAGGAGGACTTTTTAACACATGCGTGGATTCCCTCTGCACAAATCAAACCAGGGAATGTGTCCTATTGTTACTTTTGGAAAAATTAAACCAGCTATTCGGTAATTGACAGTAACGTCTATACCACAATCTCTACCTCAATGAACTTTACTATTTCATTCTATGACAAGGACAAAGTGGAAACATTGTGTTTGATGCTACATATTTATCTCTCTCTGTAGGGACTGAAGCATTCCTGGGAGGGAATCCAGAAATGTAGAGTCCTATAGTAAACAGCCCAACAGGTCCAGCATGTAGGCAATTTGTAGAACAATTCATATGGAAATTTGTCTACTGCTATATTCTGGAAATTAGCTTTTCAGTCACAAAAACAGGCAGGAACAAAAGAATCTTTTGGTTGTTTTTAAATTTGGAAGAAGAAACTGTGATTTTAGACTTTGAGCTGAATTAAACTAGGTAGAGTGAAGGGGAGCAAGTTTTAAAGGAAGATGGCAGCCAATTTCTTTTGTTATTTAATTTTTTATTTTTTTTTCCAAGAACAGTTAACATTTACTAGGCACCTATTGGCCTCAGTCACTTGCATCTAAAGAGCAAAGCTAATTTACCCACAGCCCGTGTTCTTTTAAATGGTTAGCCTTATTTCTTAGCTCTGTTAACCACTATTCTAACATTTGCTTCAAGTTCACTTTTAATAATCTAATCCATCATTGTCTACTGCTCCCTGTGACATGAACAAAAAGAGTCTGGGGAGGAATAAGGCGAGCAGTTTACATTTTCTGTGGATACTTCAAGTAATTGGCCCCCACATGAAATTATTGAGTTGGCCATGGTTTAGCGTGTTCTAAGGGCATAAAACATGGAGGGAAATGGACCTGTAGAAAGAGTTGGCATTGGAGAATGTGTGAATGTGTGAAAATCCTATAACTTCACTTCAACTGGCCTAATGTCCTGAGTCACTAGATGGTCAGAAGAATAGAGAGAGTACGAAAGGAACAAACTGATGTACATTTATACTGAAAACCAGGAACAGTTTGTACAAGATGAACAGCAAATGAAATCGCTTCTGTCAAAATAAATCCTCACACAGGTCATTTTTTTGTACATACATGGACATACACACACCCCACACACGCACAGACTCACGAGCAAGAATGTGTATTTTGTAAGATAGGTCCTTGGAAATAGACATTCTTAGCAAATATGGATGACAGATCAATTGTAATTTATTTTCTTTTAACACTGTATCATCATAAAGAAAACTGGTATAAATGAAAAAATCTATTTCAAATATCTACATCTAAAATTTTAGGCAGTGAAAAAGCACTTTGTTGACAAGGAGTGTGGAATGATGTGTGTTAATTGTCAGAAACTGCTGAATGCCTTGCTTAGTTGCCACAAACAAGTTCACATATCAGAACGAACAATACTGCTAAATATTCCTTTTTCTCCATTTTTTTTCTTGGTTAAAACATACCGAGAGAAAGAAAAAAAGAAAACTGGAAATCCATACATCTTTCAAACGTTTGAGATTGAAGCAATATTTAGAACCATAGATGAGGAAACACTGCGGCATCGGTGTAATATACACAACGCGCTTCTCTTCTTTAATCTGTAATGTACATCAAATACTTTACAACAATGCATTAACAAAAGGCAAGAAACATCTTGCTGTACAGAGGGACCCCAATGCAACCGGAAGCCTAGAATCACAACGGATGGAGAGAGGAAACAAAGCGTGAGAAGCCGTCCTTCGAGAGTGTGTGACCCGTGCTGCCTGCCTCTGTGCTTATAACCTTCGCGCCCCACCGCCCCGACGGGACCGCCTCCTGTGCTGTCTCCAGCCACATTCAATACCCTCCATACCCTACAGCTCAAACTAGAAAGGTGTCGCTCAAGGTCGTCACCTTTAGGATCGCTTTAGCTTTCTACTGACGTCCACGTTAACTTTCGATTCGTTTAGCTTTCTAAAATAGCTCTTCGTATGTCCTTACTGGTTATCACAGCCTTCCTACGGAACAGGCTTTAGCAAACTAAACTTGCAGGGGGGAAATTAAAAGAAGCAATGTCTCGTGGTATGCATGCACATGCACTGTTCCCGGAGCGCCTCGTGCCGCCCGCCTCACACCCAGGAGTCGGGGGAGGCGGGGTAGTGGCTCGTTTCATAGTTCAGTTCACTGTAAGGACGGGCAGCCGAGTAGAAGTCGACATAGTTGCCGGTGGACTTGAGTCCCAGGTGCATGGTGTACTCGCTGGCCGGAGGGCGATGGTGGACCTGGTCCTCGAAGAAGGACTCGTCGTAGTTTCGCGTGGAATTCTGAAACGGCTGGTAGGTCTCGTAATCTTTCCTGCTGGGCTCCTGTGGGACTGGCTGTGCGGAAACCTGCCCGGAAAACAAGACCCACCTGGGTTAGTTCGTTTCCCCTGGATCCAACCTCCTCCTGGATCAAGGCACTCCATGCTCCTTCAAGGTCAAGGCTGGGAACGTCAGTCACCCAGGCAGTAACCAGCATGGCACGTCCCCTAATACTGCCAACTACTGATTGCCCTTCTTTAAAACTATTGGTTACAGGGTCCACATGCTACCATTCTAGAGCTTCAGTTTGAAAAATTATTATTGTGGTGAAATATACATAACGCAAAATTGACCATTTTAACCATTTTTAAGTGTATACTTCAGTGGTCTTAAGTACATTCACAGTGTTGTGCAACCATCGCCACCTTCCATTTCCTGGACTTTCATCATCCCAAACAGGAACTCTGTCCCCATTAAGCATAACTCCCCACTCCCCACTCCCCCAACCCGTGGCAACCACCATTCTACTTTCTGTCTTTAGGAATTTGAACACCTAGGTGTCTCATAAAAGTGGAGTCATGTAATATTTGTCTTTGTGTCTGGCTTCTTTCACTTAGCATGATATCCTTAAAGTTCATCCATGCTGTAGCATGTGAAGAGATTTCCATTTTTTTAAAGGCTAAGTGATATACCAGGTATGGAGATACCACCTTTGTTTATCCCTTCATCTGTTGATGAACGCTTGGGTTGTTTCCATCTTTGGGCTATTATCAAAATGCTTCAATGAACATGTGTACCAGTATCTGTCGGAGTCCTTTCTTTCAAGGTTTTTTTGTACCTAGAAGTGGAATTGCTGGATCTTGTAGTGATTCTGCTTAATTTTTTGAGGAATTACCAAACTTCCACAGCTACACCATTTTCCTAGAAAAGCTTGATAAATTACAGAGGTATACATGAGATGCTATAGAACACAGTAGTTGATTTGTATCCTCCCTGCATTTCTCTATTATTCCTAGGAGTTGCAATCCCAGACAGAGTCAGTACAAAGTCTCATGATACTCAGGCATCTTCCTGGCAGGGCAGATACTTCTCTGGAGGAATAAGCTTCCTCATAGTAGGGCCATTCCATCACACCTGCCTAAGTGACCAGTACCACAGCTTTAAAAAGAAACACAGAGAAGCACACAATGAAAAGAAAGAATCCACTCTAAATATATTATACTCTGCAGGACCAAAATGTTTCTAACTTGGTTCAATTAAGACCTGATAGAACTCGAGAAAGCTGTGGAATTATGAAGCCTTTGGTTAGTGGGGAGGAATCTTCAGAATTGCCAGTTCAATGCTCCTCATTTTCACTCTCGTCCTCTGAGGTTACTGTCTGATTTAGGGGACCTTTAAGGTTAAAGGGATCACAGGAGACTTTGAGATATGTGAAGTCAAGAATTAGTTCCCTCTGCTTGGCACATTCATAGGTTGATAATCAGCATTTGTATGTGAGGGGCCTAGCTACCTCCTTCCTTGCTGGGGTCCCTTTCTAAGACCATGCCTTTGAAGTAAGCAGAACCTCCCAGGGCGTGGGGTGAGGGCCAGATCCACAGCCAGGGCACACAGGCATGCACAAAGCTCTGCTCACGTGCAATAATTGGGGATGAGGTCTGCTGTGAATGATAAAATACTGTTAAAGAAACAATTTGATCATTTTCGAGCCAATTCAGTAATTCCCTATTCATTTAACTAAGGTTTAGCATGGAAACATCCTCTAGAAATTGGTCTTAGTTAATAGATAATGATTTGCAATTAGCACGCTGTGTGTAAATGAATGCTTCTAATGGCCTGCACATAATTCTTCTCTCAAGTACACAAAACTCCCCCTTCTATGTAATTGATTTATTCTAGTAATCAACATGTTCTTCAAAGGGGTGAACTTCATCACAGCTGCCATCCAGTACCTGCCACACTTCCAGTGAGGGATGGTTGAATGAGATTTCTGTCCACTTGTGAAAGTCCACAAGGCGTAGACATTTGTGAATCTAAGAGTCTGGCCATGAGAGGACATTGGAAACGAATCTGCAGGATATGTTTAATCATAAATATAAATGATTAAATGCTGCTAAGACCAGGTCTACCAAATGACTTGGACAAGCTCTTCTTTGAAGAGCTGTGAAGTGATGTTGAGCTTCTCTACTCCGACACTGTGCTGCTACCCAAGCATAGAGCATTCAAAGGGTTAGAGTTGGGAGGGAACTAGAATTTACTGTGTTGCTTGTTGCTATTTCAGTGCGCACTATATTCAATATTTAACAGAATCTTCTTTGTTTAATCTTCAAGTAGTCATAAACATGTATGTATATATGTATGTTTATGTCTTTCTATATGTAGCTCCTCCCCTCCTCCCTTCTTCTCTCTCTAGCTCTCTCTCAATTTTCCTCCATTTTCCTTTCCTTTCCTCCCTCCCTCCCTCCCTCCCTCCCTCCCTCCCTCCCTCCCTCCCTCCCTCCCTCCTTCCCTCCCTCCCTCCCTCCCTTCCTCCCTCCCTCCCTCCTTTCCTCCTTTTCTTCCTTCATCTGTGTCTAACAGGCTCACATTAGAGCACCATTGGCACAGAGCAGGGAAAATGGAATAAGAAGGCAGGAGAACTATGTTGGTGTCTTTACCTCTTCCTAGATGGGTGACCAAAGGCAAACCTTACCCACCTGGAATGTCAATTTCCTCATTTCTGGGGACAATATTTTTTGTCCTTCCCACCTGGCAGTGAGACTGGGGAAACCAACTAGGAACTCAAGAGGCTGTATTGTTGTCATCAGTAATAATTTGAATTAAAACACCAAATCCGTTAGTTTCTAGTTTATGAACAAAAATGCTGTTGCTATTTGGATATAGCAGTTAAGTCTGCTAGTTTTCTTTATAAGGATGGAATGGACTGCTAAAAGCGCAGTAGAATTTTTGAAGTGTTTCAGTAGTTAACTCTTAAAATTATGTCTATAACCTGTTGACTCCAAACATAAAAACCAAGGATCACAAACCTTATTTCACATCAATGGGTATTTCTTTAGGAGCTTGGAATTCCCTGAGAACGAGACTGGAGTCCTAGGTAGTCACAGGGGGAGTGTCATAGCTGAATAGCAGCCTGGCTTCTTTTCCTCTGAGTTAGGGAGAGCCAGGTTCACAGTTTTTGCCCAGGCCCTTACTTCACCAGGCCATGCATTGCTGTTGCCTCATTCTCATTGTTTTTTGCTTTATTTTAGAGATGCACCTAAAACCAGTTTCCACTAGGGAATCATTTCTTCTGTGAGATGAGTCACTGCGCAGCCACCTCTGAAGCTCATGAGGTCTAGCTGGTGCCTAGGACACCCAGGAGACTAGAATGCTCAGCAGTTTGACACTGAAACTGAATGAACCCAGAGTGTCTCTCCTGCTTAAATGGTTCAAGCTGGCTTTTTACCAGCTGAAAGGTTGTGAAGTCACTTATGGCTCAGGGAACTTCCTCAAATGAAAGCATTCCATCTGGAGTGGCCAGCGATGCTCACGTGGCCAGAGAAACCGCATCATGGATGATGTCTACAGGTGGTCTCTAGACCCACCCAACTGGAAGAGAACCAGGTTGTCTCCTCTTTCAAATGGTTAGGATGGTCAAACTTAATTTAGTTCCCAAGTGGGAACTGCAGGTACAGCCAAAGTTTATTCCCATAGCAGTCCGAAAGAAATAAAACACTTTATTCTTTTCTCAAGTTTTTCATTGGCGTGTCACAATGATTTCCTTGAAAAATTTTAAGGAAAAAAACCAACTTTCTTTGATTGACATTTTATAATGTTTCTTGATATTAGAATGGTGTTAACAGTCTAATTGCCTACTTCCCTTTGCTGAACCTGCTCAGGGAATAATGATGGCACTAAACTATGGCCACGTGACTCAGCTCTGCTGGTGGCCTGCTGACAACATCTCCTCTGGGCTGACAAGTGATGCAGGACTTCCATCCCTGCTGGGTTTCAGCAGCATTCACCTTAGCTGTTGTGGCCTTGACATTCACACTGAGGCTGAGTTGAGTACATTCTGGGGCACCCTGGGGAAACGGCTACAGTAGGCTGTGCTCTCTCTTATAGTAGAGATACCAACTTAGCACATTAATTGTAATTGGCTTAAGTGCTCAGAAGAGGCTTAGGTGAAAAGAACATGCCCCTAGATAGAATCATTATGAACTATCCTTTAAAGGTAGATTGCAAGCAGTCCTTTGGAGCCTCCTGCAGCCACACTAAAAGATGCTAAGGATCTCTGGGCCCCATGAGGGTGTTTCTTCATTTCCAACAACAGCAGAATTCCACAAGAAAATAGCTAGTGTAGAATAAGTGGATTCTGGTGACCAGCTTCTCCTGATCTACCTAAAGTAAAAACTAACCCACTCTTGGATGCAAATCCGGGTCCTATCACATCCTACACACATCTTTCAAAGCTGAGGACAGTTTGTTCACTGTACCTGATATTTGCTAAAAGAAAAAGGGTTGATTTCCATAAACAGAATTGGCATTTCCAATATATTTTGTTTCTATTTTCCTCTATGTTTGGGCAGGCATGTTGACATGTAAATAGTTGGAGGAAGCCCCTGGTGACCTCTCCTCTAGAGCTCATACCCTGACTTATTTATTCAGTTTATTCATTGGCTTTTTTTGCTTTTAGCAAAGGCTAGAACTGAGGGAGTTCGAGTCCATATTAGCCATGTGTCAGGCAGGCTGGAGGGTCCAGGCATTCACTGGGGGTTGCAAACAACACCAGATGTTTCAGGAGTGGCTGTGCATGAACTGGAAAATTGAGGGCAAAAGGATAACACCTCTACCCACTCTCATTTCTCCTGTTGATGGTTGATTAGAGCAAAAAATAATTTCAGGTCTAGGAGATACTTTTCATGTCCTCCTTCTTCTTCCTTGGAAATGGTCCTGCATAGGAGATTCTACCTGCTAGAAGGGACCCCTTCCCTTTTCAGAGATGCTGCCCTGCTGGGTGTTGAGAAATGTCCACAAACAACCCATTGGCCTTCCATGTTGGTTTTCATCTGGATATTGTGATCAAGGAAACAGGTTTCAGGTTTATCCTTTCAGCCCAACTTTCCTGATGCCTGAGAGGAATCCAGCGCATCAGCAAGAAGGCAGTTCTCACAACAGATATTAGTATCCAATAGTTACAAGCATGTCATTCATTCTGTAATGACCACTGAAGGGGGAGAAAAGTATGAAGTTGTCCATCAATGAAGGACCACAGGCTGTGTCTTTTGCCTTTTATAGTCCCCATAGAACCATGGAGAAAAGGGGCCTTGATGAATGTTTGTAGAATAAAACACATACATACAAACTTAGATCAGTTCTTTAAGTACTGACCATCCCAGAGCTCCTTAAACCTGAACGGACACAAAATCACCTGGACATCTGGACGAAATGTGAGTCTGATGCAGACAAACCCTTGGTTGGGGTAAGGGTCAGAGAAGAATCTTCTCTGCATTTCTCACAAGCCCCCAGTGATGTTGGGACTGCTGGTTCTTTAACTGGACTTGGAGTTGCAAGGCACATTAAAATGCATCCTATTTAGTTGTCCTATTGAAGTTGATGTGTCTATCTCATTAGTAACTTTCACTCATAATGAATGCTTTCTTCTGAATGAGAGTTGGCTGGGTTATAGGAGTTACTTAATTCCTGTCTAGTAGTTAGACAATTTGTCTAGAAACCAGCATCTTATGCTCGTATAATTGGGACTTGCCTTATTTCTTTTAGTTTTGCATCATAGTAGGAAACTTGCTTTCTGCCATGAAATAAAGTGTGTGGTTGTGGTGAAATCTAAGACTCTTTCCAAATGTGCGGCTGTTCTAATGACTGCCACCACCCGCATAGAGGCTGGGTGACGCCAGAGGGAAGAGCAGTAGGGGACAGTACTTCCTTTTCATTGCTGTTCTTTACGCCTGTGAGAAAGAAGCTAATGTATTTTTACAATTCCAGGACAGCTGACATGAGTCGAAGGGGAAAATGAATACTACAAACGTTCTGTATCTCCTTTACCTGGTTATGTTTGATGTCTTCAGTGGGCGCACCATATGAATTCCTATACAAAGTTGAAATTCCAGTATTTTGAGCTGAAAGCAAAGGGAAACAAATGTATTAGCAAAGAAAGCAAGATTTCAAATGGAGGACTAATGGTTATCGAGGCAAGTTCTTGCCCTAACATGCTTGGTTTCTCCTGGACCATTCCAAGTGGAAGAAATTCTTTGGCCTCGAACACCTCACTTTGCATACAGAAATTAAGAAAGAAGCACAGCTCTTCTATAAAATCCCCATAGCATGTCAGCCTCCTGCAGTAATGTTCAGATAGTAGACAGGGTCAGGGCAGGTGCGACAGACAGATGGTCATTTTGAAAGTTTTATGGCCTTCCTTCCTGGTGAACACGGGCGGGTAATAAAAGCTTGTCACTTGCACTGAAGCATGCCGGAATCGGTACCAGTAGCTTAGTTTTTAGCAGGAGAATGACAAGAATGAAATTTTTAATTTGAGTTCACAGAAATGCTTGGGCATTGTTCAGACTGTTTGTTTCTCAAAGGCCGGAAGGACAGGCGGGAAGCATCATCTGCGGGTGCCCTGTGTGTCTGGGTGGCCGTGGCTCTGGAATCCTGTTAGGCACATACAGGAGCCCCACTCTGTCTTGTGAGCAGCCCAAGGTCTAGTTGAAAGAAAGGAAAGTCTCTTCTAGTTATTGGCAGCTTCCAAAGGCCTGGGTAGGGTGCTCATTTGCCCACTTCTTCACCTGGAACCCTTGAGGCTCCTGCCACAAGCCCAGAGGAAAGGCCCCGGGCACCACTCCCTTCATAGCAACTATAAAGTCATGATTAAAGAAAGATTTCGAAAAGCTTTTTTTCTTTCTAGAGTGTCATTGAGTATAAAACACTCTAGAAATAAAGAAGGGCTTCCAGTATCTACGGGATAATGAGATAAGATGACACACCATCTTTTCTGTCATAGAGACAGGCCACTCTAGACACAAAGTCAGCGTAAGCTACTATTTCACCCCTGATTATTACTACAAGCATATAATAGCTGTGCAATAAAACTCCTCTTCTGAAATTTTACTGGAGGAGTGAGGGCTGAGAGCCTATTTTCAATGTGAAACACCACTCAGATAGACTCTGGTCGAATGCACATCACTCCGGTCTCTGTATTGCTGTGAAAACCACCATCCCTCGGGTGCACCACGGCTACAGAATCCTCCCTGAAGGCCCAGCTTCCACTCTGCCCAAACCTGCTCCTCCATCCATCCTGTTCCCAAGCTGAGCAATCATCTTGTTAGACAAACTGGATTATGGTAAAAGCCAAGCTCCGTTTAATGGTCTGTGAGGCTTTGAATGATCTGGCCTCTGCCTAACTTTCTGAAGTGTCTCCCACTCTTCTTCCCTTGTGTGGTGAGCCCCAGCTATGCTGGTCCAACCTGCCAAGTTTGTTTTGCTTCAGGGATGTTGTACTTGCTGATCCTCCTCCATAGATATTACTTGCACACTCTGGACTGCCTCATCTTGATGCTGGTTAGGTTTGGGCACAAGTGTCTCCTCCCTGACCTTGTCAGTTAAAGTAATCCTCTATCTCATTACCCTGTTTATTTTCACCATCATGCTCAACAACCGTGTGCCATTACCATGTTGGTGAGCTTGCTCTATTGTTTACCTTGTGTATTACCAACCTTCCCTTATGGGAGCAGAAGCTCCATGAGCTGACACCTTTGCAGGTATCCCCAGCATCTGGACAGTGCCTGGCCTTGGGGATGCTCACAGAATGAGTGCTTTATTTGCTGAATGAATGAATGAATGTGTAAACCAAAGAAAACCTGCTTTCTGAGGCATAATTTGCTGATAGAACCTATCACTCCATGAATAAGGTGAAAACATGTTTTCTATTAGAATTAAATGTAATTTTATTTGGTAGACAATGCCCTATGATAGCCTTGGCCTCCCTCCCTGTCGTGTTTGTGGCTTCTGAGCTAAAGCTGTCTCTACTGGAAGTTCTTTCCTTCTGCTCTTTGGCCCCTTCACCTGTTTAAAAGAGTGTGTATAGCTGAGATTGAACTTGAGGCCTTTGCAGACACATGAAACAGATGTTTTCGTGAATGCTTCTCCCCTGTATGTGGAGCTCAGAGTGGACTCATTGGAAAATGCCTTTCCTTTTCTTTATAAGCCTCAATTTCTAACTGAGTCAACATAATAAAGATTAGAATGGCTGCAAAAGGCATACGAGAGACACTGACAAAAACAGGATAGACCATTTGATGTAAAGGCATTTGGGAAGCTTAGAAGGAAGGGCAAAATCCCCTGTTGAAGATTCAGGTCAGGCTGTCTAGCTGCCAGGATCGCACAGCCCTCCTGTGATGCGAGCTTCTGAACACGTAATGTTCCCAGGGATCATGACCACCAGGAAAAGCTATCAGTCCTGCAAGCCTGAATGAACAGCTGACTTTGGCTTTCTGAAGGCTCCTCAGTGGCAAAGAAACACTAAAGACAGATACATTTTAAGAGACTCCATCTAAGGTGGAAAATGAATCAAGAAAAGGTGGGTGGAGGGAAGCCTGGGATAAAATCCTAAGTGGATCTGTATTTCGAAGACCTAATAGATGAGATTATAACCCAGGCAAGAAACTGCTTTTACTTTTTCATTTTTCCCAGGTTGCATTTTGAGGGTGAAATTTCTCTTGGTTTACCACAGCAGAGGGATTATTTCATTTGGGGGAAATGGTAGGACATCCTCTGATGCCTTAGAAACAAAGAAGGGGCAGTTTCAATGCACTGAGCTTTACATGTCCCCTGGATAATACAGTACGTCCTTTATGCAGAGGTCGCTAGACATCTGATCTGTCGGTAAATGTTGGAACGATGGGCACTTGCTGAAGTGTTGCCAAGTGGAGGTTGGCAATTCATTCTTTCCGTTCCTATATGATTTATTGGCTCTCACCTGGCTTGGCTGGGGACTTATTCATACCACTATAGAAAGTGGCAGTGCCACCACCAGTCTCAGCACACCATTATCTCTATCATCCTCATTACCAATACCCCATCCATCACCATTTCCTCCATCACTACCACCATCATCACCATCACCGCACACCACCATCACCACTTCCTCCATCACCACCACCATCACTGCACACCACCACCATCACAACTATCAATGCATACCACCATCACCATCACCACCACCATTACCATTGCCATCATCATAACCACCACCACCATCATAACCACCACCACCACCACCACCACCACCACCACCACCATCACTACTATCATCACTGCACACCACCATCACCATCAGCATTATAACCACTACCACCACACCACCACCACCACCATCACCATCACCACCACCACCATCACTGCACACTACCCTTACCACCATTGCCATCAACATCATCACCACTACCATCACTGCACACTACCATCACCACCATTGCCATCAACATCACCACCACTACCATCAACAACTGTCTTTTACATAGTACTTGTTGGCTTAAAGGGAACCTTCCAGTATAAACACACTATTCAATGAAGATCTCAATGTTCTTCTAGGCTTGCTACATGACTGACAGTGTAGTATTGATTTGTGTTTTTAATAAATTAGAGCAACACTGTTTAAGCCTCTATATGAGTTTGAAAATTTATACATATCTCAATCCTGGAGCTGTCAAGATCCCTGCCATTTTCTAGGAAGACTAAAGATCAGAAGCACATTAGATTTTATTTTATTTCATTATGTGTGCATGGCATGATCATGTGCCATTGGAATTATTTCAACACAAACATCCACATTTAAAAGCCTTTGAATGATTACACTGGGCAAGAAAGTTAAAGAGAACAGTTACACTTAAATAACAATGCAGTTATTTTTCTTGTAATTATAATCTCAATTTATCATCCCAGACTGCCAGTGAGGTGGCTAATCACAAAATGAATGGGTCAGGTGGATTTGGTGTCACTATTACTCTGGAGTAATCAGGACAAATTAGATTCTTTGCTGAATGTGTTGACTCTAGGGACTCGGCATCTAAATTCACAACTTCCTTTGTTTATGCTCATCTATAACCAGGGTGACATTGATGGGGGGAAAGCCAGTGAATGAGAATAATACAGTACGTCCTATGAAATGAGCTCAGTCCTCTCATTCAGGAGATGTTTCAAGAGTGAGGGTAGACATTCCCTTATAGGGTCTGTGTGTGGAGGCAGAGTGCTGACCTAGGAGTGGGGATCATGGGCAACTGTTTACTATGCTTTTCTCTATGCAGTCATGCAGAATTACCATGGAAACACTGCCTCTGGGGTAAATACATTTACCATCAGAAAAATTTTCTTAGATATGCTGGTCTGGAAGAAATCTTCATAAATCATCCAATTTGTCTGTTCTGCTTCCCTGCAGGCCAGACCTAAATAATATTAGAGAAATGCACCCCATGCTTTTAAGATTTTTCTGATAAGAGGGTCTCACTGTGTGTTTAGGACTGTGCTCTTTGCACCCCAGTTTAATGACTGGCCCAGCCTGGCCCTGTTCCTCATTGCCAATTTTCAGGAGGGACCCATCTCTATATCCACGGGGCAAAGAAGGGTGGGACTCCTTAGTTAGAGATTCTGATGACTCTGGCAGCTCTGTGTCTAAGACATAACCCTCTCTACATCAATACCTCCAAGTCCTTGCAGGAGGGGCAAATGGGGGCAGAGGGTAGGTGTGCGGAGAGCCTGGAGGGGATGATGAATGTGAGAGGCACACCCTGCCCCAAAGAGAGTTGTACAGAATAATAGGAGAGTTACGTCAAGTCTGATTGTTAAACAGGCTGTGCAGGGCACCCTGGAGGGGTGGTGAAGGGCACCAAGTTTGGCCTCCACAGAGTCCTAGCTGATGAGAAAGGAAAGACAATGGGTATGATTGGAGTAGTGAAAGATGAGGAGCATAAAAGATCAATTCGTCCTTAGGGAAATTGTGGTCATTGTTCGAATGAATCTCTTTGGGAGTTTGGTTTCAAGGTAAGAGGAGAAAATGTCTTAACAGAAGTTCTGTGGGTTTTCCTTAAACCCTCTTCCTTTTCAGCCATCCCAGTCCTTTCCTCTCCTCCTTCTCCCTCTCCCTCTTCTCCTCTTCTTTTCTTATTCTCCTTTTCCTCCCTCCATTCCTAATGGCAAAACTTGATATGCTAACTAAGGAGAAACCTATGATGACTTCTCTTTCTAATGCAAGAGAAGTGAGCTGGGCAAGTGAGAGGGAAAGGGCAGGCAAAGAAGGACTGAGGATAATGTGTGTAGAGGACACTTTCTCTTAGCTCTTTTCAGGAGTACGATGCTAAGTTTTTACATTTCTGGCTTAATCTCCTCATCCTCAGTTCCTGGGGGTCTTCACTGTCAAACTCTCCAGTGACCTGCTAGCTGCTGAGTCCTGCTGAGCTGCCAAGCGTGGCTTGAAGCCTGACGCCCCAGTCCTCTGCTCCACCCCAGACCGAGTCACCAGCTCCAAGGGGGAAACGCACAAAGCTGAGCTCACCTGTCATGGTATCTTTCCTGGAAGTGTGTTCTCCTTTAGTCCCGTGGTAAGTGGCATTGCTGCCAGTGGACTCATAGTCTGTTTTCCTTTCTTTGAGGCTGATCATTTCCCGAGGTGAAGCTGGGGCACTTGCTACATAAAGAAATCAAAAGGATGACTTTCTGAGTCTCATTCCATAGCACAGACAGCGTTTCACACAAACAGTTAAGGTCAAAACACACCTGGCTCAACATATGTCAATATGTTGTACGTGGACGTGTCGATTTTCTTGTTCTTTGGCTCTTGTCTTTACCCATTCCCTTACCCTGTGTCACTTGGTGCTTTATAGTTGAGGGGACACATGGCTTGAAGGCAAGTAATTAAGAACTATATACTGGAGCCATCTTTCTTAGAGAGACATCCTGGTGGGGACATGACCTGCCCAAGGTGTATGGGACAGTCTTAAGAATGAGATGAATCTTAGTTTCTTTATTTCTCTTTCCTTTTCGTTCCCTCCCTCCTTTCCTTCCTCTCTTCTACTTTCCTCCCTTTTTGTAAATTAGACGTGTTTCAGAGGAGCTATTACTAGTATTGAAGAATCTCTGATGAAAATAAACAGTTTTACTTAAATACCAAGTAACCCAGCAACTCCCTAAAGGAAGGCAAAGGAAGCAGCTCTCCACACAGGATGATCTGTGGGGCAAACATAACCCGACCCACAAAGAGCAGCCTGCTGGGTGGGCTGGGGCAGGGTGTGAGGACAGCTCCCTCTTCCTGATGCGGTGTCCTGCTGCAGCTCTTTGGATGAATGCCCCCAACAATCCTGCACCCACACCTTACACCTTGGACTCTCGCTGCCTATTGGACCCCAGGGAGTGAGCCCCGTCTTCCTCTGTGTCTCCATTTCTTTTTTCTTTTTTAAAAAAATATATTTTATTGATTTTTTTACAGAGAGGAAGGGAGAGGGATAGAGAGTTAGAAACATCAATGATAGAGAAACATCGATCAGCCGCCTCCTGCACATCTCCCACTGGGGATGTGCCCGCAACCAAGGTACATGCCCTTGACCAGAATCGAACCTGGGACCTTTCAGTCCTCAGGCCGACGCTCTATCCACTGAGCCAAACCGGTTAGGGCTGTGTCTCCATTTCTATAACGATGGGTTGTAACTAGAAGAGTCCTCATGATTCTTTAACAAACTGGTCCCAGAACACAGAAAAGGCCGAACTTGGAGGTCAAGAAGCAAACAAAAAGAAGTTTAGTTTTCTTGAAAGATGGGATGACCTGGGTGGAACTAAACAGCCCTGTCCATGCAGAGACGCCATGGAGGATGTAGAGTTAATACCTGTGCGTGCTGGCAATGAGGCAGCTGGTGTGCAGCCCACCTGTGGTTGTCCTCATATTGGTCTCCATGCTCCATAAGACGCTACTCATATCCGGAGCTTAGTCAATTGCATCTACTCAGTGTGAGCTCAGCAAAGTACTGTTCTGCCTCAAAGCCTCGCCCAGCCTCCTGTGCTCTGGGCAGTGCTTCAGAAACATGTCTAACCTTGAGACTCACCTGAGCACCTAGGGATCCCAGGACCCAGCCCTGGACCTTCTGCGTCGGAGTTTTCAGGAGATGGTTTGAGGAATCCATATTTAACAAGCAGACTTGGTGATTATTAAGGCTTGGGGAAGCCTGGGAACTTTGATTTTTTGGATAAAATCCTCTTTCTTTGGCTAGTGCCCAAGCAGGCCTCAGTTTATCCTGTAGCTTATCCTTCACACCCTTTGCAGGATCCCTCAGCTCCAGCCCACTGGGTAAGCTTGGTCCCTGAACATACCCCTCTTTTCACTGTCTGAACCTTTGCTCCATTTCATCAAATTTAGTGTCTTCTATGTGAAAACCCCTGTGCCAGACGCTGGGAGACAGAAAGATGAATGCGTCACACCTTCTGAACCAGAGGAGCTCAGTCAAGTGAGGAAATGGACGTGCAAATAAAGCAGAATGAGAGGCCGGGTGCTCTGTGGGCGTCACAGCCAAACGCTAGGAAGGTAAACAAAGGGGCCTTCCCATCGCTTCCTGTCTCCCACTTCCCAAACCTATCAAATAAAATTGAGGCTCACTGCTCAGCTCCTGGAACTGCAGAGGCTGCCAGTCCTGGCTGCCCATTAGAATGAATTACTTGGAATAGTTTGAAAAATACAGTTGCTTGAGTCCCACACAAAACCAGTTGGACCAGAACCTCTGGGTGTAAATCCAATGGGAAGACACCTTCCCTCCAGGGAGAGACCCTTTCCTGCCCTTGCCCCTTTGCTTCTAGGCCTTTCTACATCAAAGGGAGCCTTTTGTTAGCCAGTGGCAAGCAATCACAAAGAGACAATATTTTGGAGCCTCTTGACCAAAGCTTCTAAAATTAGAATCTAATATTGCACAGATGGTGGGCCTTATTAAACTATGTCAAGTGTGTAATTATCTCCTGAGACCTCACGCACAGTGGTCTCCATAAACCTACCTGATATCTGGAAAGATCATATCATGCAAATGAGTGTTTATGAGGTGTCTCTGATGTGCCTCGCCTAGGAAACACCTTAAGCTGAATGGCTGGGATGTTGACATCCTGATAGGGTGTTGCTGCTCCTTCCAGCACCTTCCAAGGCATTATGTCATTTCATGATCCTAACGCTGAGTAATTAGAGCTTTTACAAAGACACTCTCCTCACTGCTCTTTATCTTTCTAAGAATGATGGAAAGAATGCAGAACAGGCCTTTTCCGTGCTTCTGAGACAGGCGGGAATTTCTCCTGTCACACGGGGTGGGGTCCTGACTCGTCTAGTGTGGGACTAAATGTTACAAGCAGTAAGACCGCACTAAGAAATATAAGCGTTTCCGGGGCCAGGAGAGTGTTATTTATTTCAGGCACACATTTCCCATTCGTTTCTGATTTTCCTCGTCATCCTGGCAGTTCTGTGTGGTGCAGGTTTATGACAGACGTTCTCAAGGACAGAGGGGGCTCTGCGGTGCTGTGCTCTCTGTCATGCCCGCTGAGCTGCAGTTTCAGGAAATATTATTTCCTCAGCAGTGAGAGGGCAGCAAGGAGCAGGAGAAACTTTCTTAAATAGAAGCCTATGCAGGTGTGTGTGTGTGTGTGTGTGTGTGTGTGAATGTGTGCATGAGCATGTGTGAGCATGTATATGTATATATAATTCTTTATCCATCCTTCTCACAAAAACCAAAATGCAGAAATCAAAACAAAAGTTTTAAAGACTTATACTTTGAGTAAAACCACAATAAAATCTATGCCATGTATATACTAAACATTGTGCTCATATTTTGCCTTTAATTTCTTTCTCTCATCTTTGGCATTATATGACATGATTGAAAAAGGGTGTAAAAGTAAAGTAATGAGCAGGTGACAAAATTAGCAAAACATAAATGATTTAAAAGTTATGGTTGGTAGTAATAAGAATTTATCAATGATTCACTCATTGGTTGAAAGGTAATAATAAAAAGCTAATCAGATATGGAATAGTAATGAAATCCTCAATGATGTGGTTCAGATATATGTCATTCTGAATGAAGAAATAGCATGTCCTCTCTCCCCCTACTCTGTATCCCAATTACAATTAATAAAATGCAACTCAAACTATTTCAAGTTGGAAAAACATCTCTGGAAAACGCTGATTTGCAAACACCTGGCAGTTTTCTTTATCTTTGCTCCTCACTGAATGTAGGCCTGTGACATGCATTTCATGACACGCCACCTGTCAGAGATTTTTAGAAATCTGTTAGAGATTAGTTCTGAGTCTGAGTAACCCAAAGTTGCCACTGCAATAAAAAGATAGCAATCATTTGATATTTCCAGCAAACGTCCGGAAGGGGATGGCTCTCCTCCCTGTGGAGGTCAGCTACGGGGCTGGGAAGGAGGGGACTCAGGCCTGGCTGGTTCTGGGCGTCTCTTACCTGAGCGATTGTTGGGAGACACACGCACAGGGGAGATGGAGGGCGTGCGGGAGGAGGAGTAGGGCCTTTGCCGATCCCTCTCGATGGTTGAAGATGAGGCTACAAAGTGATACTGTGACCATCCGTCCTGTGAAGACAGCACGCTCTTATTAAGTGGGGAAGGCAGAGTGATTCTTCCCTTCCTGACATTCCCAAGTTCCAAGCGTCTGAATTAGCAAACCATTTCTGTGATCATCAAGGTGAAAACAGACAAATGTGAATTGAGACCCACCTCCTGTTCCCTCCAGACAGGCTGACAGGGCAGGGCCTGGTTTCAGTGCTTGCTTTCCTTCCCAAATGCAGGATAAACGGTCTCTTGGCAAACCTGCTTTGGCCAGCTTTCATTTAAATGGAAATATCCTGCTCAGAATGTGGAAAGGCCCTGAAGCTGTCTGTTCTTTGCCTACCTGGTTCCAACTCTCTCTGGCCCTCTTTCAACCACCTTCTAAAAGTGTTTACACTTGTTCACAGGGGACAGGTGCCAAGCAGCATCCCCCCTTCTGGCTTACCTCCCTTACATTGCTTTGAACTTCCTTCTCTGCCACAAATGCCCCATCCCCACCTGCTCAAGGCCTTTAGCATATATTCACACGGAGTGTTCTCGCCTTCCACTGAGCATTCAGGCCTAGACTCATATGTTCTCTGCTTTGCCACAGAAATTGTATTTTTCAATTTAGAGCACATTCAGAATGCATCCTACCACATTAATCCTCCATGAAGCTTTCAAATATCTAGTTAATACATGGAAAGCATATATATAATTTCTTGTTATAAAAACCATATAAATACGTTATGGAGGATTTTATGAATTTAGAAAGCATAAAGAAGAAAATAAAAATAGTCAACAATTCCTCCCACCTTCCCTGAGATGTCCTGAAAGGATGTTATGATAGTTCCTCCGGCCTCTCTCTTTTTTAAGTCAGGTTTACTTCTATCAGAGTAATCTGTCACAAAGCACTGGCGGTATAACAAAGAAATGCAGACACCCACCCAGCCCCCAATTCCTGCTTCACAGAGGCAACCATTATTTTCTGAAAATATTTAGACGTTTAATGGGCTATATAAGTAGTAGCTCAGGAAATTGCTTTAGTCAAAAGTTTGGCTTCTTTGGTCATGAATAAGTAATAATATTGCATATGTCATTAAAAGTGAGCCAGCAATGGACTTTATGATACGAAAGTCAGCTAATATTTGATATGTTCTAAGACCAAAGGGGACAACTGGATATAAGTATGGCACAACCCTAGGCTTGGTTTTATTGGCAATATCAATGGATTACTCAGCACTGCTGTCCTATGTGGATTTTTGGAGATAGGTTTTGCTCAGCAGTTCAGATTTCATAATGCTTAGATTACTATGGGACCATGTAAGTACTTACATCTCTGGAAATGACAAGACTGTGGATGTAATAATAAAACTATATGAAGGAAGGGAGTCTTATGAGGATACAACCCCAAAGCTTTCCAGTACTTCAAAAGACCCAATTCTGAGAACGCTAATGCATGACAGAAATGTGATCTTGCTGGTTACTTGTCCATGGGTGATGGGATTGGCAGAGACCAGAGGATGATGAGTGTGTCAGAGGCACCAAGACTGCCATCCTGAGTCAGACCCCTCTGCACATGGTCAGCAATGGTATGCGTGTGGCACAGAAGCTCTGAATGGAGTTGGGAGAGGAAGAGCTTAGAGAACAGGGCAGAATGGTTAACCCAACCAAGGCTCTTGATTAGTTTCCAAGTCACAGCTTGGGAGCTCCTGGAGGTGCAAGAAGAGGAGCTCTGGTTACTTCTCCATCTTCCTCTCATTCACAGATGCAGTGAAAGGTGCGATGCAATGACCGAAACAAAGAACTCTAACATCACTACAGTCAACAATGCCTAGAAGGGACCTCACAGTTTTAATTGTGATGGTGGTATATACTTCCAAATGTCATGGAAAACAGTGCAACACCAGATGCTGAAGACCTGGGTACAGATCAATCAACACCCGTTTTAGTTATACTGAATAATCAGTTACCTTGAGGATAAGGGTCCTGCCCTTCCACATTTTTTTTTTTTTTACTTCATGAAATATTTCATCATTCATTTGAAAAAAAAAATGTCTTGCTTTCTAAAGAAGGAAGAGTTATTGCTAAGCTAACACTCCTTTTAACCAAATAGCCATGTAATATTTGTTACCTAGACAGCTTGCAATCGATTTGTTACTCATTTACTTCCCACTGTCATTCAGAAAGCTTAAAAGTGGTCTACGTAAACACATACAATTGGGCATGTAGCTTTAAAATCCTTATTTATCTCTTTGATTGCTACCTTTTCTTCTTAAAGTTTTAACTCACTGTAGACCTCAGAAGCTTTTTCCTGAATTCTATTTTATTGGGTGCTTAACCATAGTTCCCTTTTGCATCAACCCTTTGGCTTCCAGGGGTTAAATAAAATAGCCCAGGGAAGAAAAATAGATAAAGAATAGCCACAGCGACTAGGGAAGGGCCGGTAATCCTTACTATTGATGATAAGAAACTCTTTTAATGTCTATTGGTCACCTCCAGCAGAACGACCCAGAAGTTGTGCCCTTCAGCTCAAGACCCAGCCAAACTGTCAAAATGTGATATGATATCGGTGCCTCAAATTGGTTTTTATTTTTAATGCATTAAACTTAAAACTGGAGGTTGTTAAATTCCAAGTATATAGAGATAGAAATCCAGAAGAGAAGAAGAGTTCAAAGTCATTGAACTTTAAATTGCCATGAGGAATAATCTGATTTTCTTTATCTTTCCCTTTTCCTGTCCTTCCACCAGTTTCAGCTTCTCTGCTAAACTTCCTGATGTGTTTCTTTATGACACCATACAAGTCCCCAGAGCTACTATCATCCATATTGTGCTTTCAATGGTCCAGAATGCAAGAGCATAAAGGTGATGTTCTTCACAGCCTCACAACCATCGGTCTTCATGGTATGTCTACGCGGTGGTCACTCTATTTAATTTCTATAGTCTTCCCCTTAAGCATTCTGAGATCCCTGAATTTATAACAATCTCCATTTTTATATATTTTTTTATCATCCTGTAATAAGGTCTAAGTAAGTGGCTTTCAGACTGGTCTATGGGAGGTTAGGATAACCATAGCTTCTTATTATGGAAACTGTGTAGGATCCTCAATGAAGATCAGCGCACATTAGTTAGGTTTGTGTGCAAAGATGAGCTAATTCTGTTTGTCAAGGCAAGGCTCAAAACTGTTCGCCTTGGGTCTCTCTGTCGATAGAGGTAGAACTAGAAAGCTGTCAGGAGTCAGCGCTTCTCTCCAGTTTACACTAGTATCATAATTACGGGTAAGCTCTGTGTCAGTTGCTTTTCCATAAATAAAGGTCAAAAGGACTCAATCAGCTTGGGGAGTTTTAAAAATAGTAATGCCTGGGCCACCGGCCCTGAGATCCTATTTACATTGTTCTGAGCTGGCCCTGGTCACCAGGATTTTTCAAAGCCCCCAGGTGATGTTAATGAACACATGGTGAGAACCACTGGCTTGGAGTTTCTATGCAGAGGTGGCAGTGACTGATAGGGATACCGAATGCATTCTTAAAGTGCTAAATCCTAGGAGGTCACGGACTTCATTTGGGGATGTCAGATAACGCATTCTCCAGGTTGACTTACACAGGAATAAAAATAGGTCCCAACCTCAGGGCAGAGAGGTGCCACACACACACTGAGCCCCAATCACACCTGATGACCTGGTGTCCACTGGCTGTGTGATTCCATTTCACACGTCTACACCTCAGATCGGTCAGCCCCATGGCCTGACACAGCACCTTCCCTTTTCATACCTGTCCAGTCTAACTTCTGCTGCACAGTTCTGTGCTAGGGGAACAGGAGGCAGGCAATACATGTTTAGTAAACCACTGTCGCTAAGTGAAGTATGCCCCTGAGCTTCGGAGGAGCTATATGAGCAAGGCTACTCAGCATCATTTTCTTCTCCTGCTGTGAACAAAGTGCTGTGACATCACAGTACAGAAAGCCTTGCTGAATTCTGGAGCCCTGGTCCCAGCAGAGGTGCCTAATACATGCCAGTAGCATCCAGTGATTTCAGATGACTGCATTAATTATTGTAAAATGAAATGCTGACCAATGTCATGGGCTTTACTGCTAGCCTCTAAGTTCTTATACTTTATTGTTCTATAACAAATGAAGGTCATCAGAGCTTTGTGATTTTTTTTAAAAAAAGTTAGCCTAGAGCAACCTCATCAGTATTATCTTCTGCTGTTGGTATCTGTCTTTTATGATATACTTGCAGCTACGCTGAAGGCAGTGTAAGTTTAGGTAAAATGGTACAAAAGACAAAAAAAGGCCGATGGCTGCCTGCTCCATTTAAAATAATTTCTCAGCTGCCCGTGTTTCCATGGGAGGTATATAAAACTGCCTCCCCTTTAACCTATCTTGTAAATAATTCTGAAGCATCATTATGCCTGGGCACATCTGGTCCTGGCTTGCTGCTGAGTCCTTCCATAGCTCGCAGAGCACAGCTTTGCCCGCCACCCCAGCCCCATCTCTACTGCTCCCTGCATCCGGCAGTTCAGATGTTCATGCACCTGTCCATGGAGGATACACTAAGTTCTCCCCAAACACAAACCTTAGGAGAGCCAGGAGAAAGGAGAAGGGTGAGTGCATTGATTTCTCATTAGCTATGCTCCAGTGTTTTTCAGGGTTGGGCACTGGAGCACATACCTACTTCTGGAATGTGCCCACAAGACGCAAGGGGCTGGTTTCTGAAAGGGTCACCTGTGGAAAGGTTACTGGGCAGGGAACAGTGGTGTTGGGAGTAGGGCAGTGCATGCCAGCAGGTGAGCAGAGCATCTGGTGTGATGGAAGGAAAGTGAGCCCTGTGGGGGTATTTACAGACTTTCTCCTCCCCTGACTGCCCAGGGCATCCTATCACCACCTGCTGAGCACTGGGGCACACCCCCTACCCCCACCAATGTGGAATCAGGGAAGGATGAGGGACAGTGCCAGCTGGGGGAGGAAGGAGAGGATTAGGGAGAGAGAAGGTAACCAGGAAGAGAAATCTCAAGGGCTGATTGGAGGATCTGGTGATGAGGGAGAAAGAAGAGGGTTAAATACCAAATCCTCATTACTGTGCTTCAGGAGATGAGAGGAACAGGAACTGGAATTTCACGTCATTTCTGTTGTGACCCCTGACCTCTGGAAGAAGGCCCATTTTAGAGAACCGCCAGCCATTGGGTGGAGAGGGGCAGCGTGAGTGAATACCCACAGCTCTGACGGTAAGTCAGATGGCGATGCTCCCTTTTACAGGTGGTTCCAAAGCATGTTTTCTAAGACACACTTAGAATGTAGATTTAACAAATCTTTTCTAATGACAAGTGGCAATTCTGACTCAGACAAAAGCTTTACTAAAGAATTAACCCCGAAAATGGAGACTAGTTTATTTCCATGGGCATATCAGTTAGAACTCAACATATATTCTAACACACAGTTAGTATATAGTCAATGGTGTTTTTTTTCCCTCCCTTTTAAAAACAGCTCTGAACCTGATAAGATTTATTTGGTCTCTAAACAAAGATTTCTCAGTAGGCACACAGGGACTATTTGGTTCTGAAGTAACAAATACAAGTTTTTTGCTTTAGCTGTCCTTGAAAGCTCACAGCCCATAAGCTTGTCAATTCTAATTTGCTGTGAGTGACTTGAGATATAAGGCAAGTGTGGTGAAAGTCCTTTGGGCTTTTAGCAACCCAAGTTCATCTACTCATTCAACTCAGAACACTTATAGCTTGTTATTTGCATTCACTACCAGGACTTCCTCACCAGGAACCTACTTTTCAATCGAAAGACAAGACATGAATTGTTGCCATCCACTAAAAATGGTGCCTAGTTAAGATACTACTATTGTGCCAGTTTTCCAGTCATTTTTAAGTGGGATAAACACATTAATGTAATGACATGAAGCAAAGAAAAGATTGCAAAATAGTGGTAGTTTTCCATACATCCTCCTTATTTCAGTAAAAAGTTTTTACTGTGGATGTAAAAGTAGGTCGGTAATAAATAAGACAAGGTCAGTGACCAAAAGTACGCACACAGGGTGATTTGATCATAAATTCCTATCTGGGCATTTCATGGTAGGTAGTGATGTTCAGGCCTATAACTTTCCTAGTAAAAGGTCTATTTTGCCTTAAGCAAGCCTAGATACATTGTTCTTGTGTATCTAGGCTAACATACCTTTGAAATGCCAGAATATGTCTCTTTTTCAGACCCCTTCAGAGGCATAACCACCCTCAAGGGAGCACATGGGCTTGTTGCCCTTATACTATTCCTATTTATTGTGAATGCTAAATGTTAACTGTCTTGTAATCCAATCACAGAGATTTCCCCACTTGCTTTTCTGTCTCTTTAATTGACAACCAGTGGATTTCATATCATCTTCCCTACATTCCTCTGATCCCAAAGGTATAAAAGAACTGCGAGATTGCCATTCTCAGGAGCATTTTCTTAGTCCGTCGAGATCCTGCTTCTGCGCATGTCCTGAGTTTGGCTCAAATGAACTCTCATACAATTTTCTATAGGTTTGGATGCTTTTACATCAATAATATAGAGACAACGGACACAGAATATTCATAGTCTGTGTGGTTGAAGACCAAGCCAGATTTTGCATGTCAATGAACCCTCAGCTCCTCTTTGCTGTAATAAAACAAGCTTCCATCTATTTTTAAGGCAAACTGTTTGTTAAAGAGTCATTAAAACTAATTCCATCAACAATTCCAAAAGCTATTAGAGTTAAATATTTAAACTACATTGTAAGTGCCAAAAGGGAGTATTGGCAGTTTGATGCAGAAATAAATGCCACCTGACATACCAGTTGCTTCATTAGTTTGTTTCAGCTTTGGTGCTCCCAATAAAATTTAATTAAATTAGTTTGGATACTTAAAGTTACAGTATATCCTATATAATAAAAGCCTAATATGCAAATTGTCCCCTTGGGTGGTCTTTTGACTGGGAGTTCAACTGCTTGCTATGATGTGCACTGACCACCAGGGGGTGACGCAGCACTGGCAGCTGGTGGCAGTGGAAGTGCTGCCAGCCCTAATGGGCCCTGACGAGAGCAGCAGGATGGTGGAGCAGGTGAGTGGGTGGTGCCAGGTCAAGGTGGGTGCAAGGGGGGGCCTGATCACCCCGCTGATCACCCTGCAGACGGCGATCAGCAGCTGCGGCAGGGGGCAGGGCCGCTGCCTGGCTCCCAGGCACTGAGGGAGCTAGGTGGGGGACCTGGCCCCAATTGATCGCCCTGCAGGTGCAGGTGGGATGGTGGAGCAGGTGAGGGGGTGGTGCCAGGCCAAGGCGGGGTGCCAGGTGGGATTGTGGGGCTGTGAGGCTGGGGGCGCAAGCTGGGGCCCGATCTCTGCAGGCCACCCCAAGGGACTCCCCCCCACCCCCCGCACGAATTCATGCACCAGGCCTCTAGTATAAGGATAAGACTCTCCAGCAGTACCATATTTTAAAAGCAAATACTGAGTAAATCCACTTTAGAAGTTTAATTTACTGCATTGGCCTAATTCTAAACAACTAATATCAACAAGAAGATCTGACGAATTGGAAAGAAATGTTATATAATTTGGTTGAATAAAATGTACCATTGTTAACTGCAAAGTAGTTAATTGGTACCAATGCAATGCAGAAAACCTGCTCCAAAAACTGAAATAAGACTAGATTAGTCCTCCTGTTTTCTGGGCCTCACCTTTGAGATCTTTAAACAAAGGTCTGACATAATGGTCATTATCAATGGCCTTTGTGTTCCAAGTGGGGCTGCAAAGTGAAGTTCAGGGTGAAACTAAGCAAAGTTCAGTCTTCAGGTTTGTTGATCCAAATGGCTGGCTTTTAGCCTAAAAGTCATTTCAATATTAGAAAAGCCAGGTATTTTACATATACACTCAACAGCAGCCAATAAGTTCAAAGCTCACCCTGGATCCTAACCTCAAGGTCTCCACATTCCACCCCATTTTTACATGCTTCAGATCATGGGAATGGAAGCAGAGTCAATGAAGCTAAAATGCTGGTGTGGCTACACCGATGCAGTTATTTAATAAGCATTAGTAAGTAGCTCGCACTGTACTAGACACAGAGGCAAGCACAGGGAAAGAGGTAGGCACGGCTCCTGAGCAGGAGATGGACATTTAAAAATGATCCCCTCACATCACATGTGGTAGTAAGAGCCATGGAGGAAAAGTACACGCTACTCTGAGATGGTTACTGGCCTTGGAGAGTTGGCGGGAGTCAGGGAGGTTTCCTTGAGGAAGTGACAGTTATACTGAGCTGGGAGCAGCCAGGCCTGGTGGGAGGAGAGGGAAGGCAAGGAAGGGCAAGGAGGGTCGAGGAGGCCAGTGCTGCCAAGACAAAGTGATAGACAGGGAGGCCACAGGGAGGTGAGCTTGGAGAGATGGGTAGGACTTTATCATAAGAGAACTGGAAGCTGCTGAAGAGTTTTAATCAGGGGACTGACAAGGTTAGATTTTGATTTATAAAAAGGTATTCTGAATGCTAGATTGAAGGTGGTAAGTCCCAACTGATGTGTTTTATTTCATATTTTGAGGCTACATATTTTACTAGTGAGCAGAACATGGCTAGCTCTCCATGGAGTGCGTGGGCACTGTGAGGTCCCCAGGCTTCACATGGGGACGGCTGACAGCCTGGCACGGGCACTGTGCTATGACAGGGCAAGGAGCAACAGCAGGCAGCACCGAGCTGTGTCCATAGCCTAGGCCGTCCTCACTTCTTCCCCGAGGTGCTGTAATGGTCTTGATGTTGCTGGAGCTACAAAAAGAGAGTCTGGAAATTTATAGTCCGTCCTCTTTTCCCACTGAGCTGGCCTTTCTGCATGAGACTAAGGGGTCAGGGACTCGGGGCACTTTTCAAAATTGAAGCCAACTGGTAATTACTGCAGAAGCATTTTCAATTCGGGGAAGTACTGTGGGCTCTCAAGAAAGTGATTCTTGTAAAAAATGGGCAGAGGTTTCAGAAGGAGACCTGGTGTTGGTGCGCACACAGCAGGAATGTCATGGGCACAAGCATCTCGGTAGCCTTTTGTTCATTTTTCCACTTTGTAGTGGAAACTCTGCATTTCAGTCTGGCCCATTTCTCAGCCTCCCTTGCAGGGGTATTTGGCCACGTCACTAAGATCTGGAAGTATTTCCAAAGGCATGCTCCTAAAATGAAAAAAGCATGTCCTCCCTGGCCCTGTCCCTTCCAAATGCCTGGAATGTGGATGGACTGAGGGTCAGTGAGGAGATGCAGATGGGGCGACACTCCAGAGCACTGAGTGAGACGGAGCCGAGATCATGGTTGGAGTTGTGATATCAGACTGGGACCACTGCCTGAAGAAGTCTTTGTCCTACTCCCCAGAACCTGTGAAAATGTTACTTCATGGCCAAAGGACTCTGCAGGTGTGATTAAGCTAGAGATGCTGAGATGGGGAGATAATTGAGAAGTTCTGAGTGGGTCCAATGTAATCACAAGGGTTCATATAAGAGAGATGAAGGAGGGTCTCGAGAAGGGGATGTGGAAGCAGAGAAAGATATTCAAAGATGCTGGGCTGCTGGCTCAGACTGTGGAGGGAGAGTGGCAGCTTCTAGAAGCTGCAAAAGGCAAGGGAAGGGATTCTCTGGGACCTTCAGAGGGAGCCCGCCCACACCAGCATGCTTTAGCGAAGAGTGTTGAAACCCATTGGACTTGATTTGTAGAACCGTAAGATCATGAATTTGTGTTTTTTTAAGCCACTGAGTTTATCGTAATGTATTCACGCAGCAACAGAAAACTAACACAGAGAACAACACATTTCTAACTTCTTAAAAGCCATGCTTACTAGATACAACTGATTAGAACTGTGGACAACTTGCTTTAATGAAATACCTGTGAGAAGGCACTGCAACAGGTTGCTCATGTGACTTTCCTCTGTTGTCTCCATTTTGGCTAAGGAATAAGGCAGGGAATCATAGATGCCCCGTTGGTTGCTCCACATTCTCTAAGGAAAGTACCGGATCATCCCTCCACAGTTGTGAAGGTGGAGGACAAAAGAGAATTCTCAAGTATTAGCACGTGACCCAGCTCCAGTGTCTACAGATTAGGCTGAAACTTGTCCAGAGGGTGGAAGGGCTGGTGGTGAGAGCATCCTTGGAGGTGGGGGCTAGGCATTCCCGCCTCCCGCTCCAGGGCCCAGGACGCGAACCACTTACTCTGCTCGACCGCGGGTTCTCTAGAGCTTGGGGTTTGCAGGGACTGTATCTTGAGTGACATTAGCAGGTTGATTCATAGACTCGGTGCCGGGGATACACTGACCCTGGAGCTCAGGAAGCTTAAGTTTTACGTCCCCTCTGAGGCCTGTGCCAAGTTTTATATTCCTAAAGTGTACTCTTCTTAAACAGGACTTTCAAAATGATCTAAGCTGCAGGGGCACACACTGATCCACTTTGGTCCATGTGCCATGGAGCAGCAGAGCCTGAGGTGATGGCGAGTTCAGAGGAGTTACCGGAGGAGGCCAGGTCCTGCCAGCGGTCCTCAATTAGGGGCTGTACCAATGAGCAAACACACCACTGTCCCACGAGAGAAGGAGCTAGAACATGGGCATCACCCACAGACATAGGGACCTATGCCAGGCTGCACAGCACTGGCCAGGCTCTCCTCTCCTCCCCCTTCCCTGCTAGAGCCTGGTGGGTGATGGGCACTGAGACACGGAAGGAACAGCTTGTGAGAGGGGAAAAAGATGGAGATGGAAAGAGAAGAAATGGACCAGGCTTTTCCTGCCAAGTGAATTAGACTCTCATAGACGTAACATCATCCGTCTACTGAGAAAGGAGGGCTAAGGTGGAGTGAAGAAACAAGAATGGTGATGAACTGGCATTAAACTGAGGGAGCTTTCTAGTTTCTGATCCCACCCCTTCCCCCTGCTTTCGTCTCTGGGGTATTTTTGTAGGTTTTTATTTAAAAGGTGATGTGTAAAGCCTCGTGAAGGAGTGAGGCACAGAGGAAACGTTTAATTTGGGCTCTGCTAGGGACTTGGGGATCCATCCCACCGACAGCTATAACTTAGTCACTTCTTGTTTAGCAGCTGCCATGTGCATCGATTTCCACTTCTGCACAATTGATTTTTGCTTCTGTTCCCATTTGTGCCTGTTTTTGGACAGATATCATATGATGAGTGTCTGAGAATTGTCTCAGAGAGGTCAGGGGACCTCATGAAGGAAGCCCTTACTTGTCAATACAAACATCCACGAACAAACGCCTAGGATTGTGGAGGAGACAGTATCATAGCTGAGTTAACCTCCGCCTTTTCCTTTCCCCACACAACTTGGCATCAAGTGGTTTAGAAAAGAAAGAACCTGAGAAGCTGAAACTGTAAGTCTTGAGGACACTAGACCTGTTTTAGAATCTGGCTAAACGTCCTTCTGTCCTTTCAGTCATTTCTTTGGGAAGAATTTTCTGGCACAGTAATAAGGTTAATAAATTCCTGAGAAGTAATTTCCTCGATACAATGACAGTTCTACATTCAGTAGTTTCATTTATTTCTGTAGAGGATTTACTGCTTTTCTATCATCCTCTTAGATATTGCAAAGTAAAAAATCTATTAATTTTCAAAATGGTAACATGTTAATGTAAGTATTAAAGTATTTCTCGCCCTTCTTACTGTAAGACTTAAAGATAAAAAATTTAAAATGTTGACTGTGTTGTGCTTTCTTTTCTTCACAGCATTTCAAACTATCTTTCCAGCTCTCACTGGAGTCCTGTGTTGATTACTGAACGTCCAGCAGGTGAGGGTGACGAAGGGCTGGCAAGCATGAGCCCAGGACTTCAGTTTGCAGGACTCCGGGCTCATCACCCATGAGTGGCCAGCATCCTGGAAGCAGCGAAGGACAAGGTGAGGGCTGTGTTCACTCTCTCACCCACTATGGCTTGGACATCTGAGGAAGTCTGCAGGCCTCCTTCTTCCATCCATAATTACTTATTGATTTCCTGTTTTGTGAGTGCAGTGGTGGCCAGAGCCATTGCAATGAAGATAACAGCAGGAAGAAGCGAGCCCTGTGTGAGGCAAACGAGAAGGGCACGACTCCTCCCCATCTTTGCTCATTACTCACTGGTGGAATGGTACGTGCAACCTGAGAGTCTATTTCCCGACAACAAAAGGAAGGACAGTTAAAGATTAGTTTTATGTTTTGTTTCTCTCATCCAAATGACAATAGTGAATGCAGCATCTCTACCTAGAGGAACACGACCTAATTCAGTTTCAAGCACAGGTGGTCTGGCATTCTGTAAGACACCAGCTCATTGTTGCAAGATACTGATATTTCACGGAGCGGGTGGGAGGGTGAATGTACTACCGGGACACAACTGAAAAAAACGCTGGCTGTGAATATTGGTGCGGGAGAATGAGTCTGGTTCCTAACCTTGCTGCCTGTCAAGAGGAGTTTGGCTCTGACATTTGCTCCGTCTTTGATTTGATCCCTGCATTTATGAACTAAGGCTTTTAATTACTCACGGAGAAGCTGAGTAGATGGTGTTCTCTCTGAAGCCCTTTGAAATACTTAGAGCAAAATAATGAGCCTCAGTCCCATAAGCTAAACACTGGGAAATCCTCTCCTCCTACTTGACAATAGGGACTGGCCTGTCCATTTCCATGGTAACTTCACCAGGTCTGCTTTAAGCAGCCCAGGGAGAAGCAAGGGAATGGGAGGACAGAGGTGGATTTCCCTCAGTTCTCAGGGCCTTCTTTCAGTGCCCAGTGCTCAGGGACATTTTCATCACGGTGTCCTAGGCTTCCTGCTCCTCTTCTACTCCATGTGGGGACGTGCCTGTGCCTAAGAGGACAGAGCAGGCTCAGGGGATGTGGAGCTCCGTGATTTCCTATAGATCAATTACCCTGAGAATTGCTATAGATCAACTGCCATGATCCCAGGGCATCACACGGAATGGGCTGGGATGGCTCCAGGTTGCTTTTCTAGGAAACCTCAGTGGTAGCCTGGAGTTTTCTGGGGGCTTTGCTGGGCAGGTGGAAGTCGGGGAATCATGAGGAGCTGGTGTGTTTACTCCAGGAATCTAGAACTGAGTCCCACACAAGGCTGATGTCATGGGAGCTGAAAGGGAGTCTCCTGCTGGCACCGTGGCCTGGGGGCCAAGCACACAAAGGCAGGAATACTCACCGGCACGAGAAACAGTCAGGCATGCTGGTGGTAATCCTTTAATAAGAAGTTATTGGGCCCCAGCTTGAGAGGAAACATGAAGATCTTGTTTGCATTATTAATGACTAAACATTAACACAGGACTATGTAACTATAACTGAAGAAAGATTTTGATCCATAGCCTAAAAACTACGTGTTCAATCTTGGTTGCTTCTGAGTGCAATTGATAAACAAGCTAACATTTTAAGTGACTGCTATGTAAACAGCACTTGGAAGCAAAATAGGCCACATACATTTTAAAACCTAGGCCTGTTACTGAGTTTGTGTTCAGGAAGCTCCACTGAATTGGTCTGGGACTTAATGCATCATGAAGACCAATAAAACAGTGGTCTGTACTGGCTGGGAATTGGATACACTTCCATTTTCTTAGTCATTAAGCTGAGGGTTACATCAGAAGCTTCACAGACACTGGTGGACAAAAGTGGAATTTAGGACTTTGGGAAGCAGAAATCAAGCAGTTTAAGTAAACTGAGAATTGCAATTTTTAAAAAGTTAAACCATCTACTTTATTTTTACCAAAGATATAGAGATGATTTATTTCACTTATTTCTTCACTTTATTCTTATTTTCTAGCTCAGAGTAATGCAGCCTCTTTCAAGCAGCATTTGTATATTTTATGACACACATTTATGGTGGCCCTTAATTCAGAGTTCTGTTCATTAGGAGTTGATATTAATTGGACTCCAGTTGGAGGCAAGTTTCCCTGTAATTTCTCTGACGGAATGACTTTTAATGTAAGTTCCTAATGGAAATCCTCCCACAATTAATATTTGAACCAAGAAAGAAAGTGGTTTTCTATAAAAGTACAAATAAATCTTATCTAGATATTAAATATTATAGCACCTAATGCTGCAATACTTTAAGCAGTAGGCCCAAGCTATTTGTGTGTCTTAAAAGTCATTCTTTAAAAGTTTGAATTAAAAATTTTTTATTCATTCAAATTGATTTACCCTACAATTATTTCAGATTAGTAAGAAATGACCTTAATTCAGACTTGAGAAAGAGATTAGAGATGTTTCTCAGGGAAGGTGATATAAAAAACTTGAGGGATATGAGGAAGATTTAGATGGGCAAGGAGTGTAGAGGATGGAGCACAGACTTGTGGAAAGGTGGAGGGGAAGGGATGGTGCGTGAGCTGGGAACACAGGAGTTAGGTACATCTGGTGGCCAAGGGCGGGCGGAGAGCAGGCATGAGCTAGGGAGCTAAGCTGTTTGGACTCTGCCCTGAGGGCAATGGGAGCCACGGAAAGATGTTGCTCCGGGGACTAATTTAATCAGATTTGTTTTTTAGAAAGTTCACCCTTACCACCCTCTGGAGGAGAATGGACTGGACAGAAGGAATCATGAAGGTGGGGCCGAGTGAGGAGTCTGTGACAATAATCTGGCAGATGAAGACAGTGGTCTGTGGCCATGATTGTAGAAAGAAGTGAATGGAGAGCATTATGCTAAGTGAAATAAGCCAGTCAGAGAAAGATAAATATCACATGATCTCACGCATTTGTGGAATATAATGAACAACATAAACTGATGAACAGAAATAGAAGCATCAAACAGACTGTCCAACCTATGAGGGAAGGCGGCGGGTGAGGGGATAAGAGATAAACCAAAGGACTTGTATGCATGCATATGAGCATAACCAATGGACACAGACAGTAGGGGGGTGAGGGCATATGCTGGGAGGTGGGCATGGCCAGGGAGAGGTCAATGGGGAAAAAAGGAGACTTATGTAATACTTTAAAAAATAAATAATTAAAAAAATAACAACAAAAAAAGAAGTGAATGGAGGTGGAAGTCTGGGCTTTCTGATGGTTGGATATAGACATGTGAAGAAGAAGAAAGAGCCAGATGGCTCCTGGCAGTGGCCTGGGTGATGGGTGGAGGGCTGTGCTAATCAGTGATCAGAGGTGCAGGGAGAGGGGTGGAGTCCAGGAGAAGTAGGTCTGTTTGAGATCTGATTTGTTAGAGGTGCTGTGGGCATCTGTGTAGGTTATTGAGTATGGGGTTAGATGTAGGAAGAGAGATTAGGCTGGAGAAACATTCAAGAGACCACTACATGTGGATGGTGACTGAACCCAGGGAGCATTAGGGACACCCAGGAAGAGGCCACGCATGAGGTGAGAAAGATCTAAACACAGAACCCTGAGGACATCGACATTTACAGAATGAACAGGAAGAGGAGACAATTACGGATGGAGAAGTAGCACCCAGAGAGCCTGAAGAAGCTCAGGGATGGCGATGTCATGGGGGTCAGGAGAAGATGATTGTTGTGGGTCATGCTATTTTACCACATTTTCAACCTAGAAATGAACAGGATCATGGCACGGCCTTTTCTCGGGGAAATATGGCATGCATGCTATTTAATGAGCCAGGGCTGGAACTCACATCTTCATATCCCAACCCCAGACTTCTCCATGGTCCTCAAGCCAACATTAGTCTTCAACATACTTGACCTGCCATATTCATCACTAAAATGAAATAAAATCACTAACCACTTCTAAAACCCTGGTAGCTCTAATTGTCATTAATGGTCTTCCTACAAAACCTAATTTGTTTTAACTAAACCCCACTGTGCAAGACTCTTCCTTCTGGGACTGTTTCAATGCAAATATCCTAGGCAGACACAGCTGCTGAGGAGAATGACTGTGGGAGGGGACACTGGGTTAGGCATCTAGGGGCTGGGAGGAGACGGGTAGAGGGAACCAAGAAGAAAGCAATCTGTGAAAATGTAGGTCGAAGTGAATGACAATGATGGTGATGATGACAAAATGAAATCCTGGATCCACATGTCCAGCTGCCTGTGGACAGGATGGCAAGGAGCATCTATCAGCCAAGCAGTATGGAGAAATGTCTTAGAATTAACAACAGTGGTCTTGTTGGTATATGCCTCTCCAGTTTATGGAGCTCTCTGCTGACTGCTGTCACATTGGGGACAATCAGCAATCCTGGAAAGCCACTGTTATGCTGCTCACTTCATGGATGAGAAACCCAAGAGACTGCGGTTGGACTGACAGAGAGATGCCGCAATCTCCATGAAAGGATGCAAAGGTTCTATGATGCAAGGGTTCAGGAAAGTTCAACTCTGGTGCACAAACCCCTACGGCCCTGAGGTCATGTCCAGCAGTCTGGAGAGAACATTGTGCCAGATAGGAGAACTGCCACAGACCATTTTAAGGGGGTATTTGGTCTCCCAGAGACCGGTAGGAAGGGATGCTCACAGGTTTGGATAACTGGAGAGAGAACAAGTCCAGCGTGCTGACCGAGAGGCCTGGTGAATCAGAGGGTTCCTTGTTGCCCCTCAGCCAAAGTCAATTCTACGCTGATGGGCAAGGGGGCTCAAGAAAACTTGCCCAGGGTCACACTGCTAGTAGGTGGCAGGCGGTGCCTTTAACCTCTGGCCATTTGATTCTAAGTGCTTTGCTCTTTGTACTTCACCAAATAGTGTGATGAGCCTCTCAGACACTATTCGCTCCCTAGCTTTGTTAGTAGTGGGAGTCTCAGCCTCAGGGAAGGATCAGCTCATCTCTTTCTTCTGCTTCAAAAAAAACTTGGAGGGTCCCGCCCCCACGTGGCTCAGTGGTTGAGCATCGACCTATGAACCAGGAGGTCATGGTCATGGTTCGATTCCCAGTCAGGGCACATGCCTGGCTTGCAGATTCGATCCCTAGTGTGAGGTGTGCAGCAGGCAGCCAATCAATGATTCTTTCTTATCATTGATGTTTCTATCTCCCTCTCCCTCTCCCTTCCTCTCTGAAATCAATAAAAATACATTAAAAAAAAACTTTGGAGGGACAGATTCATTTTGGGAGCTACATTGCAGAAGGGGTGCTGTTGAACTTGCATGCATGTGGGAAAAAGGGAACACAATGGTGAAGGCCATGGCAATGCCCGTGTATTAGAGCTGAGCATGTCAGGCCTGGGAAGGGCCAGCCTTGTGGGACAGGATGGCTATGTTACAGAGGGTAAGGCTTTCAGAAGGAAGAGAAATTTGACTTTTGCAGAATGGCGTTGAAGGGCAGAAGCATCAGATAAAGATTTTTGCTTAATGCAAGTAAGAAGCTCTGAATAAGCACAGCCATTCTGAAATGGAATAATATGCCTCATTAGGTAGTAATTGCAATTGATATTAAAGGTATTTGAACACAATGAAAGGAGCCAATACTGCCTTTTTGCCTCTGGTAACGTAACTACCTTCCTCCTGCCACAAAGGCCTCGCTGCCACCTTGCCCGTTCTCCCTCCCAGCAGGACGTGTGGTATGACTGAGTTCTTGGTCCTGGGATATGAGCAGGAGTCTGACAACTTTTGTACCAGTTGCTTAAAAGGACATCACCTGCCCTCTCTCCCCTCTCCCTTCCTACGGGCTGCAGTGAGAGGGGGAAGGGCTAGGGGGCTTTGCCCAAACAGCCAAGGACAGCACCCCCGTGTCAGGCAAAGCAACAGGACAATCCCAGGATCACACACTGGTCCCAGGCCACCTGCCTAACCAGATATCATGAGAGGGAAAGAGATACCTGTGTAGCTTGGGCTTCTGTATTTTTGAGTCCCTCTGCTAGAATGCTGTGTTCAGATTAGTATAACTATTTTTTGGACGTGTACAGATTGTTAAGGTATTGTATCAGGAATTGTTAGCAATGATTTCTGTAATTTTATAATTCTATGTCCATCCCCCCAATAAAAGAAAGATTTATCTATTTTCTTCCCAAACCAGCTGTCCCAACAGTCTTCAACATAGTCAAACATAGGTAATCCAGTAGGTCAGTGGCCTCGTTTTTTAAAGTACCAAGGTTCAAAGAAGTCAAGAACTTTTGATCTCCTGATTCTCTTTTATCCCCATGTCAGGCCTTTCCTAAGGCTCATCTTCTTTTCCTTTAGAAAACATCTTCTGCAGTGACACAGGTGATAAGGAAATGTTAAAGTTCTATTTGTGGTTATCTAAATGTGGGGACTGGCTTATTTATTTATTTTTCTAAAGCAATGCATCACTTAGGCAGTGTGGGATAATATTCTCCTGTTCTTGTTTTCCCTTCGGGGAGAACCCGAAGTCCAGGCCTCCCTGAAGTTGAAGGTCTGGATAACACAAATATGTTTTCGCTCTAAGGAATTGAACATCATTTTGTATTGGTCGACACACTCGGCCAGAAGAATACTTTGATGTATTAAATACATCTCTAAGTAAAATGAAGGAGTTGAGCTCATAAAATGAGATGCCAGCCTCCCTGCCTGGGTTCTAGGAATAAATAAGCCAGGGACAGATGGGCCTTTAATTCTGTCCCATAGATTTGCCATTTTTTTTGATACATTTTATTGATTTTTTACAGAGAGGAAGGGAGAGGGATAGAGAGTTAGAAACATCGATGAGGGAGAAACATCGATCAGCTGCCTCCTGCACACCCCCTACTGGGGATGTGCCCGCAACCAAGGTACATGCCCTTGACCGGACCTGGGACCCTTCAGTCCAAAGGCCGACACTCTATCCACTGAACCAAACCGGTTAGGGCTGCCATTTTCATTTCAAATTTCTTCACTCATCTTTTTCCTCTTATCCTTAATGCCCTCACCTCTTTTCTCCCAATTTATGCAAACTCCATGAATGTTTTAAGATTTTGCTCGACAATTTTCCTACTCTTAATTCATCCCTTAACATCTGTGGTGTATAATTCCAAACTGAATAAAGTTGCCAATAATTATTCCATATTTCATTTTCACCCAGGGTAGCTACTCTCCAGCTCTTGTGTTTTCTCTGAAACTCTGCCTGTTCTAAGCCTATATTAGGTGTTTAGTAAATAGATCTGACGCACAGATAAGTAGAAGATATGGATCATTTTTTTAATGATATGAAAATTGTCAAAGAAGAACAAGATAGAGGTCTATTCCCCCACTGAATAAAAACAATTCCCGAGGATGAATGAATTCGGTTTTCTCCCCAAATGGGAGTTTCCAAAAGAAATGCTTTTGTGAATGTTGAGCTTTGCTATTAGCAGCACTTAAGATACTGAGCACAGAGGTCCTCACTTCCTTTCACATCTGCGTAACTTGAGAATTATTAACATCAGCTCCTCCTCCATCCTTTCTCATCACGGGTCAATTAAAAACATCACCGACAGTTTCTCCAGCTCATGCTTCTCTAATCTCCTCGCATGAAACACATTTTAAACCATCTTTCACTTTCAAGTTTTAGCTCCATTAAATTCCTGTCAACACATTCTTTTTTATTTTTTAACATGGAAACAGAAAGACAATGATACTTTTTGAACTCTACCACTGACATAGAAAAAAAAGTAGGATTGAAAACTCATACTACTCAAGAACAAGTAACTTGTTGAGTCTCCCAAAGCAGTTTCCCTCCAATGCACATACGAGAAGGATTATTTCAACAAAAGATCAGAGGTAGAGTGGAGTTTATTTGAGGCACTAATATTTCTCGGAGCTTCTGGAACCACTGATTCAGAATGACCGGCCCTTTTCTAACTTATGGCGAGTCCTTCTTGTCTCGCTGCCTGTTTATCTGAAGGATCCTGTCCTGCGAGAGAATTCACTCGGCTGCTGGAGGGGCTTGAGAAGGCAGTTACCAGAGATGCTGGGATATGAGCTTCAGGCAAACCAAAATGGAACCCACAACATGTGAGATGAAGGGTTTACCAGTGGTTCTCAACCTTCTGGCCCTTTAAATACAGTTCCCCATGTTGTGACCCAACCATAAAATTATTTTCGTTGCTACTTCATAACTGTAATGTTGCTACTGTTATGAATCGTAATGGAAATATCTGATAGGCAGGATGGTCTTAGGCGACCCCTGTGAAAGGGTCGTTTGACCACCAAAAGGGTCGCGACCCACAGGTTGAGAACCGCTGGTTTACCCTAATATGCATACTCGGTAGGAGAGGATATAATTCATCTAGGATGCTCCTTTCACACTGCATTTTGCAATCTCTATTTCAGCTTCCTCTCAGGGGATAGGAAAATCTTGAAAGGGAAATACATAGGCTAAACTTCATAAATTTAAAGTGCAAAGTATGAACCCCTAAGGGAAATAGGAAGGCCTTGGGGAAATCTAGAAATAGACTATACGTAAGTAGAGCCAGTTATTAAGTATTTATATTTTCCCATCGGCTTAACAAAGGACAAATTTTCCCTCTGGCAAGATGGGTTTTGCGTCCTCTGATGTGGGCTTCTTGCTGCTGAACATCACCCCCAGCCCAGAACTGGTAGGCTGGGAGGCAGGGGAAGACATGGGGGCTCTCTCTCCTGCTCCTCCGCCTTGCTGGCCACCAGGGGCAGCAAGGATTCGTGGGGACAGTTGTCAATGGAAGCCCATGCCTCTCCTCCAGCTCAGGTTATGCTTTCTGAGTCCCCACAGAAATCACTGATGTTTTCCTCCCCTATTTCTTAACTCAAACCTACTGTGCAATCACCAGTCATTTAAACTACCCATGTTTGCTGGTCTGGTAGCAACAAAAGAACAACTTCTGGGAAACCTTGTTGAATAATTCTCCCCTCCTAAGCAAAAAAAGAGAAGCTATGCATACCTTTTTAGTAGCATTTGGAAATGAGGTGTAGAATCTAAGTTTCTAGACGCAACATTTTTCTCTTCAGGTTTTATTTGTAAACCATTTTGGGGATGAAGAATTCTTTGAAATGTATTTAAAAAATTTCCTGCCTGCCTTGAGAGAGGGTACTGAACACAGCTTCTTCCTCATGCTCCGTGGCCGGCTGGCGGCAGGAACCTGGTGAGGGCTGGGCTGGGAACACGGGTCAGACTGTTGGGCCTTCCACCCAGTGTTCCTGGACTTCCTGAATTGCTTTTTCTATTTCTTTCGGTCTCCTCTCCACAATTACTTGTTGATGCTTGCTGTTTGTCTGTGTGTTTTTTTTTTAATTTCTTTTACAAAATCCCTTAGTTCATTAATTTTTAGTTGATCATAAAATATGGAAGCTCAGGGGAAAAAAGCTAATTTTGTTTCTTGTCAGAAGAGCTAGGCTAAGGCCCTATGAGTGCGGATCTGTCCAATCCAGAAAGTTCCTGGGTCTTGGTGTATGTCCAGGGTACACTTGGTGACTGGTTTCTTCTGCTTCGTCATCAATTCTTCCCTTTCAGTTGCTTCTATTACTCAGACTGTTGGGACAAGTAACCTCCACATCTAGGATGCATCGTGCTAGGACCAGGTATAGTGTCCTTTGGCTGAGGGCTGTGTATTGCTCATGAGCCCAGAGGGTAAAGCAAACCTTACCTTTTTGTAGAGACTCCTCAGGTCTCGGTACTGCCACATGCTGTTGAGGACCTGAGATGCGGCCTTGACCACTTTGGGAGAATGTCTGGTAAGAAAAGACAGGACATGCAAGATGGTGAGTGGACACACGATTGTCAGGACGTGGCAAGAACAGACATCCTCCTGGCTTTCTGGCTGTTCCTCTCAGCCTGGGGAGCACAGCGGATAGTTCACCAGTCTCCAGCCTCATTCTCATCAACACACCCCTGAGGGCGGGAGACAGGAGCACACCACAGTTTGCCAAAGAGTGTCCAAAATGCAAACAGAAGAGTCAGAAGGCACAAGTTTAGCATCTGACTATGAAACAGAAGAGAAAAATAGCGATTAGGAAGGGCCAGATTCGGGGGTTTTAACAGCACGTTGCGCAGTTAGATGAACACGATATTCATCTTCTCAGCGGAAGCGTGAGAGCATCGCCAGTGTTGGCTCTACATGCCTGCCTGGCTTCAGGGACTTGCTCTTCACCTGCTGCCGATGCCAAGAGCAAGAGATTGGCAGAGCCACAGACAGTGGGCACACGCTGCCGTGTGTGCTCTCACAGGTACACAGAGGAAGAGAAAGCATCTACAAGACAACCCTTCCTACGATGAACGTTCCATCCTTTGGGCCATAGTGAGAAAGTAAGGTCACATTAGACCTTTGGATTAGTGGTTCTTACCATTTTTTTTTTTTGAGTCATGGCTTTGAAATCCCTGTGAAACTATAACTAAATATTTTGCCTTTTGGTTCAGTGCCACTCTGCATCTCAAAACAGACAGATCAATATGTCCATGTGGGTGTAATTCTATCAACTTCTTGGAAGTCACTTAGACTAGTGGTGAGGGAAAACTATTAGCTACCTGCGGATTCTTTGTTCTAACCGGCTGGTTCTACAACCCAAGACTAATGGCTGCCACTGACCTCATGCCCATATCAGGGGCTGGCACACTTTTTCTATAAAGGATCAGAATACGAATATTCTCTGCTTTGGGGGCCATATGGTCTCAGTTGCAGCTACTCAATTCTGCCATTGTAGCATGAGAGAAGTCATAAACAATACATGACGGAATGATGTGGCTGTGCCAATCAAGTGTAATTTACAAAATCAGGTGGTGGGTGAGATCTGGCCCAGGAGCCATAGTTTGCCCATCCTGGTCTATCTGAATGGTGACTCCTGGAGCTGCACAGATTAGAACCAATGCAAAGTCCACTCCCAAAGCTGACCCATGAGGCAGTGGCCCATCGACACCCTGAGAGAGAATATCTGAATCGAGACCACAAATGCCTTTGAAATAGAATGTGAGCAGATGGTTAGATGGGACCAAGTTGAGGTTGGATTTGAGAGCCGGAGTAAAATGGATGTTGCGAGAATAAGCATTTTGTAAAGAAATTATGGGATGTTAATACATGGTCAATTAAATGTGTGCTATTTTCCTGGATCTTCATGTTAGCAATTTAGACCAACTAAGTCTAAGGTTTCTTCACTGGCAACAGTAACAATCACTCTTACTATTATTATTACTGAGATGGAATTCAGTATTGGCTGTTGGTAAATCTATTAGTTATATCATGTACTTTTAAAAGAAAAAATATAGTTATTATAAATTCTAAATTATGTTCCTTTATGAGAGATGAATTATAGTTAAGTAACAGACATATTTTCATTTTACTAAAATGGATGATTGCTAAATGAGTTCATAATTTATGCCAGTACCATGCTCTAAATGTAATATTAAATTCCTTTGACTTAAAGACAGAGAATTTTAGATCTCTACATGGATATAGATACAGGTACATTTTAATCTCATACAATTAATGCTGAACAAAGATAAAATCCTATGTTTGCTGTGTTTTATCATTGTTAGCTAGATATTTATCCATGACAATAATCAAACAACTCTAGAGAAACATTAATATTCAGGTAGTGATAATGTAGTTGAAACATATGTATTAATTATGCAAAAATTCCTCTGACACAGAGTAATTTTTTGTTTCTACTTCTTGCTTAGTTACAAAATAAAGACCGTGCATGTGTAATGATAGCAGGTTTTAACCTTTCAATTAAAATGCCAATACAGCTCAGTGTTATAATAACATGCGAAGGTTAAAGAATCATTGCTTTCTTAAGGACTTTAACATAAATCCATCCACTAGAGTGGTGCCATAGCAACTTCTACTTGAAAAACTATACCTATTGATTGAAGGACTTGAACAATTGAGTGTTTTAAATGTGACAAGTGATTTTAACCTCAGCCACAATACACACTTCCTTACTGACAAGTAGCAGTTGAGTGTGTTAGTGGCTTTTCTGTCTTATGACAAAATACAATGGCACATTCAACACTATTTCCTATATAACTGTTAAAATTAGAAAAAAAAACAAATGTACTTTTAAAACAGATGGATGTGACAGGATGTCCATAATGGGTGTTTAAAATGATGTGAACAGCATAATATATGTTATTGAGACTGCAAAATGGCATGTATACAGCTCCTGTAAAAGTCATTAACAATTACACAATGTTTGATCTTCACCAGAGGTGTCAAATTAGGGCGGCGGAAGATTTCAGTTGGTTCAGTTGATAGTGGGTGTTTGAAACAGCCATTCCAGCAGTAGGAACTCAGACCACCACTCCCAGGGTTGTGTTCACAAGACACAGTGTGTTGTGCAGCTCAAACAGATTGTGATTGGCACCTTGACATGTTTAAGTCTGTGGATATCTATATATAAAAGCCTAAGCAACCGTTCGGCTGGTAGCTATGACATGCACTAACCACCAGGGGCAGATACTCAACGCACAAGCATGGAAACATGGAACAGACTGATGAATCTCAGAGGGAAAGGGGGAAAGGAGAGGGTAGGAAGAGATTAACCAAAGATCTTATATGCATACTAGAGGCCTGGTACACGGATTCGTGCACCGGTGGGGTCCCTCGGCCTGGCCTGCAGGGATTTGGACTGAAACCAGCAGTCTGACATCCCCCGAGGGTCCCGGATTACAAGAGGGCACAGGCCAGGCCAAGAGACCCTACCGGTGCACAAATCCGTGAACCAGGCCTCTAGTTTAAAAATAAAACTTATAGATACGTAACATGGAAAACCATAGGTAGGTCCATTTTTTTATTTGTGTTTTCTCATATTAAATTTAAAAACAGGTTTGAGTTAAACTTATTTCTATAAATGCTTTTTAAAGGACAATATAAGGCAGACAGATTTGCAAGCATTTTATTAATTAACTATAGTAAATTGATATTCCTCCCTTTTCCAATTATAAAATCATCCCCAATTCCCAAACTTTTATTTTCAATAAAGAATTTCTATTTTATTAAAGCCTGTCTAGAAGGACAGGATGTCTCTCTCTGACTATTGTTGTAACAGCTGAATGATGAATGGTGAGTTTAGTGCTAAGATTCAGACCAATGCTTCTGGATTCATTTTAAGAGCGGTGAGAGGTAATAACCAAATAAACGTGAGAGAGGAGGATATCTGCAGCTATAAAAACCTGTTTTGAACCCCAAATTAGCCACTATATAAACAGGAGATAAATCACATGAAAGAATGGATGAAACTGACTATAACTTGGAAGATGCTTGACTCAACTCAGTGCAACATTTCTTATTAAACATGTAAATCCAGATTAACATTGTGGAAAAAAAAAGATAAAGGAACAATGAGATGCAACAAGTGACTATTCCATAAAGAAATTTCATTCAAATAAGAACATTTCTGGGATAAACTATAGTGAAAGAACCTCCCAATACCACAGTAGTCAACCGAGTCATGAGTTATTAATCAAATTGAAATTACCAGTGAGACTAGCTTTCACTCTGGGGTGGGAAGACTGGAAACCATTTGCTGTTTTTGTTCTCTTGATTATCAGAGCCAAATGCTTTCCAGTGACATTCGATAGTATTACCCATTACCAGGGACTGTCGGGCACACTTAGAACCCATTCTACCAATACCATCTGACTTACTTATCTCCTTTGCTTTTGGAGATGCCAACCAACTTCTCGATGCCACCTGCATCCCGTAAGGCCTTGGCGTTCTCCATGTTCTTGGTGATCACTTCGTGTAGGGTGCAGCAGACGGCTGTCACCGTGTCGTCCGACATGGCCTTGCTTGCTGCATTGTTGCTGTTGTTCCCGCCTGGAAGCCTGTGGACCAGGTCTCGCATGGCATATTTACCTTTAAGAAAAAATAAAGGGAAGAGTTGAAATGAGGGTAAAATGGAGGAAGAGGACAGAGGGAGAGGTGGGAACAGGGGAGAAAAAGAAACACAAGAGATAAGATTAATGCAATCTTGTCTGTTTCCCGTTACTGAGTTAGTCTCCATTGGGTAACTGTGAACATATACAGAGAACACAGTATTTCCTCATGGTGAATGCATGGTCTTAGATTGAACCTTTGGGCAAGTTATTTCATTGCCTCTAAACCTCAGCTTTTCACATCTGTAAAGCAAGAACAATGGTGGGATAGATCTCACAAGATTTTTGTTAAGATTAAGTTAGTAAATATGTGGAAAGCATTTAACACACAAGGGTTACTGAGGACCTAGGCATGGATAGATGTTAACAATCAGTAGTTTACTACTTGGCATTCACAGAAGTCAAGAAAACACAGTAATTCTAACGTAACCACAAAAATGCTTTGATGGGAGCTATGTTGGGACCTGTATTATTTTACAAGAGTCACACCGCAAATATGTGAAGAGCATGATCAATATATTACTTCTGTGTTCTGGCCCCTATGAAGCAAAGAGAAACATATAAGGTGAGGGAGAGAAGCTTTACAAATAATATATAACTAGGTGTCTTTTGAACCAGAGTAACTGGATAATCTGCTTGTCTCAATGATAGGATTTCCTGGTATGGTTCTACCATATAACATTTCCTAATTTGACATGTTTTTCTTCATGTGAAAATAAAATAAAATCCAACTTTGCATCCTTAATTTGTTTTATCATTATTAATTTTGCCACTCCCAATGACAAAGGTACTTATAATGACATCTTTATGGAATACTTCTAGTTTACAAAGCACTTTAGGCATTGCCAATAACCCCGTAAGACAATTAATTCATCCCACCTGCAGCTTCCAATTCTGTTCCATTAATTTACTCCTGGAACTAAGTAAATGAGTGCCTGCAACAAAGTTGGCTGTTCTTGAATTTTTCACTTAGAATTGGCACATGTCCAAAGTTAAATCCCTTCCTTACCTCCCATCCCTTATTAGACATGTTTAGCTAACAGCTAAAAACTATTTGAAATATTTTCCCTCCATACATGCCTGTAAGGGATAGCCTCTTTTTAGCTGTCTAATTCTCTTGTGCTTAGTGCCTGGGGGTAGGAAAAGGAACCTCTTGGGAGGAAGCAACGATATCTTAATTCTAGGCAGTAAAAAATAAAACATAAGCCCTTGTAATTTTGGTATCTTCTCTTGTCCTATCTATGTATAGGTGACTTATTTTAGCTTGGATCAAAAAATGCTGATGTTGAAATCACTGAAATAGGAAAATGTCTTCATTCACTTTATGATAGCTGAGAAATGTGTGACAAAATGGTTTGCCTGAAAACCCCTAAATGTAGCACATTTACTTCCTTTTAATATTTTTTTTTTGTGGTTGTTGTTTTATTTTGAGAGAGAGAGGAAGGGAGAGATAGAAACATTGATGAGAAAGAGACATCTATTGGCTGCCTCCTGCACACACCCTCCTGGGGATTGAGCCTACAACCTGGGCATGTGCTCTGACCAGGAATCGAACCAGTGACCTCTGAACCAGTTTCCGGACAGCATATTTATTTTCTAATGACAGCACTTAAAATTGTTTGGAGAAGATCTTTTGCACCTGGGCACTCCTCTGAGCAACTTGCTTTAACTATTTATCATTAAGTCACATTCAACTCTGGCTAACAGTTTACCATGTGGAGCTCAGCCTGCTGATGACTTTATCAGTTCCTTAACCCCCACAATCCACAAGCCATTGTAAGACAAACCTGAGTTCTGTAGTAGCTAGAAAATGGATGAGTTCTTTTTTCTTTATAAAGGAAGAGATGGAGGAATGAATCAGAAAACTGTTTCAATTATTGTGCATACAGGGCATTCACACTCCTGATGGCGTATGGAAGACTGGTTTTGTGACCTTGGACATTGTCAAGGTTGAAAACAAAAACAAGGAGAGGGCGAGGATTCGGCTGCGGCATTTTAACATTTTTGTTGTTACTGTCATTTTTTCTAAACGACAGCAGATAAATGTGAAGATGTGGTTTCATCCTGCACGGCTTTCTAACCAGTGAGCCCTTAATGAGCTGCAAGGTGTCCCTGCAAGGATCAGGTGGCAGAGACGGTCACTTCCCCCAGAACGGCCCGTGTGCTGAGTAAGCACTATCATTTTCCATGTGCTCCACGGCCTGGAAGACAGCAGGAGCCACTGCTGTATAACCCCCACAAGCTGTCGAGGAAGCCCATTGGAAGATTTGATTTCTATTATTTCCAATCTAGTTCACTGACATTTTACTAGGCAATTCAAGATTCTTCATTCGGTCTATGTATTAACCTATTTGAAGGGATACATTTTAGACTACATTTTGACCATCCAAGTGGAGAAACAAATCAAGTAAAATTATTCCAAAGGGCAGAAGACCGCTGGGAAGAACCTGTTGATTCTTTTAAGGGCATGCAATTGTGTTAGCCTTTGATTATGCTGCTGAGAAAAGCCACCTTCTCATACTGGAATCATATCTTCACGTGAAATTTGGGTAGCAAGAATAGCTTTTTAGCTTTTCCTTGTGCATAGGAACTTTGAAGCTTATTGGCGGGAGTGGTGGGTGGGGAGAAAATAAGGACCATAGAATAATTTCAGCCACAGTGACCTTGAGTGGCATGCTAATAACAGGCGTTCAGAGAAAGTGGATTGGACTGGGTTGTCATGGCAGGTTTGCTATGGGAAGTGGGCATCTAGAATTTGTTCCATAGATCAGGGGGACAACAAAATATTTTACAAAGGAGATTCTTGTGCATCAAGGCAGAAGGTTTCAGAATAATGTTACCGAAGGTGGAAGGAACAGATATTATTAGTCTTTTTCTTGACAATGAAGCTCTCTCTTGAAACTTCTATTGCAATCATAAGCATTACCTTGTGTTGTAATTGTTCTATGTTCCCTATTTTCTTTGTCCCTAAGTTTCTAAACAGCAGAAAGAGTGAGAAAGCTACTCTTGTTACCTAGTAAAAGGAATCTTGTCCCACCCCCACCGCTACACCTCCATCAGGTTTTTGGTGTGAGCTTTGAGGTCTGAGATTTCTTTGGATGTGAAAGTAGTTAACTAACTTTTGGAGTCAATTCTCTTCCTTTGCCACAGTGGTGATAAGGAAAAGTTGTAAGGCTGGTGAGCCAAACTTGAATTTTCAGAGTTTAACACCATCAAGGTGATTCAATTGTTGTTTTGGTTTTGTTTCAGACCGAGAAAGGGATGGAGATACGTTTCATCTTGGGGTTCACCCCCAGGATGCTATCACTTTAGGAACCTTGAGGAGAAACAAGTTGAGGTTCTGCACTGTCCCAGGAACGTCAAGGGCACCTGAAGCTCAGCAGTGCCCAGTGGTGAGCACAGGCCTCACCCTGTGGTTGAGGCTGGCATGAGGCAGAGGAACTTCCTGTCTTAGAATAAACTGTGAGGTCCACAAAAGGGGCAGTGGTGCCAGCAACCAGGGAAGACTGACTACCACTCCCCCTTCCTCTGAATTTAATCTGGTTTATAAATAAGTAAATTATATGACACAGACCAAAAGTGAGGGAGTGATTCATGCCGATGATATGACTGAGCAGGTGACTGTAATATTTCAGGACAAAAACAAGGACTTGCAACTACAAAGAATTGGCCATGGAGGGAAGGGGTGGGACCGAATCCATACCTTGGCATATCAAGATGATGCTCTAATCAACTGAGCTACCCAGCCAGAGCTGTGTGTGTGTGTGTGTGTGTGTGTGTATTTTAAATTTTAAATTTATTTTTTAATATCGTATAGTTGACATACAATATTATATCAGTTTCAGGTGTACAACTTAGTGATTCAACATTTATGTACTTTATGAAGTGATCACCATGGTAACTGTCTGCCAGAATACAAAGTTATTACAATATCATTAACTACATTAACATTACATCCCCATGACATTTATTTTATAACTGGAAGTTTTTAGCTCTTATTCACTTGCACTTTTTTCATTGCAGCATTATTTATAATAGCCATAAGAGCAACCTAGGTGTTCACTGACAGATGAATGGATAAAGAAGATTCTGTATATCACTTAGCAATAATAAAGAATGAAATCTTCCCATCTGTGACAACATGGATGGACACAAGTGTATTATGCTAAGTGATATGCTAAGAGAAAGATAAATACTGTATGATTTAACCTATATGTGGAACATAAAGACAACACAAACTGTAACAGAAACAACATATAAATACAGAGAATAATCTATTTATACTTAAAATATTTATTAATAAGGAGAAACTTGTGTTATCTTGCTATTTGTTATCTATATGTCTTGTATTTTTTTTAGTCCCTCATTTACTGCCTCTTTTGTGTTTATTTGACTTTTTGCAGTGAAATGTTTTAATTCCCTACTCATTTCCTGTGGTGTATATCCTATAACTATTTTCTTTGTGGTTACCATGGCAATTCCAGTTAATATCCTAAAGTTATAACACTCAGTTTAAATGTATCCCAATTTAACTTCAACAACATACAAAAACTCTGCTCATTATAGCTCTATCCCTGCTCCTTTCACTTATGGATGTCCCAAAATTACATCCCTGTATGTTGTATGTGTGAAAACATAAAATAATTGTTTTTGTAAAAGTATCAGTCTCTTAACTTATGTAGAAAACAAAATGTGGAGTTACAAACCAAAGTTACAATAATACAAGCTTTTAGACTAATACTTTAAAAAAAAATGCATTCATTATTCTCTTAAATCATGGCGAAAACAAAAAGTGGAGTTACAAACTGTTCTTACAATAGCACTAGCTTTTATAGTGACCCATGTATTTACTTTTACTGAGATAAATATTTCTTTATTTGTCTTCTAGTTACTGTCCTTTATTTCAAACTACAAATTCCCTTTACTTTTGGGACAGGTCTAGCGATAACAAACGCCCTCAGCCTTTGTTTACTTGGGAATTCCTCTAGGCATGAAGGACTTACATTTTGTGTTCCCCAATAACTCTATTTGAAATTTTGGCATTCTGTGGGTTTTACTTGGTTTAATACTATTGTGAGAGCTGTCCTGTTTATCAAGCCTCTGATATGAAAAGACTTGGCAAATGAAAAAAGAGAAGTTCAACTTCCACTTAATTATGACAAGTTATACGATAATGCTTCCTTGGTTATGAACCTTTTCATTTGCTTAGAAGCATGCTCCCTTTCATATTAAAGAATGGCACCATAATGGTCAAGATTTTAAAAGAAAGATTGCATTTCTAGGTTTAAAGGAGACATTTTACTTAGTAGTAATCCTAACACACTCTTTATGGAGCAAATTAGAAGGTCCTCAAGGTTTCCCAATGCCCTCATTGTCCATACTATGTACTTACTTTCATGGTAGTCACTGACTAACTCCTTCTAAAGCTAAACTTGTCTCTTGTCTCAGTTTTGCTATTATTGGTTGAGATGAGTAAGTTCTCAGAGCTATTCAGCCTTATCATCAATAGGTGGTTTCTAATTTCCTCTCAGGCTCACCTTGAGACCCCTGCCAGCACAGATCAGTAATTGGGGTCTGTTGGAAGAAACATCAAAATAGCTGATTAAAGAACTCCAACAGGTACTCAACATTTGACACTATAGAAAATAGGTTATTGGTTACGGGCACTCCTGTAAAGCTGATAGCCTCACCACAAATGAACATCTCAGATGACCAAGGGGTCGAACCCAATTTCCAGAAGTCATTCACTTTGAGAATCTGGACTGCTAACTAATCCAATATAAACAGAGCAAGGATTAATTACCTGGACTAAATAAAACAAATTTAATTGTGGTTAACCTTCTACTTTGAATTGAGTATGTTATAAAAACCTTGTTCCTTCTATGTCATCTGTCTTTAATGCTTGATTCAATAGGTTATGTTTATAAAAACTAGAATAAAACAATTTTAAATGGACTCTTATTCTAATTGATCCTTCATAATTCATAAGAAGGAAATCCTTTGAACGTTCTTAAAATAGATAAGATGATAAATTATTGGGAAAGGTTAATAATAATAATAATCCTGTAAATATAACAACAAATGTTGATTGGTCTTATCTAGACACTTAAAAGAGGAGTTATTTAAATCATATAAAAATGTTTTGACTAATTTGCTTACTTTCTTTGCCGCAGGTTTAATAGACGGAACTAGAATTTGTCCTCCTTTCAAACAGAACAATGAAAAAAATCAAATCTTTATCTATGCCATGGATGCCACATTTAAAGAGAAAATAATTTAATTAGGCCTGACAATCCTATTAGAAAACCAGTGCATTTCCTATGTGGAACTAGGAAATCCTCTCAGGACACTGAGGTGGTTTGTGCTGTGTGACTCAGGGAAGCTCAGCCCTACAGGCACCGTGGCCAGTAATACTGAAAAGCTGGAGCTCAGAGGGATAGAATAATCTCTGAATTATAGGTAATGGGAGTGAAGCCTGAGTCTTGGGTCACTGATCCCAGAAGATGAGGTAAAAGGGAACACAATACTTCTGCTACATAAAGACACCAAAACTACAATCCTAGGAGCTATACCAATAAAACAAAAGTTAACTCCCAGCATTTATTATCATACCAGAGGCATGGCCTATGGGGATTGGGCTGAAACCAACAGTCCAATGCCGCCTGCTGCTCCTGCCTGCTGCTCCTGCTCATCCTGGCCCAGCTGCGCCTGCTGCTGCTGCTGCCGCTCGGTAGGCTTGCTGCTGCTCCACTGCAGTCTCTGGGCTGCAGCGGCCAGCCGTGAGCCCTGCATCTGGCGCCCGTTGGTTAGCTAAGCGGTGCTCCCGCTGTGGGAGCACACTGACCGGTCATTCGGTCACTTAGGCTTTTATATATATAGGGTGTCCCAAAATTCACGCAAGATTTGAATTTTGCATGAGCATTAACAACAACAAAAAATAAAAGCCTAATTTTACTTGATTTATTGAATCAGATTCTAATATCTGTTGTCCTTTGATTTCAATCCCTTCAATTTGATAAGCATCACCAAGTACCAATTATGGCCCAGGAGCAGGGACAATGAAGACCACGGCTTTGCATATGTGCCAGCAAAGCCATGGAGGCCATTTACCCGATGTGCTATTCCATACATAACCCTATACTGTATACTTTACGAATCAATCAAAAATGTACAATTTTAATTATAAACCTGTGTTTTCTATCAAAATTACTTCTTGCATGAATTTTGGGACACCATATATATATATATGTAGACTAGAGGCCCAATGCACGAAATTCATGAAAGATTAGGCCTTCACAGCCCCAGTGCCTGCCAGCTGTCTTGATCCCTTGCAGCCATGGCGGCTGCAGCTTGATCCCTTGAAGCCAGGTCATCTGGAAAGTTGTCTGGATGGCTGTACTGCTGTTTGGCCATTCGGTCGATTGGCATATTACGCTTTTATTATTATAGATAGCTCTAGTTTTAATAACCATGAAAAGAGGTCTTTGTAGATGAATCCACACTGCTTACTACACCTATCTATGTCTATACAACTGGTCAAATAAGTTAATAGCCACAAATAAGAAAACTGCTAAACAAACATTTGTGGTTAAATCTGCATCATTGGAGCAGAACATCAACATTGGGCGGGGAGGGGCCAGGAAGGATAACTGGTACCCTGTTCTGCCTTCATCATGACCGTGTGCATATCACATGCTTGACACAGCCCGGAGTCAGGAAAGCAGAACAAAGAAAAGGATCAGCCCAGGAAAACAAATCAAAGAGGGAAAAAAGAAACAGAAACACAGGATTGCCCTTTTAGCTCTAGTCCCAAATAAGGAATCACTGGGTCATTTCCTAGCAGTTGCTGACTCCCAAATCAACTTTATCTCTGACATTTGCAATACCGAGAGGTGAGGGACAGTATGATTATCTTGTGAAAGAAACTGCTGTTTGCCAATTTCTTAAGTATGGATCCCTTGCAACAATTTATAAGTGAAAAATCCCTTTCTGTTGATGCTTTCGTCTGCATGTCTTCCTTTCACAGATTGGAAAATGGTTGTGGTGACACCAACCATCTGGTCCAGTCATGCCTGTCCTTTGTTCCCAACCTGGGACCCGTTCGTCTCCATATCCCTTTGCTCCTGCTGGAGTGGAATAAATATCTAATGAGATGAACTGATTTTAGAAAACAATGAACCTTCTTTTGTGTATCTGCCATTGTCTTTAATTAATTAAAGATGTATCTAAATAGAGAATGAGAAGGAGAGGGAAAAAAAGGCATAGTAAGACAGGATCCACGGGAGCCCAGGAATCTGGTAGCTGTCCGTGGAGGTTAGGACAAATTCTAGAAGAAACATTAAAGTTCCTTATGCTCTTTTTTCTAGTAACTATGATGTAAAAACCAAATAAAGAACAGCAACAAAAAACACGTACAGCCTTATAACACATAGAGGATCCTATTTCACATGCCAGAATTGGTAAGCATTTGGTCTGAGACAATGATTCAAATAGTAACTCAGCCCTCCAAATAGAAATCATAGAAAGCAGAATCTTACAGGTTTACAATGGATGGTAGGCGATTCCTTCAAGAGTTATTACCTCCAAATAAATAACCTATTCCATCTGTTTGGCAGACAGAAGGAATTGTGTTTTTGGCACCATGAGACTTTATCCAGAGGATTTCACAGAATTAGATTCAGAGAAACTCTCATATTGTCAAGGTGTCAAGAACTAAGGTGATGAATAGAAACACGGGCAAGAAGGTGGCTAAAATACGCATACTTAATTTGTATGAGAATCAATCTAAAAATGGAAATGGCAGTTAATTAACAGGTTTGCGGAGTACCTTTTTGAAATAGGAATAAATTGATTTCCGAGAAATAATGAAAATGAGACAAGAGACTGATACGATACATTTTAAAAGTCTTTAAATAATTTGATTAAATACTAAGCATGATAGCAAAAAAAGTTATCTCAATTCATTGCCTAATTTTAGCAGAAAGGAAGTAAAGGTAAAAACTTAAACACCGATTCCAGTTTCAGGGAGGAAACCTAGGAAGGTTTTTTATTTTTAGGTCAAGACTGTTATCCAACAAAGACCCAAGATCTCTCCTAGAACAAAAATTATAAGACAGAGTAGTCTGTTAGAGACAGATGAGATGGGTATGTTGGTAAGAAAAGTTTGTTTTCAGGAACAGAACCTGAAGTTTGTCCTCTGACCTGATGTTAGCACACTGGAATAACAGTGATCCATCGAGCAATGCAAATAGTCTAACGATGAATTACAACATTGCATTCCCCTGGTCTTGCTTTCCCACATGGATCTACCTCTCTGTCAAAACAAAAATGAGTCTCAGTAAAGGGCACAAAGAGAGGGAATCAGCTATAGGTTTTCTTCATGTGTCTCTACTCAGATTACGTTACAGAGTGGTTTAACTCTTTCAAGGAAAGTCACATCTATTGTTTCAGTTGCTGCTGTGAATCTAGGGGTGGGAAAAAGGCAGGTACAGTTTCCCATTTACTACACAAAGACAAGTAAATGAGAGTAAACGAAGTTTCCCATTTACTGCACAAAGACAAGTAAATGAGAGTAAACGAAGTATGGAAGGTCGCAGATCTCACTGTCTCTTGGCTTTGGTACACTTCTGTGAGTCTCTGGGCCAGAAACTCCTCTCTCCAACTCAGCCCTCTTCACTCCCTCCTCCGAGCTCTTTCACAGGTTTAATCTTTACCACCTCTATGACACCTACCTTGTAAGCCATTTTTTCAGTCCTTCTTAGACACTCACTTAAGTTGTGTCCAGATACCTTCTGTATATAATTGATCTAACAATAATATAAACTGAGAAGAGGATGACATCTGATAACCTTATGTTTACTGATAAATCAATAAGCAATTTACATGGGCTCTTTGACTACACAATGTAAGAAGATGCAACAATAGCCCTTCCATGAGAACTGCATCCACATCATCCCGCTGCTATTGTTACCCACCTCTGGGATACTCCTACAGGATGCTGTATTCTAACAAGAGGTTCAGTGTAGCCTAAGTGTGGGAAACGCTGCACCTGGCACTCAGAGATTTACAATGCATATTAGCGAAGTGAAGTCTGTTCACAGTCCCGCATTTGGATAAAATAAAACCACTCGGAGAACTTAGTTTAACCTAGAGTTTCCCAAATTCATCTGCAGAGAGAAACCTTTCTGAGCATGACACCCATGCCCTTCCCAGAAAACTGGGGTTTGGAGGGACTCCCTATGGGTGGCCCTGATGAATAAGGGCTGTTCCTATTACTATGCTTACACATCACCCAGTACCCACAGATCTTTCCTACCAAAGAAATCTTACTTTCTTAACAGCTTGATTTAATATTGATAAAAATCAGCACCAAAAGAAGTGCTCCGATTTTGCAAAACTGATGGCTGGAGAGAGTGTGTGGTACTATATTTTAAGCATTGACTGACAGGAACGGCTTGCTCTAAATACACCGTATTCCTAAATGCATCTGTCTCGCTCTGATTTCTTGCCTCTACTCCCATGCTCTGCTCACAGAGGACTTCATAAACCAGAGAGATAAATCTCACAGAAGGATGTACAGTTATTTGCCTGCAATTCCACCTTCCTTGTTAACCAGTCAGCTGCTTATGAAGGAAGTCCCACTACAGGTTCTCACAGAGAAGAAGTTCATTGATGGAAATTCACTCAATTTTGTTTCCCAAGTTGATTCTTTCTACTATCTACCAGCCAAGCCACGCATTGTTTTTCACTAGGCAATTCTCATTCTAATTTAAATGACTGACCTGAGCTCAGAATACCAATGGGTCTTGCCTGGCTTTGGATGACTAGTTTCCCAGAGTCGGACTTTGCTTATACAAAACCTGGGTGTGGAGGATGTATCTTCACAGCTGAAATAAACCTCAGAGGGCAGGTAACTGCAGGCACCCTGGGTCGGCCTGCACCATCTATCAATCTACCCTCCTAACACACATCATGGGGCCCTAAATTATATGCCAGGGGCCTGATCAGATTCCACATTTTGCAAAATCCATCTCTACCTTATGCTTTGGGGAAAATCTCCTTCCCCAAACACAAGAGAATTTAGAGAAGGCCTTACTAATAAAAGTAATATCTTCTCTTTAAAAAGTAATTGTTTTCATCATTTGTCCTCACTTTCAGATTAATTTTTAGTAGTATTATAAATTAGTTTAGAAAACTTGATGTTTAGTTCAGAGCTTAGTTTCTGCCGATGGATGTCTTGATTTTTTTCCTTCAGAATAAAGAAATGCAGTATTTCTTTATTTCTTTTGTATTTTTACAGTACACAGAATTCCACAGACTCAAGAGATGACAAATTATTTTAATAAAAATTGGTTTGTGTTTTAGATATTTCTCCAAATTCCCTAGCTAGTGAAAAAATTCCTGCTATAAACCGTGAAAATATCTGGGGCTGGATAATATTGCCTGTTTCTTTATTAATTAACCACAGTGGACATTTCATATGAAATTGTTGGCATTATTAACAAATCCATTGTTTATTCCAGTGTTTATATTGTAGGCTTATGCTTTTAAACTGACACTGATAGGGTCTATCCTTAATGAGTTTGAAACTTTGGTGAATGTGTTTATGCTATACTAAAAAGAAATCAATAACTGTTATTATTACAGTACTGTTATATGAGCAGCAGCGCAACAGGTTTGTTTATACCAGCATCACCACAAACATGAGAAGAATGTTGCTAGGCAATAGGAATTTTTCAGCTCCCTTATACTCTAATGGGACCATCATATATGTGGTCTGCATTGACTGAAATGTTATGTAACGCATGGACTATTGACTATTCACAGGGTGATAAATAGAAAAAAAGATAAGGCATGAAGAATAAAAAAGAAAAGAAAGAGCAAGTAGATATAAAAGCAGAAGTAAAAAATGAGTCTAGAAGATCAAAAAACAGACCAAAGTTGATTTCTGCTAATCCCACTCAGTCAAAATGATGAAATATTAGCTCTGAGCCCAAATGATGATCTATTTAATATGAGCAACATTTAATATAACTGTAAAAATCTAGGAAAAGAAAAAAAAAGCTAGACAGTCCTTTGGCCATTTCTTTATTGTAGTGGGATTTTACTTGTAGCAGAGGAGAAAGATACAATAAGTGGGTGAGATGGCATGGAAGATTAAAAAGCAGGAAAGTATAGACACCAAGTTTCTGTAGATCAGTTGCCCTAAATCCCAATAAAGTATTTGGTGTTTGAGTTGTTCTTATCTATACAGTCGCAGTTTTTGAAAACTTGAAGCATTCATTCACCTCTCCCACTGTGGAGCCCAGGCAGGCGAGCAACAGTCACCCACGTTGGCCTGAGAGTAGTCACCCTGGGTGCAGGCACCAGCCCAGCGTGGTCTCCCAGGTTGCACGGAGGTGACAGCAGCCTCTGCCTGCAGGGGTCTGTGTTCCCTGGCTGTCTGCTCTCGCTGCAGTGAGGTCTGGTGATGGGCTGTCCGTTCCCTGGGTAAGGATGACTTCCTAGCAGTGTCACCTTCTAAAATGGGGACATCGGGCATGCGCTTCAGGCTCTGTCCTGGGTCTGTCAAGGCCGGTTCACTGTGATTTAAGAGGATCACCCAAACCCTACACACTGGTCTGCTAACAGCTTAGTTATCATTATGCGATGACTGGTCCGTCAGTACCATCAGATGAAACCAAAACAACCCCAATCATGTGGACCCAAATCCAGCACCAAGCAAAACAAAGTAGGAATCTTCATATCTGAGGAATGCTTTCTACATACCTCTCATAACCCAGTACGAGCTGTCTCTGCTACGTTATTTTCAAAGTTGACAGAATCTTCGGGCATGCTTCCGGGAATGTGTGGGCTTGTTTGACAGCATGAAGATTCAGTGGAGTTTGTTTGGCTTGACACGATTCCATTAGCCACACAGAGGTCTCCAGAAACTACTTTCCTCCCAGTGACAAGTGGCAAAGGTCAAGTGCAGGAGCTGAGAGGTGGGCAGGCACTGGGATAGACAGCCGTGTTCAAGGAGGGGAATGAGGCTTGGGAAAGGGCGCAGATCATCTAGTCATTCTGTTCTTCCTCAAGGGAGTCAGGCCAGGGTGGAGCTGGGGAGGGAATGAGGACTGCATGGCAGTGCCCCCTTGGCCACCCTTGGTGACACTCGCGTTTCTGCAATGGTGCTTCTTTCTTTCCTTCTGCATTCGTTTCCTGTGCCTGTTGTAGAAATTGCCACAAACTGGGTGGCTTTAAAAATTAAAAATTTATTTTCTCACAGTTCTTGAGGCCAAAGGTCTGAAATCAAGGTGTCAGCAGGGCTGTGCTCCCTCTGGAGGCTCCAAGAGAGAAGCCTCTTCCAGCTCGTGGTGGCTTCTGGCATTTATTGACTTGTGGCTGCATCTCTCTGATCTCTGCCTCCATCTTCCATGGCCTTCTCGGTGTGTCTGTGTCATCTCCTCTCCTGCCTCCTGGAAGGACACTTGTCATTGGATTTAGGGCCCACCTGGGGAATCTGCAATGGTCTCATCTCAAGGACCTTAATTACATCTGCAAAGTCCCTTTTTCCACAGGAGGTCACACTCACACATTCCAGGGGTTTGAGTGTAGACTTATCTCTTCGGGGGCCACCATTCAATTCACTATACCTTCCTTCCTTCTCCCTGCCATTGAGTTTTCTTAAAACATGTCCCTCTCTCCTTTCTGTTTTCTCTCCTTTCCTTCCTCTCTCTAATTGGAGACTCAGGATTGTCATCCTTGCTGGTTGTAATCTGAAAAACTACGTGGCTGACCCCCGTTGTGTGGTGAAGGGCAGAGTGGCTGCTTGGTTACAGTTAGTTCATGGGACTGTTTGGGTGGAATGGGGTGAAAATGGAAAGGCTGCTGTTTAATAGGTGTAACTGTGTCCCTAACCCATTCTCCCCCCCATTCATATGTTGAAGTCCTTGGTCCCATTACGTCAGAGTGTGGCCTTATATGGAAATGGGGTCGTTGCAGATGCTATTAAGATGAGGTCATACTGGAGCAGAGTAGGTCCCTACTTCAGTATGGCTGGTGTCCTTATAAAAGGGAGAAATTTGGAAATGGACACACACAAGGAGAACCCCATGTGAAGATGAAGGCAGAGATCAGGGTGATGGTTTTGTAAGCCAAGACATGACAAAGATGGCCAGCAAACCCCCAGGAAGAGCCTGGAACCTCAGAAGGAATCAACCCTGCCAGCACATTCTAACCACTAGAACGGTGAGACAATAAATACCTACTATTTAATCATCCACTTAATGGTACTTTGTTACTGAAGCCCTAGCAAATAAATACACTGCAGCATTTGGGTGTAGGTCCATGTGTAGAGCAGATACTTTGAAAAGAAAACCACAAATAACAGTTAATTATCTTTTCCTTTATTTGACAGATATTCATATATTGTCAGTCATATGTAATTCCATGTTATTTGTCATTCCACTTTTAGCACACTTAGAAGTGTCCTTGAATGACACCCCTACCTTCTAAGTCTCTAAAATTGAAGATTAGTGTTTAAGACAAAATGAGCAAAAGCAAAAAGATTACTTAAATAAAATGACGACTTTTCAGACCATAACACCTCCTGGGATCATTGCTTTTATCACCATTGGATTCTGCTTTGTCCTAGTCTGTTAGAAAGAAAAGTCACTTTACATTCCACAGAGTCTACAAAGGAAAGACCCAGCATGGACACTTGTAAGGCAAGCTCAATATCAATTTCTCTAGGAAGTCCTAAACAGCAACAAAGTCAGGTGTTTCCACATGAAATACAGAAAATAAAGTTTAAAATTCGATCATAAGTTACTCCTGTCACTGCAGAAAATAAAGTTTAAAATTTGATCATAAGTTACTCCTGTCACTGGGTCACCTCATGAATTTTAGGAGGGTTAAGTAGACAGGTGTCATTACCGCTAATACCTCTGTGGGGAAGGTGCGACTCTCCCAGGGAAGTGAGTGCATGAGCAGGATCCCTGCCTTGGAAATGAAAGATTACCTGCACACAGTGCTTTGCATGTTTCAGAGAATCAGATACAACTGCCAGGACCCACCCATACCTGTCCAACAAGATGATGTCACAACCGGGGAGCTAGGACATTGCTTCTGAAGGAATACAGAAAATTAGTGACCTCACACATATTCTATCTCCAGTAGCAACAACAATTTTTTTTTTAATGTAAAAGGCATTGTGCGGAGCTCTGGGTTTACAGCAAGGCAAGCAATCACCCACCAAAGGCTTGTCTAACTGAGAGAGACGCAATACACATGTATATTTAGGTGTATGAAAAATTTGGAAAACATACATAAATACTATGACTTGATTCATTGGGAGGTCAATAAAAAACAGAAAAATCAATCGAGTTCACTGCCTGGTTCCATGGTATTGTTACAGTAGGCAGTTAGGAAGGCAGCAAAGGGAGCCAGACTTCTGATTCAGCCAGATTAACTAGGAAAGGACAGTTTCACAGTCACTCTGGGGATCTGAGTAGGCAGGAAAGATGCTTCCAGCCACCCCAGGATCAACCGGACCATTCTGTTCTGCCAGAGTAACGGGGAGGGAGGAAACAGTGCAGGGAAATTCCTTTCACTGTGGCATGCACAGTAGAAGCCAAGATGGTGACCATAAAGAGGGAGGGGCCTAGCCTGGGGAAATGTTGGGAAAAGATCAGCTAGGATAAGGGCACGAAACACCAAAAGATCCAGAAAAGGGATTGGATGGGGGAGGGCATGGGCATAGCCCACGGGAAAAGCCAGGAAAGAGATTTGATAGTTTGAAAGAAAGCCTGCTCTTCTCCCAACCCCAGGAAATATATGGAAGTTAGACAAATAACCCAGTACGTGTCCTTGGAGCATGCCCATGCCCTTTTCTTGGGAATGTACTGTTTGCTTTTTCTCCTAAACTCTAAGGGTCCCCACAAGACTTGCAACCAGGGGAGCAGGGAGCAGTGGCAGAGGATGCTCCTTGTGCCTCTAACTTCCTTTCCTGAGTCCACGCAGCCACTGTGATAGCCTGTTGGCTCACTGTCTCTCTGAGGGCATACTATCTCTTCTCACTCTAATAGATCTATCCATTATCACTTAAAATCCTCCTAGGTGTGTGCCCCTGAAATTCCTTTCCTGCATCACCAGAGAAGAATCCTATTTCCAGAATGTGCTGGGGTATCTGCCCTGGTCCCGGTCCTCCTCCGGTAACAATATAGGCCTGCAGATGCCTTCATAAATGCCAATCAGGTATATTGCTATCCTTGTACAATCAAACTGGGATCATGCACCCAGTGTATCACACTTCTGTCGACCACATCCGTGGCTCCCCTCAGTTAACAGATACAACACAGGCTCTTTGGGGCTGGTGAACAGGGCCCTGCAGGCCTCTCTCTTCCTATTCAGCAACCCTGCTTGTAATTTTGTAAATATTGCACAGAGTTGGGGCATTGGGGTTTATCTCCTGTTGTTCATGTTTTCTGTGTTGTTCACTCCTCTGTCTGGTTAACTTCGACTTCTCCAGGCTCAGCTCATGGGTCACAGCATTTAGGAGGGTGGTCCTAAATCCCCTCCCCCTCCTCTGGAGGCTGCTTTAGCTGCCCCCACCCCCCAAATGCAGACCTCTCTCTAGCAGCATGTACAGGAGGGCCTGCTCACCTCAGTAACCCCCTTGAGGCCAGGGAGACTGGTGCTGTCACCTGAGCTCCTAGTACCTGAGGCTGGCCTGGGTCAAGGTAGCCATTCCACAGACATTGCACTAAATAATGACTCCTCCAAACTCTACACCTAAAAAGTAGCCATGAACAAACAAACCAGAACCCCACCCAACGCCAACCACTGCACACACTAGTCAGCATCCCAAGATAGAATTTAAAACTGAAGGATAAGCTATATTCTGCAAGTGGAGGTAGTTGTTTTCAGAGATTTGAAGATCTCTAACATTAATCAGTCCTAAATTTAATGTTATGTTGTTTTATTTTCACCATAAAATCTTGCATGCACACATATTTCAATAATGCATTTGGTTGCCGGGGAAACCAGAGGGTCTGTGTGGAGCGAGAGATAAGTGGTTTGGAGAGAACAGGCCTCAGAAGTGTTTCTGGACCATTCTCTCATGGTGCAGGCATCCGCCCCACATCGCACACACCCGAGCTGCTGGAACTCACCCACCCCACGCCACCACCCTAGTGAGCTGACAGGGAGAAGAAGGTGACTCCAGCACAGATGAGAGGGCACAGTGCGATCATTTGTAGGTGGGTCACACCAGTGTGTTTCCAGCTAATTCCATCAGCCACCAAGAGTAGTGCTTTGATGGGTTTCTTCGATGTAATGATGTTCAGACCCATTAGAAAAAGAGGAAAGAATAAAGCCGCCGGGGGAGATGGGATTTCTCAGGTCTCCAGGACTTCTCAGGAGGTGTCTGCACAGGACGTGGGGCAGGTTTCCTCAACTTTGGCACTCTTGCTATTCTGGGCTGGATCCTGCTTCGTTGTGGGGGGCTGGCCTGAACACTGTGGGGTGGTTTGCAGCATCCCTGGTCTCTGCACACTACATGCCAGTGGCAGATTCACCACCCACACCAGGTGTGATGAGAAAAATAGTCTCCAGAATTGCCAACTATCCCCTGGGGGGCGGGGGGCGGGAGGGGCAAACTGGCCCTTGTTGAGAGCCACTGCCCTAGAGATTCACAGCAAGGAGAGGTCAGGTGTCTTAGCTCGGGCTGCTATAACCAAAAACCACTGCCTGTGTGGCTTAACCAACAGGCATTTGTTTCTCACAGTTTTAGAGGCTGGAAATCCAAGATCAAGGCGCTGGCACACTGGGTTCCTGGTGTTCCAGGCTTGTAGACGGCACTCTCTGTGTGTGCGCTCATGTGGCCTTTCCTTGGTGCATGTGTATGGAGAGAAAAATCTCTCTTCTAAGAAGAGGAAACCTCTGTGAGTGTCACCTTCCAAAAGCTCCACCTCCAAATACCATCACATCTGGGGTGAGAGCTTCACCATATAAATTTGGGGGCGGGGCGCGGGAGGGGCAAACTGCCCCTTGATAGCTACTAGATAGCAGATAGCTACTAGAAATGGGTGAAGGCAAGCCACTTTCTGAAAGTCATGGGACTGTCGTGTTAAGGAGCTGAAGGCAAGATTCTTTTTGCTCAAGTCTCCTCATGTCGACTCTGTACTTCTCACTTCGCCTCAGTAACCTCGTAAGCCCTGGGAACTTCACGCCTCATGGGCTTTCGGAGGCTTTTGTGTGATTAGAGGGGCAGAGGAGGGATGGGAGTTGGTGTAACTGACACAGTACAAATTGCTTGTCAAATTTCCCCTCTTACTTGTCTGCAGAGTGCAATGGTGGGAACATGCACGCAGAGAACAATAACTGTCTAAACATGCACTGGCAGGGACGGTGTAGTAACTTTCAACCTGACAAATGAAAATGTAAGACTTGCCAAATGCGTTATGATAACTTCTTTGCTCACCATCGGCAAGGAAATAGCGCCCTCCCCAAGGACATCCTGGCAAGTTTATACCACTCAGGAGGCGTGTTTACCATCTGCTGATGCATTGCAGGTGTGTGTGTCTATCCCTTATCTATAAGGCTTCCCGAAATTCCTTCAGGTCAGGAAATAGTTTCTGTTTTCCAGACACCAACCCAGTCCCTTGTGCATGGTATGTGCTCAATAAATTGGTTTCAATCCCATTTGTTCAAAAGTAACACACAGACTACTCTTTCCACAAGGAGGAAATATCTCATATTTGTAGTCATATTATTTAAGTATTACATGTGTAAGCCACAAGCTATTCATTGTCTTAGTGAAGATATGCAGTTTTCCCTGTGAGGTTGCAGACAACTGTTAACAAGTAATAATGGGGATATTTCTAGCTCTAAGCTCATAGTGGGGCCTAATTAATGTTCAGTGAAAAAGTCTATTGAGTTAAGAGCCACTTCAATAATCTAGTCTTAGCCATTTGTTATTTAAAAAGTTTAGACTATAGAATTTTGAATATTTAGCCCCTTGGAATTTTAACTGGATGCCCTTTTCCTTCCCTCTTTATCAATCTGATATATTTCCTTCCTCTTTCAAACCATTGTCTTTCTCCACTCAGATCTGCTGGTCCCTGGACCTTTAGACCTAGAGTTCATGAACATTTCCTTGAAAGAAACACACTCAGGTATCCACCAACTCAGGTCCCACTGGAAAGTAGATCCAATGAAATACCAAGTCATATTAGGAAGCTAAACAAAAACTTCTGTAAATATTGGCCAGGACTTGATTAATATCTGGCAGTTTCCCTAATTTAGGAACCAACTTAGGACCAACCAGAGAAAGCTAAATATGCTCCCCTAGCCAATCACAGAGGATGCCCTGCTTCCAGTTAGCCCTCCACCAGCTTCCCCAGGCCAACAGCCTCTATTCAGGGTATCCCTGAGCCTCCCCTCTTTTCTGCTATGAAGCTGCCCATCTCCTCTGCCTGCCTATGAGTCTCTGCCAAACACAAGTGCTGGTGGCTGACTCCCTTGCTATAGGAAGCTCAAAATAGATAGCTTTTGCTCTCATTTGGTTGGTATTTGTTTATTCTCATACCACCCACATCATGGTCCAGCATGAGAACATGTGCATTCTTAAGTAACTTGCCCAGATTGGCTAGTGGCTTTCTTTCTCAAGGAGGCTCTTTATTAGAAAATGCTTCCATCTCTAGGATTGAGCACAGCACCTGCACAGTGGTTAAGAGCACTGGTGGGCACTCACTAAGAGTAGAACATGCAGATATAAGAGCTATTTGAAATGGAAGAGAATTCTGGAAGAAGGACAAGCAATCAGCCATACTGAAATTTGGCCAGGGCAATGAACATGTGAAAACAGGAAAGATGATTCCTGGTTAATGTCACTAATCTTGATAGGGAGTGGCAATGAATTGACCAGACCTTCATCTTAACTGACAGGAGTTGTTACCACACTATGAGCCACGATGCAATCTCAGCTCATTTGAAACGTCTCTTGGCATGTCTGCCTCTTGTAAGAAAGAAGAAATAGAAAAATATACATATTTGACACAAATAAAGAAGTTTGTAGGATATATGAAACTCATCTAATCCTATCTAATAAAGAGGGAATATGCTAATTGACCATCACGCTCTCACAAGATGCGGTACCCACAGCCAATAAAGAGAGAATATGCTAATTGACTGCCCACCCTCAAAAAATGGCGGCACCCACAGCCACAAGAAGGCAGCACCCAGTCCCCTCAGCCCCGCCTCATCCAGCCTCAGTCCCCCAGTCTCCTCAGCCCCGCCTCATCCAGCTGGAGTCCCCCAGTTCCCTCAGCCCTGCAGGGGAAGGCAGTTGGGGGCAATCGGGCCAGCACGGGAGGGCAGTTGGAGGCAATTGGGCTGGCAGGGGAGGGCAGTTAGGGACAATCATGCCAGCAGGGGAGCAGTTAGGCATCAATCAGGCTGGCAGGGGAGCAGTTAGGGAGCTATCAGGCTGGCAGGCAGAGCGGTTAGGGGCAATCAGGCAGACAGGCAGGTGAGTGGTTAGGAGCCAGCAGTTCTGGATTGTGAGAGGGATGTCCAACTGCCAGTTTAGGCCCGATCCCAGATTGGAGAGGGTGCAGGCTCTGCTGAGAGACACTCCCCCCCCCCACCCCATGCACGAATTTCGTGCACAGGGCCTCTAGCAACTGAGAAATCAGAATTGCAAAACATTCTTTTTTAGAAATGTTTTTTATGTATAAGTATAGATCCTGTATTGTCTGCTTTCTATGAATTTAAAGTGTGAAAACCAACTGTTTGTTATTTCAACAAATATTTATTGATAGTCTGAGATTTTGTTGGCTTTGGATTTATTCAAAAGACAAATAGGAGTGACATGGTCAGACTTGTGTCCTAAATCAACTCAGAATAAACTTCAAACTAAATTTCCTTTTAAGAATATTCAATTTTAATGTATTGCTTATTTACAACTTAAAGCTATGTATTTAATAAGCACTTCACTCCATTATGAATTCCCACATGATTATAGGATGCACTGTAATACAAACATCTGTGGACACATAAATGTGGTTTCAAATGGGCTGATGCTCATCTCCAGAGGAAGGAAGCACCCACTTCCTGAGAGCAGAGATTCCCCTTCCTACTTGGGAGGTAGTAATAGAGTGTGGGTACAGAGGTGGAAATATTAGAGCCAAATGCTATTAAAATTAAATAAAAATAAATTACAATAATTGATAGCTTTGTATTACCTGTCTGCCTGTCCATGATGAAAAAGAACTGAAACCCACTACCCCCCACTCTCACCTCCCCACCATCCCTTCCTGCATGCACACAGCTTGGGAAACAAGGACACAGCATAGCTTCCTGTCTTCATTAACATCACTTTATTATCTCACTGTCTTCATGAACAGCCCCTCCTATTCCAGGAGATTCTTGCCCAGGCAAATAACTTGATTGTTCAATATAGAAATTTGTGGGAAGACCCATCAAGTCTTTAGTTGAAAGTATCAATGAACCGTTTGTGTCCTATGACTCTTTGAATTCCTGATCCTATCAATCTTGAACCTGCCTTAAACCAGATAAAATTCTCAACAAAATCTGATGTCACCTATTGAAGACACTGACAAAGCTCTGTACAGTGGTGTTATCCCTCACCATGGTGAGCAATCATACAGCTTTGTTTTAGCAGCAGGCTGTGTGGGAGCCAGCAATACACTCCACAGGGACCATTGTTTTCCCACCAGATATTTGAGTAGAGAAGGCTGTTGGGGAGGAAGAATTTTTCTCTACCCTTATAGGTTCTTCTGTCTGTTCTAACAAACTGACATGAGAAAAATTAACAGGAGAAAAACAAATTTAATTACGTATGTACAGGGCCCCCATAAGAATATGAGTACCACAAGCAGTCAGGCAATTGAGGTTTATATGCCATCTTGAGCTAAGGAGAAGGGATTAGGAATCTGCGACTTTACAGGGGAGGAAGACAATTTACAGGGAGATGGGGAAAGCAAATGTTTGATATACAAATGTTTGTCACGCCATGCAGAGACAAGGGGACATAGTCACAGAGAGGGCTGTGAACAAACAGGCTGCTGAGCTCCCCACACCCAGTCCACCACACCTGGCCCACATTCTTTGTAGTTTCTCTGGCAATAGCTCTTTTCATGGACCACACCCTCTTTCTAAATTCTGTTAGGCAGTTAAGGAGGAGGAAAAAGCTCTTCCTGGGTCCTTTGGGCTTCAATTGTCATTAGCTCAAAGTAGTCCATATACTCAAGTGGCACTTTCTGGGGAGACTCATTCTGAACCCATTCAAGGGCATGTGAAGCAGCAAGCCTTTTGTGCTTGTCCTTCATCAGATATGCTACAAAAAGTCATTGCAGAACATTTAAGGTTTTGTATATTTTAATTAAGACGGCATTATTCTTGGTCTGTGCCTATAATGCTCTGTTCCCATGAGTTACTTTATTTCTTATTATTTAGAATAAACAAGACTCAAATAGGGCAATGGCTAGCTTAGTTTTAGATTTAATCAGCCATTCTGGAAGATGACTGAATGCAGGCAGTTTATTGAAAGTTTCAAAGATAAATTAGAATAAGAAAAGGATGATGACTTGCTGTAAGCTTACTGCCAGGCCAACTTAATCTCAGATGACTCATCAATTTGGTCTCATTTGAAGCTTAAACCAAAGGGGCTTTTCTTTTTTCTCCTCTAATAATTTCTTTCCAGGCTTTGATGTTTTTGTAAGTGGAGGCAAGCTTATCAGAGAAGTTCCAGAGGTGGGGGGAAAGGGGGAGCTTAAATGGTGCCATGAGTGAAATAGATGAATTTCAATGTCTGTAGGAAGAGGCTGAGCTCTTGGGTATAAAGCAAAGCATATTTAGTACCAAAGAAGGAATTCAACTACACTGGCTAATGTGCTCAAATCCTTCCTGAGAATCCTCATCTCAGAGGATTTGCCTTAAAATGTACTTTTCTCCTGAGATTTTTTTATGGTTCCCTGCAGACACCCTGAGATGGCCCTTTTTTGGGCGCACGTTTTAGCCAGTGCAGGGTTAGTGGCACATCAAAGGGAGATACGCTCACCTGGAAAGACAGAGCCCCATGGAGAGTGTACATGCTCTGGGTCACAAAATGCATTTGATCTTCTGGTTTGGGTTCATGTGTCTGAATTGGTTTCAGGCGAGCTTGTTTCGGTAATTAAAGCCGAGAGTTCTTGGCAGTTTTTTCCTCTTTAAATTAAGAGGAATAACAAAACAGGCTCTTTCCTTTTATCAAACTCTACACGTGTGTAGAATATAATTATAGGTACTTGGGATTCCAGCTACTCATGTCATTTGCAGATAGCTCTTTATTGCCAACACCTTCCCCCATTGTTCCAGTGTTTATCAGTGGGCTTCTTGGAAGACTACAGATATGATGCCTAAAGAAAGAATCTTGGTGACAGAAGTACATTTCTTAGTGGGAAAAATTAAGCATCTGCATAAAAAAAAGATTTGTGCCTGCCATAAAACAAGAAATGTGACTGGGGAAAACAGGCCTCATTACAATAAGCTAGGGATAACTTTAAATACTACACTGATTAAGTTTTTAATCTCTTTCTCACAGAACAGAGGCCTCCACTGAGCCAGGAGCAATCTACAAAGGAGCAGAAACAAGTAAGAAACTCCTGCTAGAACTAGTATTAGAACTAGAACTGCTACTATTGCTGTGGAGCATAAGGGCAATGGCAGCAGTGAATATTAACTCAGGGCCCGCCCTGTCCCAGGTATTGTTCTAAGTACTCGGTCTGTCTTCATTTATTTCTCAGGATACTCCTAGGAGGTCAATACTATTATTATCTCTGTTTCATACTTGAAGAAATAAAGACATAGAGAAGGCAAATAATTTGCTTAAAGGATCCAAGCTAGAAAATGCACAACACACGCATCAGAGATAAAGGTAAACAGGGGAAAAGATGCTAAAAGCATTATCAGAGATACCAAGGGCAGGGTGAAAACCACACCTTCTGTGACCTTGTCAGTGGTTCCCTGTAAACCCCAACTTAGAGTTCCCACCCACTTGTGTCACCTCTCAGCCCCAACTTCCTGGCTCTTCCCAATCCTTGCCTCCCACTCACTGACTCACTCCTCCAGCTTTTCCTTGAGAAGAGCACCTGCCTTTTGCCTGGCACTATTGTCACTGGCATTTTGGAGCATTTTCACTGTAATAGTTGAAGGCTTGCTCTACAGTCAATATAATTAAACACTTTCTGGATGACTCAGGGCCTTTGAGGGGTTATCATTTATTTTTCTGTATGATACTAATATTCTCATGAAGAGCTGTTTGCCCCACACAAAGCGGTCCCAGACAGTTCTAGTTACATGCATACAAAGAGCAGCTACATTTCCATCTGCCAAGACTGCCTATTTACTTCTGCTTCCTTCCTTTTAATATACTCTCTAATGTCAAACAGTAGACGGAGAGCTTGGCGTGCTTTCTGAGAACAAGGCATGGACTACAGGACAGCTGTTTGCCTGGCTGAAGCTTAGTGACGCGAAGGGGCCAATTTTCCACCTGTCCTGTGAATGCTTGCTTGAGGCCCAGCAAGACCTAAATAATTTCTCTCATACCACAGACTTGAGGTATAAAATCATTTCTTTTATGGCACACGCTTGCAGAGAGAAAAAAGTCAAAGGGCCTGAGAAAATAGGGTTAAGGACATGGGAGCTGTAGACACAAGTAAAGCTGAACAAGTACTCCTGAGATGTTGAAGGGACTCAGCAGAGTGACATGAAGATGACTTTAACCTGGAGGCCCTGGAGATACAGCGGACTGGAGAGAAGCCTTTTGGGAGCTTCCCTTATCTGACTAAAGGCGGAGCTTTCTGAGAAGGAAGATGCCATAAATCCTCTCTCTGGGGAACTTTCAGCCAAAAAGGAGATTGACCATTAGCACTGGGATGAGAAATCACATAAATAAAATTTATAGAAGCTGCCATGCCCTTCATATGTGTCTCCTAAAAGCCCTATCCTCATTATCCTCCTATTAAACTACTATATAAACCATTACTCCTAGCTATTCAGTGAATTACTCAGATTACTGAGTATCCTGCATGCATGTGAATAAACTTTGTTCCCCTCCCCCTATTAATTTGTCTATTGTCAATTAATTTTCACCCCTACTACTATCACTATATCACTAGGACCTAAGTTCATGAAGAAAAGTTTTCCTCTCAACAATATGAAACTAGGAGCTGGGTGTGCCAGGACATGCATGGCTCAAGGTAGCCGGTGATGGGTTGTTTGAGAGGTAAGCTGTGCTCGATGGTGCTGTACTAAGTGGTCTTTGGCTTTAGGAGAGAAGACACATGTAGGCAAGAGCAAAGAATGGGTTGAACAGCTATTGGCTTAGACTTGAGATTGTGGTGGGTGGTGCTGTGTGACAGGAACCACAGTGAGAGTGCCACAAGTCACATGGCCAGAGAGGATTGGCTCAAGGTGGGTTACCTGTGTGCATTGAAGACAGGGTTTGGGGGTTAACCTAGAATACAAAGTTGAGTGTGAGCTAGTTTCCTGTTTGCAAGAATGCATCAGCTCCCATGTTCACAGCCCACATGTAGCATGGGGTCATGAGGACTGAGTTCTATGCTGGGATCCTGGACCATTGGACCTTTGCTAGGTACATGTTTGCATAAAAATTAGATGTTTGAATAACAGCTCTCATTTCTGACAATAGGTCCTTCACATCTCAATTCTATTTGTGGATCATCTTTTGAGAATCTAAATAAATACCCATCATTGAATCATAGCACCTAGTATGAAGCCTTGAATATGGTAATCACTCAGTTAATGTTCACTGACTGAATTAATTTAAATTATTACTGAAGAAATATTGACAAGGGAGGTGTAGAATAAATAAATGTAAATGAATCTGGAAAAAATTTTTATTCCTATTTTAAGTATATAACAGAGCCTGATAGTTCATATAAATATTTCAAAATAATGACATCTTTTCCCCTCTAAGTTGCTTATGTATTTTAAATTCATGAGTTCATTGCACAATCTAAATGGCACTTGAGCCTTTTCTGGGGGCTAATACCCTTTGTAAATAACAATTTAAAGCTCAGTAAGAAGTAGCCCAGTAAGAGTGGAAGGGCAGCGTGCATTCATGAGATGAAAAGGCTGACCTAGTAAGAACTAGCACAACAATTTATATGATGCCCAACCTTGATTGTGTGTCAGAATCTCCTAATGGAAACATGGAGATACTCAGGCCCTATGCTGGAGATCCAGACTCAAGAGGTTTGGCATCAAGGTGGGACATGTGTTTTTCTAAATACTTTTGAATTTGATTCCATACTGAGCACATCTCAGTTAGTTATTTGTATGAAACCCCTGCCTTGTGCCATATTGCTGTAGACATATGTCTGTCTATATAATTATGCCTGTCCTTTAATCTGTGTGATAGAAAGTCATATGCCTTTGCCACATCCTTCCTCTAACTCAAATGCTTCTAATTACAGGACAGCTGTCCCAGGACAGACATCAAAACCAGGAAGTGGCTTCATTGGTAGAGCAGCTAGGAAACTTGAGGGAACAGGAAGCTGGCAGGGGGAATATTGATTGTTTAATGGGGTAGGTCATTAATACTACAGACCTGGTCTCAGTTATGAGCAAAAAAAATATGGGACTTTGAAGGCAGAACCACCATGATTTTCCATTTCACATGAGTCATATTCTTCTCTAAAAATGTCTTGGGACAAAAATCACATTGCTTATAAAAATGCCAGTGGCATACAGAGATCCAGTTATGTATATGATTAAGAAAATCATTCATTCATAGCCAACTAAAATTCAAATGGAAAAAAGTATTCAATTAATAAGAAAAAGTATTACAGAAATTCTCTGCTTCCAATGTCTACATCTATATTTATATCTGTACCCATAACTATAAATAGAAATAGAATTGTAATTTTGTTGAGCCTTACCTAGGATTGAAAAAGGAGGAGAAAGCAAAAATATTTTTTTTCTGCAAAATAAGGAGAACTTGACTACAAGGTGTCTCTAATGGTCTTCTATCAATTAGATTTATATCTCCTGAAGCATTTGCCTCACCGCAGGCTATTCTCTCACTTCTAAATGTTTGACAAAGTCTCCTGCCAAGACCTGCATACAGCTGAAAAATGGGAGATAAGTTCACTACCAGAGCATTTGTATGAGTGGTGTCAAGGGGAGGTAGCTACCCTTGCTGTGTTCATAAATGTACTAGCAAAGAAGCATTTCCATTTATTTTTGTTATAATATATTCCATGGGTAAATAACCTGGAACTTCATGCATAGACCCCTAAAACAATCTCTGCCTCATGGAGAACTGAACAAGACAGAATGACTAGGTATGCTGGCCTGTTCACAGAAATTCATCTATTCCCGGGAGCACTATAGGAAGGAATGACTACATACACACAAATGACTTGACAGACGAAAATTTCAGTAGTAAAACGTGATGATGCCAAATAATGAGACTTAGGAAATCAAAGTAAAACAAGTAATAGCCAACACAAGAGTCTAGACCAGTGGATGGAAATCCAGACTGCTCATCTGATGGCCCTCTCGCCACCCACCCCATGTTTTTTTCCTGGGGTGGATCAACAGGCACGAGGCCTCAACTGTAGTATATGCATAAGTTGCTGTTTATTGAACAAGACAAACTTAAAAGTGCTTCTCAAGATGACCTAAAGATAATTATAAAATTATTTCACAATAGTGTCCTACTTTCCAGTAGGGCTCACACAAAGAAGCAACATTGTCTTTTGTCTGTTTTATTCAAAGGGAACAAAATTAAGAAGAAAACTATGTAAGAAACCTATCTTTGGTTAATGAGCCAAGAAATGCTTGTGTACCTGTGGCTAGGCATTTTAAATTAAAATCAGGCTTTCTGATGTTGTTTCTATATTTAGAGAATTGAAATAATTGGACCATGACTTTAAGTATTTTTTCCCCTCACTGATGCAACACCGATTAATATATCAGTCCTGAGATTCAAACCAATATTTTCAACTTCCTACTGGGCATCTTCCCTTTCATGTCTAATAGACATTTCAAAATTTCCGTCAAAAACCCAACTCCTGATTCTACCAGCCTGTCTCCTCTGGCAGGTTCCTATTCGCAGCAGTTTGTACTTCATCCATCAGCAAGCCCTGCTTCAAAATACTTCCCAACCCCTTCTGCAACAGCTCTGGTCCAGCACAGCGTGTTCTCCTTCCCAGACTCCTGAAGTCAAGTCCTCACTGGCCTTTCTGCCTCCCGACAGTGTAGTCTCCAACCAGCAGCCAGAGAGGACTTTAAGTAATGTAAACCCCATCCTGCTCTTCCTAGCCAAGACCTGCAGAGTCCTTATCCAGGCTTAAAGGCATCTCTCGCTCACCGTCACGATCTCCAACCTTCCCCTGTCTCCTCCCTTGGTCTCAGCACTGTTTCTGCCACATGCTAAGATCCCTCCTGCACTGGAGTTTTTGCTCTTGCTGCTCCATGTGCCCAGAAAGCTCTCGCTAGATGGCTTCATGTCTGCCTCTTAGTGTGTGCTTAGTGTCCATCACTCAGGATTTGCTTGGATGTCACCCCCTCAGAGAGGCCTTTCCGGATCATCGCATTAAGCATGCCCTTCCCCTTGTCACTTTCTAATCCCTTATGCTATTTTATTCATATCCAAAGCAGAGGGTAAATATGGTTTGCTTTCTTCTGAAACTTTCCACCACTAGACCATTACCTACAGGAAGTAGAAACTCTAATGCTCTCCTGAGATTGGCACACAGTAGGCACTCAATAAATACTGGTCAAATGAATAAATGAATGAAATAATTTCACACCTTGGAAACTGATAGACAAAACGGATAGACAAGACAAAAATTATGCTAAACCTTTAAACTACCCAGTTATTTCTTAGTACAATATCTTGGCAACAGCATTAAACAATCACATTAGATTTTTATGGTATGAGAACTGAATTGTGGAACTTCTAGTCTGAAAGCTGGACTTCTTTCTATTTAATTAGTCCCAGGAAAGGTTTAAATCCTCTACTCATTGTCCCAATAGTGATACTTTATATGTAGATAAGAAATTATGATCTAGCATAAAATTCGTGCTGTAGTCTTAATGCGATTCAAATGTAATCCTTAAATCTTGCCTGGTGTTTCTCACCACGAGGGCGGCTGCTTTTCTCTATGTGGCGAGCTCCCTTTGGGGAACTGCAGCTCAGAAATGGTACATGTGGAAATGGAGTGTGAAAGCACAGCACAGCCCTAGCCAGTTTGGCTCAGTAGAGAGAGCGTTGGCCTGTGGACTGAAGGGTCCTGGGTTCGATTCCGATCAAGGACACATGCCTGGGTTGCAGGCTCAATCCCTAGTGTGGGGTGTACAGGAGGCAGCCGATCAATGATTCTCTCTCATCATTGATGTTTCTATCTCTCTTTCCCTCTCCCTTCCTCTCTGAAATCAATAAAAATATATTTAGAAACAAAACAAAAAACACAGCACATGCACCAGAGAAGCACGTTCTTCTACCGTCAGCTGCTGGCCTGTGGGAACAACGCAGAGGTCATAGCTACTGTTCCTTCATGGTCAGGTGGACCTGGGGCAGCTGTCTCCAAACTGGCTCCGTGTGCCTGGGGCTACCTGAAGAGTTGTCACGGGATGCAGGGCTTCTGGTTTTAAGGGAATTCATTTCTACATCGGCAATTTTCCCATGCAGTCTGAAAACAAAACTGACCTGCTTGAAAACACCCCATGTGCACTTTCATGGCCTCCCTTCTCTGACTGCAAAACCCAGTGCAGTACCTCCCAGCTCCAGAGTGGACATCCAACCCAAGGCTCTGAAAAGTGTTAGCGTCTGGGCGGAGAAGGAAGCAACTCCAATGCTGAGCAGTTCCTCTCCCTCCACCCCCCCTTCATTAAGTGGTTTCCAATTCTTTACTGTCTCCCACATTGAAGGAGAACTGAATCAAAGTGTCATTTGGTAGATAATTAAAAATAACTTCTGATAATGGATCCCAAAGAGATTTGGAAATAATATGCATAAGTTCAAAGAATCAAGTGGTATTGCTATAAGGAAAGATCTTTTATTTCCTTCAGCTTATATGTGTGAATGATGTTTCTCAGCATTTAAATCTATAAAACCCAAAAATTGAGAAATGGATGTACAGAATCATGTTCATCCAAGCACTAAGTAATATTAATTTTGACTATATAAATTGATTGGAATGAAAGGGCTCATCCATCTAAGGAATACATTTTCAATACAGCATTAATTTTTATATTTAAAATTTTAATCAAGATGTATGATACATATGTTATTTTGATCAATTGCAACCTACTAATAACTATAGTAGTAACTTAATCCATATGACAATTTTAATTTACAGTCTAATGCCATAAAATATTAAAAAAATAAGTTTTTATTTGTATATATCTTGTTTGTAGAAAGGATGACCAATAAGAGATGTTTAAGCATAAAACATATCCATCCCTTAGGGAGCCTCAAAACAAAGGCTAACACCTGAACATCTCTGTTGATGGGCTCTGGTGATTCTAAAGTACAGCTGAGATAAAGAATTATATTTTAAAAAGTGCTTCACACCTGCTTTGGGTTGCATAATTAAAATAAGGCGTGTAGTTTTGGTTTTAGAGGTGCAGTGGTGGTGCTGCATTCTGGGTGCAGAAGGAGGATGCGGGGATGGCTCACCTGTTAAAGATGCTATGGTCCAGGTTATGCCCAATGTTGAATGATTAGGAAAATCTATGTATGATGATGGAAATTTGGTTTATGTAACTACAATACTGTGACTCCAACCTATTATGCATTCAAATAAGACTCAGAAGTACCTAGTAGATGTCCAAACAGCATCTACTGTTGAGGGAGTCCCAGTAGCAAACAGGGAAGATCCTTTTCCTGTTCCCATGGGGTTCACACTCTAGCAAGACAGAAACAGTGCAACACCTATGGCCGCTGTCATCACAATCTCATAACATGTGGCCTTGTCAGGGCCTTCAAAAAAAACCCCTATAAACTTGATAAAGATGTTCTTGTTCCTAAAGAGCTATCAGCTTGGCCAAGGAGATGACAGTACTCCCTCTGAAGCATATGGACTAATATGGGTCTTGTTACACAGCATTCCTTACCTGCTAAATTTGGGGGCACAGAGACAAGGAAGATGGGTAAGGAGTGGATAAGAAAGGAGGTGAAAGGATAATTGGGGGTGGGGTGGGGGTGAAGGGACGATGTTGGAAAGTGAGTGGTAAGAGCAGGGACAGTGGGGAGAGTGTCCAACTGGAAGGAAGGCTGTAACTCAATAGTAAGTAATGAGGATGGACAGAGAAGTTCAAGTAAAATTATCTGAACAATGATGGTCACGCAGTGATCCAAACAGCTGGAAGCTGAGCTTCCCAGGGAGGGAAAGGGAAGGAGAGGAAGGGAAAGGGAGGGAGAGGGAGGGAGAGGCAGAGAGGGGTAAAGGAGAGGGAGGGAGAGAGAGTGAGTTCCTAGATTCAGAAAACTGATGACTGGGCTACAACGCACAGAGAGATCTCTGGAATCTGTAGGCGCTCAGCTTCCAAGCCCAACTGTAGGCTAACGCTGATCATGTTCTTGAAACATCTGAATTTAACTAAAGCTGCAACTAAGTTGAATTTAACTAAAGCCCAGATATAGCTAAAACATGTTAGATGAGCTCAGCTCTCCACCTTAGCAATCTGATAGAAGAAATGGGGTGCTCCCCTTTTTTCCGAGGCATGTATTACCTACTTACATCAATTCTAATATTTTAATACACAATGCCTGGCACAAATAACAAATCCCAAGACATGCAAAGAAGCAGGAAAAAGTGAACAAAATTTAAGAGAAAAGTTAGTCAATATAGACGAATCCACAATAACCCAGATGTTAGAATAAGCAAATAGGGACTTTATCTGTAATACATGTTTTAAACTATCTAGTGAATAAATGGACAACATGCATGAAAAAAAAAGAACAACCATGGACAAATTCAGCAGATAAATGAAAATGATAGGGAGGAAGCACATGGAAATTCTGGAAAATACAATATCAGAAATAAAAAATTTATATGATATGAAGATTAACCCTGGATAGAGCTTTGAGACAAAGTGGAGGAGAAAAAGCCAGTGGGCAAAAAGGGAAGAAAACTGGGGAAGTTTTATCTGAGAAACCACGATCTACGAAAATGTCAAATGCTGCTGGGAGGTTTGAGAAAGTTTAGAAGAGAGACATGCCCATTCTAGGAAGCACGGAGACTCCTGGGGCCTTATTGAAAATGGTTCACTGAAAACCAATCAGGCAGCAGAGTTCATTTTGTGTCATTCACATCATGGAAACACTGAATATTCCTTTACTGGAGTCCTGTCTAAAGGTCAGGGTGGCAACAGGGCGGGGTGGGAGTACAGGAAAAGCGAGGGGCAAAGTGGCCCAGGTAGGAACCACTGTGTGTCCTGCACCTGCCAGGCTACAGGCTGAAATGAAAAAGTGAAATGCACATGAATAGCACAGATAATTGAAGAACTTCCTTCAAAAAGTATCAACAAGACATCACAATGGATTTACTGTACAAGGACAGAGAAGAGGAAGAAAAGCTCCAAAGTATCCATCCATCTCTCTCCCTTGAAAAATCAAAATGAGGGCGTGTGAAAAATGGTTTGAGTATGGAAGTTGTAAAGGAGACGATGAGTTGAAAGTCAGTCCACCTTTTGAGTTCCAGATACAGTGACAGAGTGAAGATGTCTTTGTACCAGGGAGTGTAAGTGAGAGGCCTGTCTAGGGCAGATCTTCCACATCGTGCCCTCAGCATGACACGCGTGGAAAACGGTAACACCAGTGATGTGTCCTGGGACAGGGGCTGTGCCCTGTTGGAGGCCGTAGATCCAGGTGCTAGGGCAGAATAGATGCTCCCCAGACCTTCCTAAGGGCTGAGGGTGTTAACATTTCAGCACACTTGTGACCCATTCATGGTGCGCCATGTAGGGAATGCTGGTCTAAAGGAGGCCTGTCCACTGCAGTATCCCTGGTGGCCGTGGCACGCGGTGGCCCTTTGTAACTATTTTCTGTGAGAGAAGACTGCGGGTCATCTCTCACATGCACCTACATCCCGACATTTAAGAATAGCAAGGTCACTGTTTTAATGGACCTGACTCTCACGCAGACACAAAGCAGTATTAGTCTGTGGAGTTAATATTCAATTTAAAAGTTTAACATCACCATTTCCATTTCATGGCTATAACTTTCCATGCTGATGAGTAAATTAGGTTGTTCAAGGCTCAAGGTGAGGACCACGGGCATTTTTTATCCTCTGGTCTGTCTTTCATACTGAACACCCTCTAATGTTGACGGAATATTTGCGACTCCAACCTAAAAGCAACACGTTGGACTTCACTGTACGCTTGCACCAGCCTGGTTTGTACTGCCTCGGCTTCAGTTGCCTGTATTAAATCACAGGATGATAAAATTCGGGACCCAAAGGATAGTATGTGCTTTAGGAAACAAGCCACTTGTCTGTCATCATTCCACTCCAAAGCCATTTACTTCCCTGGACACTGTTCAAAGGCTTATAATATACAACAATGAATAGGGAAATTTCATTTTGAATTGGAAGAACAGGCTTTCCTGGCAATACATTTTCATGAAGTATCTTGGTTATAAGAGAAGAAACCTCTGAGTTTCAACTATGTTTCCTGAAACTTCAAGAACATTTTGCTGAGGAGCTGTCAAGAGGTATCCCTCTCCCCTCTTACCCCAAATCTCTTTGACTCCAGTCTGGCTGGATGAACAGACCGGCTTCTTCCTCTCCAGGAGCAAAATCTGCTCTTGCTGCTCATGCCATTTCACAGGTCAGCCCCTGGTACCTGCCTCAGGCTGCCTGGATGCCAGGGGGCTGGGCCTCCAGGCCTCCATCCGCCTTCTGGCTCCCTGGCCTCATGCCTGGGTTTGTCATGCCTCCTCTTCTCCTGTTACTGCCTCAGGTGTCCTCCAGGACAGAACCACTGGCTCATTCAATTTATGATGTCAGCCTACACCCCTCTTTTAAGCAGAATCCCCCAATACGGCCATCCTTGCCTGCCCTGTAATTCCTCAAGGTCCAGCATAATACGTTTAACCAAATGTAAGCCTAAGTAGCTGAAGGAGTATTCTGTAAACTTTTCAATTACTTTCTAATCCATTATTTTTAGTATCAGAGAGTGAAAAGAACAATTTCTTCCCACGATTACAAGTTTTGTTTGTTTGGCAAGGGGGGAAGATGGTAGTCAACACGTAGAAGGAATACAATTTAAAAACATTATCCTGCTAAAAACCTCTTTTCTATTTTTAGAATCTCAAGATTTGGGGTATTTCATTTCTCATGCCTTCTTCTCTCTAAAGCTTTTCTTCTGAAACTGTTTGGCCAGGCATAAAATGAATACCTAAAAGTCAAATTAAAGTAAGTGGTGCCTTTTTTCCCCTTTCCTCTCTCTTTTTTTGAGATCTTTAAAAAGTCCTGACTCTGAATCAACTGGAAATCTCTCAGTTTCGCCTTTTTCCCACATGGAGTACTTCCAAGGGGTGAGTAATTGTCTCGTTTAATAAAATAATTATTGGCTGTTCAATTTATTTACAAGTCCCCTTCCCAAGGAATTTTTATCTGCCAGAGCCAGCCGCCAAAATTCCCCAACAGGTGTCTGAAGTTAATTAACGAAGAACCCATGGCTGCGTGGGAAAGGGAGGCAGCATTCATGAGATTAGGTGCCTGGGTTTGAGAGATATGAGCTTGAACACAGGAACTTAATCTGAAGATACCAAGTTTTGGCCAAAGCACACAGCTTTGCCACCGCCCACGATTTGGTTTGTAAAATCCAGTTATGAGAGTGGGCTGGCAAAGAGTGCTCCAATACACCACCTTGTCTGGGAAACCAGGCTTCCTTTTAAAATACTAATTGAAATTGCATGTGTTTTAATTAAAACAACATCTGCTAGGGTCTGAAGAAACATGTTTTGAAAAGCAGAGAAGGTATGTCACCAAAAGGTCTTCAAACTGAATTAATAAAGTGAAGCTTTCATATTCCCAGGAATAAAAATAACATACAGCTTCCCCGGGTTGCTCTGAGAAACGTCCTAGAACCTCAGTTTGTCCCTGGGCACTGGCGGGACTGTATTCCAAGGGTCAACAAGACAGGTAGAGAAGGTGCCCAAGATCAATAAGACAGCTAGAGAAGGTGCCCACAGAGCTATGTGATGAGTGGCCTGGGAGACGTCTGCTCTCCAGAACGGGGTGCCACTGGCATGAGATGAGACAATAACAAAACACACACACACACACACGTCTATATTTTAACCGACGGGTGTGCCATACGTTAGTAGAGCCCCCTATTTCCTGGTTTTGCAAGGAGACACTGTGGGTGCAAAGTAATATTCTGTGTGCCCAAAGGATGATGACTGGGATGCGTTTCAATCCCAGGCTGAGGAATTTAGACAAAATTTTGAGAAATTATCTCCTGAGTAGCATTTGGAATGCCGCTATATGATGGTGATGGCATCACTCTATTCCCCAGAGAACACACTCTTATGACTACAGACTGAGTAAAAATGTATCCCAAAGTCTGGATGAAGATCAGTATTCACAGGCCTAGAATTCCATGGATATGCAGTTGTGAGAACACCAAGTGAAAGAGCATGTTTGGTGCATGTATACAGTGGAAGATGATTCAGCCATAAAAAGAATCAAATCTTGTCATCTGCAACACATGGATGGACCTAGAGGATATTGTGCTAAGTGAAATAAGTCAGACAGAGGAAGACAAATAATATATGATTTCACTTATAGGTGGAATCTAAGAAACAAAATAAATAAACAAGCAGGACAGAAACAGACTTATAGATACAGAGAACATTTTGACGGTTGTCAGATGGGAGAAAGTTGGGGGGATGGGTGAAAAAGATGAAGGGACTAAGAAGTACAAATTGTTAATTACGGAACAGTCATGGGGATGTAAAGTACAGCATAGGGAGTATAGTCAATAATATTGTAATAACTACGGATGGTCCCAAGTAGGTACTAGGTTTATCAGGGTGATCATTTTGTAAATTATATAAATGTCTAATCACTGGGTTGTACACCTGAAAGTAATATAATATTGTATGCCAACTGTAATTGAAAAAATATTTTTAAAAAAGAGAATGCTTACAAAGCAATGTAACATTCAGAACAGAGTGGATACAATGAAGGCTTTCCCCCTCCATTTCTCCAAAGAAAAAATACACTTCTCACTAAATAAAGATTGGCATGTGTGGGGGTGGCATGGGGGGACAGGAGGGGTAATTGTCATTCTATTAACAACATTATTTTTTCCTTTATACAGTCTTTATTTTCACTTCAAGACTACTCATTTATATTTATTTAAGAACATTTATTTACTTATTTATTAAGATTTATTTATTAAAGAACGTTGCCCTTTAAATATAACCAGCAATCATTGTCTGTAGAATGGCCAGATGGAATCTTTCATCTGAATATTTAAAACAGATTGTGGCAAGAGCTGGGAATGCCCTCCATCCCTCTAACCTTGTACTCCCAGAATGAATGAAAGGGATGACTGAAAACCATGTGAGGTGAGAGAACTAGTACTGGATTTACTGCTTAAATCATAACTAATTCCCAGGTCAAAACCACCCTTATTTTGTTCATGATTCACTAGTGTGGGAAAGTATGAGATGGGCACTGCTAGGTACACCTGGAATTCGGGGCTCCTTTGTCTTTCATCTCTCCTGGGGGAATTAGCGGTGTTTAGGAGCCAGCTGACTCCCCTAGAAAACGGCCCCTCCCTGACCCCGGAGAGTCAGGTTCTGTGTGGTGCTCCCTTTGAGGCTGGAATGGATCGAGAAGGTGTTGCCTGGACAGAGGCTCAGCTAGCTGTCAATGTGAAAAGGTCAGGCAAGTGGGAAGAATGGATCATATAATTTGAACGTGTCGGGGCATCAGAGAAGGGTTCTTATAGGTCCTTCCAAATGTGGAGACCCAACCATCCAAATGAGAATAGAGATGGGGAGAGGGTCATGCAAAACAGAGAGGGTGAGGAGGAAGGACGGAGGCAAACTGGGGCAGGCCGGGTCCACGTGGCAGGGAAGGCCCTTCTCTGCGGTCCAGGGCGAGGTATGGGCGTGGGAAGAATGCCTCAGCATCCCAGCCCTGGCTTGCCTACCAGACAGTGTGGCAAGCAGCCACCACCCAGGGAAGCGAAGGAAGGCTGCTCAGTTAGCTCTGCCAATACCACCCGCAGGGAGCAGCAGCTCTGCCAATCTTCGGCAAAGATGGAGGCACACAGGAGAAAGCCTTACTATTTCCTACCCAGTCTTAAAGCCCTTGCCACATGGCAGAGAATGAGCTAGTGTGAGTAGAGTCCTGGACTTCAGTGAATACCTAAGTTGCCCCTCTTTCCTCCACTCCCTGGATGCTGTGGGAAGAAGCTGAAACAGATACCCCTCCACACCTTCCTCTCTTTATTTGGGGTTCTCCAAACCTCCCCTAGATCCATTCTTCAGAATAATTAACCCTTGTTATTCACCCTCCAGTGAATTATTGTAGCACATATGTACTGAGTGCCTGTTACAGGTGTAGCAAAGTGCTAGACACTGCAGGAAATAAAAACAAACAGGGTACCAGATCCCTGATCATGAAGTCATCGGGAGAAGTTGTGATGCATGCACATAAAAGTAAAAGACAATACAAGAATAAAACTACACAATGGAAACCTAAGATGAATGAAAAGATTTTTTTTTATCAAGTAGGTGCTACCCACCCCCACTCTGAGTTCAAAGAGCAGTCCTCAGTGGGAAGGCCACCTTGTGCTGGGCGTTGAGTGATGGGTGGAGGTCAGGGCGTAGAGACTGTGAAGGAGTGTGCCAGGGAAGAAACAGCTGCAGCAAAGGTGTGTGCATGAGAATGATGGTGCAGACACTGGTGTGGCTGAAGAATGCATGAAAAGCGTAGTTAGAGATAAGAGGCAGTTTGGGAGGAGCGTGGGCAGTGCCTCCAGTGTGACACCATGGCATTCACGGAACAGATAACCTTACATACTGGGAAATATACACGTGTGGTGCCTGTGTTCTAACTATTTTGATACAGCCTTTTGATTTTCTGTGCTGTCTGGAAATGCAGCAAAACAAAACAGCACATATGAAATAACTCTCTTCAGAGTTATTTTCCATGGATGAGTAGCCATGGGTTAAGGACCAATGTTTGCCAAGTGCTAGACATCTCCCCTCTCTAGTGCTTATGTGTGCTGTACTTTTAAATTTTTATTGGAGTCTTGTTTGGCTTGTTCTGTTGGCAGAGAGGGGTAGGGATTTGGCTAAAATCAGTATCTGTCATCTTCATCGGGAACTGTCAACCTGCTGAAATGTTGGGCAATTTGCAGACTGGTTACAGTGATATAATGTTGTTTTCTCTTTTCACTGAAGGGAAATCTTACCATTAATTAAAAAAACACAATAAAAAATACCTTTTTGAATAATGAGATGACACTTGGAAGGATAATTAATATTTTCAAAAGATTACAAAAGAATGTATGGATGTTCATTAAGCTGGACGACTGCACCAAGTCACTCAGAACACAAAGATCTAGCTATAGACTCATTGCCTGCCTGGTGGCAGGGACATCTCAGAAGCATGGGCACAGCCTGAGTGGGACATGGGAGAGGCAGAGTGTGACGATCCTTTTGGTGCTACTATATGACCCTCATTAGAGCTGATGCAGTAGGGTGATGGTTGTTCAATAGCTTATCTGGAGTTTTCCTGATAAAGAGTCAGAGGAAGATAAAGCAGTTGCTGACCGGAGTGTGGTAGCAGCTCCTCTCCCCACCCCAAACTAAAAGAATGATCTAAGGAGAGATATAATTTAAAACAAACCCCCAGAACCAGTGGTGGGAGGAACTGGATTCCTTCTGACCTCCGGAGCGCCTGCATACATCTGGTAAACCTCAGTAGGAAAATGAACTGGCTTTTGGATGACTTTCTTTATTAGCATAAAATCATTTTCTTTTGTTGTTTTACTTAATGTGCTTACTTAATGTTTTGCTGATTTGGAATTCATTTCAAAATGATGGTCAGACAGGAAAATATTTAGTTCAGTCATTTGGCAAATATTTATGACATTCCTACTGTGGATTGAGGGCTGCTCTAGGTACATGGGCTACATCAGTGAACAAATGAGACAGACTTTTCTGACCTTCATGGGCTTCCATTCCAGTGTGGGGAGATGGACAGGTAACCAGGTAAATAAATAACATGCTGTATATTAGAAGGTGATCAGTGCGGTGGAGGAAAGTGAAGCAGGGAGAAGAAGAGTTGGTGGTAGAATGAAGAAACAGAGGCCAGAGAAGGTTCTGCTGGGAAACTGGCACTTGGGTAAAGACCCGAATGGGATGAGAGCTGAGGTGCATAGGCCTTGGAGGAAGAGGATTCAAGCCAGAGGGAACAGCAAGTTCAAAGGCCTGAGGCAGGATTGTGCTCATGTCCTATGGGAACCATAGTGACCCAGTGGGCCTCAGCAAAGTTAGTGACAGGGAGGAGAGAGGGTGAGGTTAGAGAGGGACAGCAAGCTGCGTCGTATGGAGTTGTGTCTGCTGTAAAAACCTTCGTTTTATAGTGAGACAGATGAGGAGCTTTTGGGAGTTTTGAGTGGAGAAATGACCTGCTCTAAGGTTTTAATAGGACCACTCTGGTTTCTGCATTGAGAGTAGCTGTAGGGGGCAAGGGTAGAAGCAGGGAGACCAGGCCCAGCTGGTGTGACTCAGTGGTTGAACATTGACCTATGAACCAGGAGATCATGGTTTGACTCCTGGTCAGAGCACATGCCTGGGTTGTGGGCTCAATTCCCAGCAGGGGGCATGTAGGAGGAAGCTGATCAATGATTCTCTCTCATCATTGATGTTTCTATCTCTCCCTCTTCTTTCCTCTCTTTGAAATCAATAAAAACATATTTGAAAAAAAAGGGTGGGCAGGGAGACCAGGTAGATGGCCATGGTAATAATCCAGGTGAGAAATGATGGGAGGTTGGGGGAAAAGCAATGAAGGTGAGAAGTGTCAGATTCTGAGAAAACACAGAAGACCAGATTTGTTGATGGATTGGATATGAAGGGTGAGGAGTCCAAGGGGTCTGTAAGGTGCCTGGCCTGGACCACTGCAAAGACAAATTGCCATTGGCTATTGTGGGGAGACTGTGGAAGGATCGAGCTTGGGGAGAATATAAGGAACTCAGGTACGGAGATGTAATACTTAAAATGCCTGTTTGATATCCAGTGGAGATACACAGACAGTTGGATACAGAGATGTGGGATTCATACTAGAGATATCTATTTGGGTCAGAATATGGATGATCTTCAACACCATGAAGCAGATCACCAAAGCTTTGTGTGAGATTTGGTAGAAAAGAGAAGATGTAGAAGTTTATTGTTTTGTTCATGGTTCAAAATCATTGCCACTTTCTTTTCAACATGTAAACTTCTATGTAGCATTTTTCTATAAAAATCACCACTTTGATACACTATTTAAAGTGAGAGAATTAGCAAAGGTCTTTCTTTTCTCCTAGATAGAATACAATGGTGTGCTTTTTGTTTTGTTTTGTGAAATTCTGCCTTTTTTTTTCATTCGAGAAAAATGTCATTGATTCCGTAAAGCCTGTGACTGCGATATTTTCACTCCTATTTTTAAGAGATTGGCTCTCTTTCCTGTCTGGTGACATTAGATAGTAAAGGCTTAATTGAACATGGGCAATATGGAGCTCCAAATGTTCCTGCCTTAGACAGAGTGCTAGATAACTGGCTTCCAAGGAAGAAGGGATGCCTGGAAGCTAGAAAACCAATTAATAGTTCCCTATTTTGTTATATTTTAATCCACCAAAAGAAATAAAACACGCAAACCCACAATACCGAGTGGTGAGTATCCAGGCAGTAGACTGATTAGCTATTGATTTTTCCTTCATTTTCTAGAGGAGCAGCGGGATTTTATCGGAAACAACTATGTACAGAAAAGGAAAGCAAGCAGGGAGAGAGTACCTTGACCTTTTGAGCTAATGGGTTAGTTTCAATACTTTACAAAATCCACAAATAATACTTAAATTAAATTCAAACATAAACATCAAGTTATGTTTGTTTCATGCCTTATAATGTACTGCAAGTATAACAAATCACTGCATGTATTAGAGACAGATTTGAAGTCTGGTTTCCTTATAAGTAAACACATACTGTACAAATTTGATGTTTATTGGAAGATATAATGGGTACTGTGAAATGGAGGAAAAAATTGCAAAGGGCCTAGTGTGGCATGCTCAGGAATTTGAATAGCAAAAATGAACCTATGTATTTATGTAAAATTCGTGTATGAAATTTGGATCCACACCTAGTATTCCAACTGCCCCAGAAAAAAAATCTTGCCCTTTGGCCCACTCACCTGCTTTCTCTCAGATTCCCAGAGGCTATATACCTTGAGCCTTTGGCATGGTGGGTGGTCTAGCTCCCTGCTGCTTGACCTTCATTGACACCTATTACCCGTATTCAGTCTTGCCAGGCTTCCTGCTGCACTGACTGACCAATGACCTCTGGAATGATGTCTTTGATCCAAGATGCCTACATTAGGAAGATGGTCTTTGGTAGACTTGTGTCTCTTCCCAGGTAGATCTCTGTGGTTCCTTGGTTCTCTAGGCATCAATCATCCTTGGCCTCCCATCTACCCACTGTAAAAGGAGGGACAAGAGGCCTCTCCAGCCAGGCTCCTACCACTCACTGCCCCATAAACACGAGGTCCCATGAAGGCTTGAACCCTCTGGCTTGCTTCCAGATCTTCTAGGGGGCCTTCTGCAGAGGCAGCTCCTTCAATGTAGATGCTCTACCCCCTCCCCCCCAAAATATCCACATGGCCCAGTCTTACCTCCTTCAAGTCATGGCTCAAATGTTACCTTCCCAACAACTCCCATCCTGACCTTGACATCTCACTTAAAATCACAACTCCTTATGCTAAGTGAAAGAAGCCAACACAAAAGCTCACATATTCTATGATCCCATTTACATGAAACTTCCTGAGTAGGAAAATCCATAGAAACAGGGCACACATTGGAGAGTGCCAGCACCTGGAGGAGGGGAAAGTGGGGGTAACTACTCAATGAGTACAGGGTTTTCCTCAGGGCGCTGACAGTGTTTTGAAATTTGGTATCTGGGCCTCGAACAGGCCTGGGGCAACATAGGTCATGATACATATTTGGTGAATATATAGACAAATGTTTGACCTATTTAATGTTCATTAATAAAAGATCCTCCCTATTTGGTGTTTTAAAATGGTTAATTGTATGTTATGTGAATTTAACCACAGTTTAAAAAATGGCAACCTCACTAATTACTGTCTCCTTTACCCAGGTCCATTTTCCCCCTAGAATGTTCCTAACACACAATGGGATTCATGTGTGCATCTTGTTTATGGTCCATCTCTGCTCTCCCGATGGAAACTCCACAAGGGCAGGCTTCCTGTCTGCTTTGCTCATTGATGTAATAATCTCTGGGCCTCGAACAGGCCTGGGGCAACATAGGTCATGATGCATATTTGGTGAATATATAGACAAATGTTTGACCTCTTTAATGTTCATTAATAAAAGATCCTCCCTATTCCTTGAATACCAAATTACAGGAAAAGGATTCAGCAAACAATAAAAGAGCCAGTATGGTCTCATCCAAAATAAATGCCACATTCAAGAGGAGAAGCTAAGTGGTGTGGATCCCATTACAATTCCTGCTCCCCACATGGAAAATAAAGAGCTTGACAGGGATTTAAAGGATCAGGAAGATGGTATCTGGTGCTGAGCATAGTTTTTAATTTGCAAGGATTAGAAATGCCAACAAACATTGCATTTTCCTCTGAATTCTAAGAGATAATTCGGGTCATTGGATTTAAGCTAGGAGGACTAGGAAAAATGTGGCCCCTAATAAATGCACTATTTCTGCATGCACATATGTTCTGCGAGTAGATTCAATCACATGGACCCTGCCAGGAAATATTTTCATTGAAAAACGGAGACACTGTGAGAGAATCGGAGAGAACATACCAATGAGCTCCTTATTTCGGACGTCCAGGGCCATGTTCCGGAGCGCCGTGGCCACTGCGCACACCACACGGTCGTTATCTATTCGGAGCAGCTCCACGAGGATGGGCAGGCCTTTCTCTTTCCGGACAGCAGCTCGGATGTACACTGACCACTGCGAAAAGATGAAGGCAAAGACCTTAGGAATGGAGGAGGCAAACCCAGGAGCAAATAGCACGTACAGTTTTCAGACTGTCCTTTGCAGGAACCAAAAAGGTTGAATTATCAAGACCTAATTGTAAAATAGGTTGAATAGGTTAGACATGTATTTAAACGTTTTCATGTTATATTTTGCCTTCAACATATGGGAAAGGTTTCAGGGTGAGTCAGCTAGCCACATTTTGCTTCTCTGGTACCAGTCTTTTCTTTTCCTTAGATTGGAAAGCCATTTGTAGCCATTCGCATGATGTATATACTTGATGCTTTGAGATGTGAAGGTTTGGGACAGAAAGGGGGGCTACTAACATTCAGAGGAATAATAAAATGAGCCCTGGAAAAAATAGAAAATGATAAAAGATTGAGTGTGGGTGATTGGTTTAAAACAGAGATTTAATTTGGAGGTGGGGCACAGAGATGAGTTGCCAAACATATCATCAGTAAGTTCTTTGCTGAATAATAAAGATTAAATAAGTCAGAAAAAGGTAGGGGTGAGGAGAGGTAAATATGACATTAAAAATCAATAGTAAAGATTATAAACTAAAAAATATTTAGATCAAAATGTGTTGTGTCTAGGGCAGTGATGGCGAACCTATGACACGCGTGTCAGAGGTGACTCGCGAACTCATTTTTTTGGTTGATTTTTCTTTGTTAAATGGCATTTAAATATATAAAATAAATATCAAAAATATAAGTCTTTGTTTTACTATGGTTGCAAATATCAAAAAATTTCTATATGTGACATGGCACCAGAGTTAAGTTAGGGTTTTTCAAAATGCTGACACGCCGAGCTCAAAAGGTTCGCCATCACTGGTCTAGGGCCATAATTCCATGTTTACTCTATAATATAAGATATATAATTTGTTTTGGGTTGGTGATTATTGATCTTAATGAAGCACACCTAATCTTACTATTGAAATGTACTTGCAATATTCAGAATGATAAAGCATTCCAATCCATGTCACAGAATGTATGAAGGCCAGATTCTTCCAACATTTGCATATACACTTTATACTATTTTACAGTGTTCCAAAGAAGAGCGTGCACTATAAAAATCAACCCATATAGGGTTTAATCAGTCATATTTTCATTTAGGATGTAAGAAAATGACATTCATGACAGGAAGTTTTGGATTCTGTGGTTGAGTCCTCTAGGGGACCACCAAAGGTGGAATAAAGTCCCCAACCCCCCCGCCAGGCCCCTCCACCCCCCTTCCCCATTGGGGCAGACACCCCAGAGCTGGCTCTCACCTGTGGCAGGCAGGGAGCCCCCTCTGGTAGTGAACGTAGGGCATACGCCATGCCTGCCACATCCTCAGCCCAGCCCTGCATGAAATATGAGATTAAAAAAACACACAACTTCATCCCATCCTACGTTAGAAGTCACATTCACATAGTTTCTTGTCACCATCAACTTGTCCCATAATCTTTCCCTTGCCCCCACTCCAGGAAAGCCTGAGGGGATGGGAAGCAGCTAGAATCACTAAAGCATCTCTTGATTGCGATGAACTATTTCACAGACCTGCTCTCAGGGAGCAGCAAAATGAGTGGTCAGGGAGTCTTAGACATGGAAAAACATCCAGGTTTGAAAGCTGTTTCTTGCAATGTGGAGGGAGGTGCTCTGTGAACATAGTACAGAACCTCTTTCATGTCCACTAGAAATTTAATTCTCAATTTGAAATGCTGAGACACGATTTTCATCTACCGCCTCCACTAGACTTGTAAACCTCTGGTCTCCAGGGCCCAGGGGAACCTGAGCTTATGCAGCACATGCATTGTTGGGTTCGTCCTAAAAACTAGGAAGGGAGGTGAGAGAAAGGAAGAAAATGGAAATCAGAAGGTAGGCTTAATGTTTACCAATTGTGAGATGAACATCAACAATTGACTTTATACTGGGGAGATGTGCTGGCCCTTTGGGAGATAGTGGGAATGTTCTTGGCAACTTGGGCAGGCTGATGCATGGGCCCTAGAGATGGCCTCTTCCCCGGCACCACCTCATTCCAGTTGAGGATGCTGGTTTGAACATTAGTGACCTCTTCTAAGTCCCTAAGACGCTGGAGGTGGCATTAGTATTCTTATTTATAGACGAGGAAATCTAGGCGCAACGTTGTTAAGTAACCTGCTCATCAGGGTCAACTGTGCCCCTGACCCCCAGTCCTGTTACTCCAAATCTGCTTCTCTTTATGATGCTGACAATTTTCCCTCCTCTGCCAGCATCTCATTCTCTCTCCCCTAATCCTCTGTGTTCAGTCCCCCAGACACTGCCTTGCTCTCCCCTCCCCTCCATCCTTCTAAACATTGATAGAGAAGAACTTGGCCATATTTGAAATAAGCCAAGAAGGGAAATTTACGATTGTATCATTTTAGAAGTCCAGCTATTATATCCTGCTCATGTGGGATGGAAAGATGATTTAGTGTTTGGAAAATAAATGAGAGTCCTTCAGCTTTGTGGAGAACTTATTTGAGAGTAAAAAAAAAGGCTATCTATGGCCCAAAATGTTACAGATACACCTTTTGGTATCATAAAATGGTCAACAGTGGTATGTTCTCCCTAAGTGAAAAGGGATAACCAGACAACAGATTTCAACTCGTATTATTACAATTGCTGCATAGAAAATAACTTTTATTTTGAAACTTTTAGTTTTGTATGGTATGGAAAATTCCCAATATCAGTTTAGAATAGGACAACTCAGAATAAATTACTTACATTTCACTCAAAACATGTTGCAAGTTTCCACAAGATTTCTTGACATGCAAAAATAGGTGATAGTGATGCCTTTTAAGTAGCAGCCAAACAATCGACCAGTCTCAGAGGTAATGTGTGACCAAAGTGTAACCCACCAAAAAAGGAGTAAACCCCAGTTAGAGGTGGAAAGGAGAAAGTCACCAGACAGTGTTATTGGGAAATGAGGTATGGTTTCAGGTACACTCAATACAGAACCATGAGGTTCCTATAGAGTTTTCCAAAAGAGAAGTCAGTTGCCTTGGAATCATCCACTGTGGTGGTTAGAGGTGCATGGGTTGCCAAGTGTTTTGTAATCTAAACAAAAGTAAGAGTACCACTGGCATAACTACATGAACAAGAGAGAAACGTGTATCATAACCCATTGCAGCTGAAGTGAAAATCTTTGGGCAACATGAGAGCACTTTGCACTGAGCACATGTGTACAGAGAGGGGAGCTATCAGGCATGGACCAGGATGCTTCTGAGAAGAATGGCCCACAAGTGGAAGAGAGGATGCTTGATGATTCAAGAGGATGAGAAGGAAGAGGAGTAGGAAGGGGAGGGGGGAGAATGACAAAGAGAAGATGGAGAAAAAAGAGCTGGTCCGGGAGAAAACAGCACAAAAATGTGACCCAAATTTCTCCTGCAGAAATGCTTTCCCAATGAGGACCTCAGGAGAGTGATAAGCCCTCATAACAATCTCAACTATAAGAAACCTAACACTTAACCAAATGCCAGGCACAGTTCTATTTTTTTACATGTATTAATTCACGTAATCCTCATCTCATCCCTGTGAAGTATGTGCTAGTGTTATTCCCACTTTACAGATGAGAATAGGGAGGCAGAGCAAGGTGCCTCAGCCTGCGGCTGCTTGACCGGGTCTTGAACCCAGGAAGCACTGCCCTAGAGTCAGTGTGCCTGACTACCCTTCTCTTCTGCATCTCAAAAAGACAAGTGTAAATTACATACATCTGCAATCCTAGTGATATAATTCTTTGCAAATTCACCAATTAATCTTGGTCTAATAACTCATGTTATTATTTTAGTGTTTCAATAACTCATTTGGCCCTCCTCTAAACTCCCGAGTTAAACACCCTTGAATATTGGCAATGGAAGACTTGGACATTTCAATTCAGCCCTGAGAACAACTAAGCTATGCTCAATTCAGCATCTTTCTTGAGGCTGTTGACCAGGGTCTCTAGGGATGAGTCTCAAATTTCTCAGTTCTCTTATTTTTTTATTCATTTGGGCCACATGGCAGAAGATTCTGTTTTCACTACATCTATGTTGCTATTATGATAGCTCATCAAATATTAAAAATTAATATTCAAATATCTATTTAGTCTACCTTATTTTAAAAGTAAATGAGGAAATAATAGTCTTGACAATAGTCACATTTTAGGGGGAAAGTTGACTAAACAAAGATATCTAAAATGTTTGGCTTAATAGCAAGTGCAGATATATTTCTACAGTTCAAACCCTGGGTTTTCACAAAGTTCAATTACAATAGAAATAACCCATAAATGAGAGTTCAAGGAACATTTGGTCACATTTTTACAAATCTTTAACCTACTATATCTAATAGTTTTATTATTCTGTGACCAAAACATCATTGTACTGTAAAAGAGGAAAAGGTAACTGAATTCCACATTGGCTATGAAAAACATTTATCACTTTGCTTCTGCCACAATGCTATTATGTTTTTCTGATGCTCATAAACCAAGTAATGAGGGTTTTAAAGTGTAAAAAGTATTTAGGGCCATTATGAAGATGTGTTTGCTAGTCAACTTGTCACATAAAAGGACTGTGCATGATCTCCCCATAAAGAGTAATTATTGTTTTGGGAGATGAGGTCTATAAAAAGCAATCTCTATGCAAAATACTGGTGTTTTACCTTCACATTTCTGCTTTCGTTTGGGTCATAAAAAGTTAAGGACACTAAAAAAAAGTCACTAAATTTCAACAGTCGCTATGAAATCACATTCTTGAAATTCTAGGTTTCGGATAGTAACACTGTCTATACAAAAATTGAGGCTATTGTGTATCTTAATTTAATCTTTTACTTAATATTTTTTCTTAAGTGAAATCTTTTTTTAAAGTAAAGATTTACTTATTTTTTGTACAAGTTGTTCTCAGTCATTTAAAAATTATAACAATTTATCAGTGTTTGGCTTAATGAAGATTTTCTCGAATCATCCCTATGGATTATCTTTCCTACCCACATAATCCTTTATCATTTAATATGATAAATTAATAAATTACACAACAGATGATGATAATGTAATTGTCTTTTATGCATGCCTGTGTATTTGCATTTTTATAGTAAAGCTCTTATGGAAGCACATACACTTTTAACTGCACACAAATATTCTTTAGCAGTCCCCTGCTCTGCCTGAGGACCATTCCATTTGACTAAAGTTACAGAATAAGGAAGGTTAGTGCTTTATAAGTAAGGCTGACATTCTGAGAGTCAAAATTCTACTTTAATCACTGGGAGGGAAAGATTTCTAAAATGATTTCTGTCTTTTAAAATTATTAGTAATAATTTAACATTTTTTTCATTTCAGAGGGTCAGCATTAGGAGTATCAGTTATTAGAATATATGCAACAGCCAAGACACTGAATGGCCTCTGGCAGTTTTCCTCTCTTGCTACCTTGTAGTTTTTTTCTAATTCTTTTGTCTTTTCTCTTTGCCATCACAGTATTTACTCTCCCTTCTTAGGCAGATCTTTATGCCTCTTTATAAGAGGCACTCCTTGCTTTTTTTAATCTGATGTGGACTGGGAAATCTGATGGCCATAGTTGTTAAACTCTGTTGAAAATACAGAATAATTTTTGTGATACTGACTTCATCTGCTCCTTACTAGTTTCTATTAGTAATGGGAAAAAATTACCAAATAAGTGTCTACTCAATATGTGGGGATACATTTCACACTGGGGATAACTGTGCTGAACTAATGGGCAGGTTTATGCACTGAAAACAGTCAGCAGGATATTATTACCAGAAAATATTGAAAAAAATTTATGATTGTTTATCCATAATTCTTATTTTATAATCCAAAGTAGGAATTTTTGAATATCAAAATAGCATAAAATTTTTAATCTTATTATTTTCTTATTCCAAGTACCTAAAGACCCAGACATACCTCCGCTATGACACAGAGCCTGGTAATTTAAACAGAACGTTCAACCTGCAGGAGCTGTGGGACTGGGAAATGCTATCAAAACCTGCAGCCTGCAAAGCACTGATGAGTTTGGAAACTGAAAAGAACATAGTTTTCCCATAACACTTTTCTGTCACAGGGATGAACAGGTACAAAGAAATACATGGGACTTGGCTTCTGCCTTTAAAGTGTTTACAGACCAGATTCCTTTCTAGAGGACATTCTTAGCAGCTCGGTAAAGACTTCTATACCTAAACGAATAATTGGTGACACTGATCCTTAATTTTGATGTTAGATGTGGTGCAGTTCTTAGTACATAACATTTCTTTTTTTTTCCTCTGGCTGCTTTTAAGATTTTCTCTTTACTACTGATTTTGAACAATTTGATTATGATGTACCTTGATACAGTTTCTTCATATTTCTTGTGCTTGGTGTCCCATAAGCTGCTTGAATCTGTGAGTGTACGGGTTTCATTAAATTTAAACATTTTTCAGTAATTAAATTTTCAAATAATTTTTTTCTGTTTTCTTCTTCCTTTATCTCTCCTCTCATTTGGGGACCACAACTACACATACAACAGGCCACTGTACATTTTTTTCTGTGTTTCATTTTGTATAGTTTCCACTGATGTTTTCTAGTTCACTAATCTTTTCTTCTGCATTATCTATATGCTGTTAATTGCCATTTCCATGCATTTTTGTTTCAAACATTGTACATTAACTTTAGAAGTTATTTGGATCTTTAATATATTTCCATTGGTTCCAATTAACTTTTTGAATATGTGGAACATAGATTTTAATTTTTAAAGCAGAGGTTGTAGTCTTGCATTTAAAATCGTCTAGACCTCAAAGGTATGTCTCCATTTTTTAAATTGTCATAAGAATCTAAGTATTTCTTAAAGGAAATAATAATTCACTAAAATATAGGTTCAAGATGGCATACTTGATTTGCTACCACCTAGATGCTGTGTGGTTTAGGTTAGACTCATGGCTATTGGCCAGAGCTCACTTTCTCATGCCCATCTGGTCAGTCCTCTAACTTGGGAGCTGGGTGGGGACTTGTAGCCACCAAGTGCTCTTGGCCGTATATACTGAGAACCACTTGGCCAATGACATCCTGCTCTCCTCTTTGTATCCAGTGTCATGACTGGCCTGCAGGATGTGACGTGAAGCATCCACAATCTTCTCTGTTCAGAGATGACACACCTGAGAACATAAGGAGGTGCTACAATTTGCCTAAGGGTCACAAAGATCAGAAGAGGTAGAGTCTATGTTTGAATTGAGACTTGAGTCAAAGCCTCCTAAATTTAGAGGGAGGTAAAATCTAAGGGTTAGTTCAAGGAAATGATCTCCATTATTATCTCTTTTCTACTCATACAAAACTAGTCTCTAGAATTCTGCCTGACGTGACTCTGCTTTTGAAACTTTTCTATGGTTGAAAGCAAGTGACAACTTCACTTCCTCTCCCCCAACCTAAATTCCCCCAGTACAACATTAGGGATGCCTATGAGCAGGGGAGGAAAGGGATAATATGTTCATTCCTCAGACTCTCAAAAGAAGAAGGGGTGAGCCTCTCAGGCATCAGTAGCCAGATCCTGGGAAATATTGTCAGAGACTAGGCCCCCAAAGTTGGGAGGTCACACCTGAGAGAGAAGGCAGTGCTACTGCCAAAACTGAAGCAATGGAAACAAAGGATCTCTCTCTCTCTCTCTCTCTCTCTCTCTCTCTCTCTCTCTCTCAAACACACACACACACACAGAAAGAGAGAGAGAGATGACAAGAAGAGAGAGAGAGAGAGAGAGAGAGAGAGAGAGAGAGAGGTGCATTGGTGTGTGTGTGTGTGTGTGTGTGTGTGTGTGAGAGAGAGAGAGAGAGAGAGAGAGAGAGAGAGAGAGAGAGAGAGAGATATGACAAGAAGCCAGACATTGGGAGGTATAATAAGAAGAGAGGGTGTGATTGTATGACAATGCTGAGGCCAGTATGTGTGGTGCCTATAGTACTAAGCTTCTGAGAAATATCTGTAGTTATGTGTCTATATTAACATTGTTTTCAATAAAATGTTAAAAGAGTGATTATGCATATTTCAAACTAAGGCTTTAATAGTATATGAATGAAAAATGGATGGCAGATGCCCAAACGTCCTCTTTTGATATTTTTCCCTATATGCACTCATTCTTCTAAGAAGTTACACTTTTTTATGCAATAAGGTGAGTTAGCTCATGTAATAATTAGTGATCAAATTCAAGAATTCTTTGCTATGGTGAATCTCTTCCTACCCAAAATGAAGGTCATGGACATTTTCTGTGAAAACCAATCAGTGTGTGTTTATAAGAACTCTAATATTCCCAATCAAATATTTGTTTTACTTTAAAATTTTTGCCAAAGATAACTAGCAATACTACTCTTCTCTGAAAGCCAATAATTTAAAAATTCAAGACCTTCTTTTCCTCTGGGAACAGGACCACCTATATAACATTACAGCAATCACATGAGTTTGCATACAAGATGTTTGGGTATTAGCTCCCTTAACAGCCAACAACAGTGTTTTGCAAAGTGTCAGCATGTCCCAGTCTCCTCTGAAAACCAAGTAGCTCAGCTGCACAAGCAGAATGGAGAGCACATCACGGCATTTTCAATGACGACTAGTACACTTACATCTAGCCGCCTGTGCTTTGTACTGATCTTCAAGGATCCCTGAGCCCTTAAGGAGAATTTTTCAAAGGAATACCTTTTCTAAGTCCCACAGTTCAGTGTAACTGGTCTTTCTCTCACATCCTCAAAAACTTCATTAGAATTGCATTCCTCAAAACTGGACTTCTGCTTTTTTCTAAGGTCGTGCTCATAATCCCAGATTTCTTTTTTATGGTAACGAACTAGTCATACCTTCCAGCTCCCTGCAGCCAAGTTCTGCAGGGCGCCTGCCGCCCCTTCCAGCGTGTCTGCATTTGAGCACTCAGAGAGCAGTGTGAGGTAGGGTTTGACTATTGATGGGTGCCACAGCATCTGGATCCCTTTTGGTGGTTCTGCACAGTCGGGAAGAGGTCCTACTCCATCCCACTGGAGGAAGAAAAATAAGAGAGTAAACATCTTTAACACCATTACACTTCCCAATATTGCCTTCTGTAAACATTACAGACCATAACAAAACCAGGGTGTCATAACATTTGGTGAACATGTTTGGCATGTAGGGTAATGCAGTAGCTGTCCAAAAAGCGGCGGGCCATTCCTGCCCACCAGGAGCTTATGATGGAGGGTGAATGGGGTTGGAACTTGGACAAAAGTGAACGTAACTGGCAGTAGAATGGATAAGCTCCCTGAGAACAATTCTAGGCCATTGCTACAGGAAGGAAGAAGAGATGGATTGATTTCGAGTGGGCAGCGAAAAAGAAGGTTACAGATCAAAGTGGCTTATTTTATAGTTAGCATACCACTGACATACTATAGTTAGTAATAATCAAATGCCTTCACTTCTTATGGATAAGTGTGAACTCTGATAAATTCCTACATAACTTGTTTGATTTTCAGTACTATCATTGTATCTATAGGCTTCAATCAAAAGACAGAATAAACAAAAGAGAAAATTGCTATGGTTTATTAGATGCATTAGCATAGTATAGGCACACTAGATCTTTTATCAATTCTGGTAGTTAAGTTTGCTTTGAATTGAATCTAATATATAACAGAAAAATCTGTGGTTGAAAATTAATTACAAAGAAATTGGAAATTATAGCTTATTGCACAAAGGCATATCAGTAGTCCATTAAAAAGAATAATTTTAAAGAACTTGTAGCAACTTGGGCAAATGATTACATTAACAGTTAAATGAACACAGCAGTATACAAATTGGTATGGGTTTGTGCTTTATAGCATGTAAAATGCATCATAAAACCATGTAATGAAATAAAAACTTATTAATAAACTGTTTTTCATTTTTTCTACATTTAAAATTTTTTGTTGTGTTACTTTTATTTAAAATATAAAAAACTGTACTATTGATTCTGATCTTTGATTATACACAGCCTTTGTCTTTTGTGAAAAATAAAGGCAACGAGTAATATGAGGGTAGACATGAAATAAACTCTATGTATAGAAAAAATATTCCCATGTTTACTTTTGAGAAGAATCACAGTAAAACAAAATAACCCTTAATTTTAGGGTGAAGTACTTACTAAGTTATTTAACTGCTTTATTTGTGTTTATTGATGATGCTTAAAATAAATATAGTCTAAATGTGATACACTGCGCTTTCTCACAGATATGTTCTGTACATATATGTGCAGTGTATATATACATGTACGTATAAATACAAAATTACAACTATATTTCAGAATCTGTGTAAGGTCTGAAAATTTTACTGGAAGAAAATATAGGCTTACTTCATATCCTTTAACATAAAAAAGGAAGTGTTGATAGAGATAATGTAAAGTTATTTCACGGTCATAAATAATTTCAAGAATTTCATCATTTATTTTAAAAAAAGCAACCCTGAAAACTCAAGCTTTCTATTTCTCAGTTATGATACAGCTTAGTTTAAGTCAAGGCTAAATCTCAGAGATGAATGACATCCCACAGATGGATGTTGGACATCCCATTAAAGGTCTTTTTCAGTAAGAATGTCACTCAATTTCAACTTTCTAACAAGAACACTCAATGTAGGAATATTCTTGTGTTGTTTTTAACCAAAGCCACTTCTAAACCATTCAAAGATGAATTTGCATCTGTGCACAGCCTATCAATGAAACCAGCACATGTCTTTTAAATACACTTTTTAAAAAATGAAAGTGAACCAGTCTTGTAACAGTGCATGTGGTTCACTATTTGAGACTGGCCCACTCCTTTGGATAGAAACACAGCACAAGGAAAGTAGGTTTGTTGATGTTGATGATGAAAGAGGGGTGATACTGACTTCTTAAATGAAACCAGCTTGGGGTACTGAATCTATTTGCTAGTGCAACAGGAAATGGAAAATTATTTCATTTGGGTTTTTATTTTATCATCTTCTATCTTTTAAAGTATCCTTTTCATACAAATATTTAATAATATTGAGAAAAATCAGACTATAGAATTTAGAGCCTAACATAGATGAAATTTCTCTCTCATGTCAGAGCTAAAATAACAGTAGCAAAAGATATACAGTATTTGCATGCTCATTACAATATGTGACAGTCAAACTCTACGAAGAGCAAAAGGCAGCTGGGTTGTGTTTGCTGGGTTCCATCTTGTTCTACTTTTCTAACTTCTGCGCAATAAAATGGAAGTTTTATTTAGTCATTTAGGATAAATGGCTAAATCATACACAATTTCCTTGTGCTCTGACATGCGATCTACGTAGCTCTTAAATACCTTCCATTACAATCCTTTGTTAAGGGTTACATAGAGAACCTGAAGGAAATAAAAGGAAAACCAATATGACAGGGATCATCTTTGATGGCAGCTAGAGATGGAATTCAAAGGGGATTCTCTGCTATTTCATAACGTTGATGGCACTCTGGCCCGTCAACTTCGAAGAAAAAGAACGGTTTCAAATCAGTCAATGGATCTGGCCTTCATCTGGGTACTTTATTCAGACTCTTGAGCTAAGAAGTATCAACTACCCATTAAGAAACTGTTTTTCACTACCCATAAAAAGAACAGAATCTTAAGAATTGTGCTAACATACTTGATGTTATGTTGCCTAGAAAATCAACATAGTAGAACTATAGATTGATGGTGACAGGGTTGGACTGAAGGCGTGAAACAGTTCTGCACATGCAAACTTCCACTGCTACCCTTCTTCTAGAGCGAGGATCCGGAGAAATCACGGCTATGCAACTCTTCTACCAGAGAGGAAATATGTCATTTATAAACTTAAACAGAAGAGGTACCCACCCTGAAATTTCTACAGAATGGGCACATGGACTAAGGCAAGCAGTGGCTAAACCTTTAACTCTGTCAAAACTGATCGTCCAGCTCACTGGTCCTAAGAACACAGTGAGTCTTACGCAAACTACTTATTTTAGACTATATTTTGAGGGTATATTATAAAAATTCTTTAAGAGCTTGAAATATGAAAGTGACATATAAAGAAGCAAAATGTCATCAAGTCAGGAGAGAGAATGTTCTATGTAATGAAGACAGGGCACAACAAAGAGGACAAAGTATTTCCAAAAAACCAACAGGGGCAATGCTGGCTGAGTATATTTGATTATATTATGTGTACTATTGCCAGGTTGTGGCATACAACCCGCCCCCACCCCTTACACATAAACATATGGCTGTGTGTTTATCTTCATTTATCAGGTTTAAATTGAGATATCAAGCTGAGATTAAAGTAAAAGCAAACAAAAAAGGAGAAAGGCATTTGTGATTTTAAGAAGTTTTATTCTAGCGTGGGGGAACTTTGCAGTGGAAATTCCCTTTTCTTCTCATAGTTTTACTCTTCAGACTTGGTAAATAAATGTTCCTCAATTTTGTGCACATTTTTCATTTTCATCTGCTATATTCCAACAGATAAAATTTGCAAAAGTTCTAGCTGTTCTCGATTCTTAAAGGTATTACTTCAACGTTCAAATGATATTTTGTGTAAGTCATTCCTATGTTGTTAGGTAGGAAAATATAACAGAACACACTTTAGCTTTAAAGTTCCCCTTCTTCGTTCTCTTGTTGATAGGAATTTTAAATTTTGCGCATACAGTTAGAGTTCATGAAGCTAAAGATTCAGATGTTTTGTGCATAACACCATGGCCTGAATGCGTGTGCCTGCCCAAGACTCACATGCCAAGGCCCTAATCTCCAATGTGATGGTGTTTGGAGGTGGGGCTTTGGGAGGTGATTAGGTTTAGATGAGGATAAGAGGGCGAAGCCCCCACGAGGGGACTAGTGTTCTTATCATGAGATGAAGAAACCAGAGTTTTCCCTTTCTGCCTTGTGAGAACACAGCAAGAAGACAACCACCTGTGAACCAGGAAAAGGCCCTCAACAGACACCAAATTTGCTGGTCCCTTGATCTTGGGCTTCCAGCCTCCAGAACTGTGACAATGCTTGTTGTTTAAGCCCCCCAGTTTACAGTATTTTGTTATAGCAGCCCAAGCTGGCTGCGACAGTAACTAAGAAAGGACTAAGAAATCTTGGTATTAGGGGGGTCCTGTAGCTACACCATGACTTCTGTCAGGGTGCTCTCTTGGGCACAGGATGGAAGCAAAACAAGGAAAGTGGGTGGCAGGATTGTGTTGCCAGTAGAGCACAGAGCAAACCAACAGATTGATTTGTCTTCCCAAATAGTGCCACCCTCGAGAACATGTTCTCAGTACTTTTTTCACTGGCTTTAAATGCATGACTGTATAACAAGTGTCAATAATCAAATCAGTGAACAGTGTATGTCACTCACTTTCTAAACTTGTATAAAATTGTGAATATATATGATCTCTCCAAGAAGGTAATGCTCAAACCTTATTAGAAAAGAAGAGAATAACACGCTCCCAGTTTGGAAGCCAAGGGGCTGCTGAAATTTGGATGCGGTGCTTTCTGATATGGTCCCAGGCAGGCACGGAGGGACAGACACGCTGGCCCCTACAAGAAATGTCTGCTTAGGAAGAAAATCACATAGGTGAGGGGATGTGTTCAATGTGTGGGTTAAAAAAATAAAATAAAAGGAAAAAGCTTTCCTTTGATTTGCTTTTAATACTTTTGCTTCCCTCTAGGGCTTAAATTCCATTTAAAAGATTTCTATCTTAGTTGGCTGGAGGATGGAATAGTGGAAGCCATTGCTCCTTATAGGAAGAGAAAGATGTGACTTGGGGATAAAAATCAGAAAGTTCAAAAAGTAGAAAGTAAAGATGTCCATACACTTTACAATGAGGCTTTGTACACTGGGGTCCTTTAAGGGATGGCAGCTCACGAGACCACTTGAATGATCACATTCATCAAAACCCCTTTTGAATGAGAATTAACAAGAGGACTTCAGCTCCTCTCCTGAGAAGGAGTTTACACCTGCTCCAGTCGCCATCTCCAATGCACTGGGCTGGGTACCTTGGAGGTACAAACGGGAAGAGCTCTCCTAATCAAGAGAAGGCTTTACATTCCAGGAGAAATGCTAAAACACGTTGCTCCTCGCACATGTCACAGCCATTCATGTCTATGCAAAGAAGAGAGCTTTTACAGCTGAACTGTATCCTGCAACACAAACAAAAAGGCCTCTTCATCAGCAGAATGCATCTCTATTGCCTAGATTTCTCTACCAAGGAGGGGCCACTGCAATCAATACACATGGGCAGGCTTTTATTTTTCAGAGATTTCAGTGAGATAAACCAGGGTCTGGTGATATTGCAAGACAAAGGGAGTGATTCTGCAGTCATAGGAAGCATTCCTATTTTAAATCCTACTCTTCCTCCCAGGAGAAGCCACATGTCACAGGAAGAGAAGATGGCTGTGAGATGGCTCTAGGAAGGTACACTGTCAGGGGATTTCTCTCATGCAGGGTTTGGGTGAATTAGGCTGCAGTCGGTACTGAGTACATTAAAAAGCAGTGACCTAGACACAAGTTCATCCACCGTCTGCCATTCTTGCTTCACTTGGTCTGAACAGCAGAGTTAAGAATTGATTTTGTCTTTACAGTGTTTCATTATCACTTCCAGCTTTTTCAGATGGGGTTGGGGGGAGGGAGACAGGGAATAGAAGTGATGGTTATTAAAAACAAAACAAAACAAAAACCCCACAAAAAACTCCAAGCAACTGTAAAAAGACAGAATAAATAATGATTCTTGTGTTGACTCTTGGGGATTTCAAAGGAAAGGGTAACTCAGGTGTCTGAATTCCCCTTCGGGCTGTTCAGAAGCTGTCAGCTACCGGGGGGTGAGCTGTGCAGAGCAGCGAAGGATGCAGGTGAGAGAGGATGGCCAATGAGCTGTATTTCTGGGGCATACACTGTCTCCAGGCTTGGCTTGCAGAAGATAGGAGGGGGTTTGCATTTGCGAGATTAGAAACCTGTATTAAAGCAGAGGCGGGGATGTGTTTTCTGAACAAAGCTTTAAGAAAACACACTCAAAACAAAACAACAAAACCTCAGAGATAGCTTTGCTAAGGGGCACACCTTTCCCTTAGGAAGAGGTGGGAGGGAGGCTGGGAGTGTGCCTACTCCAGACACTGGCACAATTAGGCCCCCGTGCTGTGCCTCACAGAGGAGTGTTATCAGGCTCGTCCACATCATGGAGCTCACCTGCCCCTTCCCCAAGTCATCATGATGGAACCCACTGGAATACCAGTAATGCTCACCTAGAATTCCCTCTGCTCCCAACTTCCCATCCACTTGGTCCACAGCCCTCTCCATTTCCTGCCTTTTAAAGGGGGCTCTGTTCCTGACCTCCTTCAGGTAATCTTGTAGTCTCATTTGTGTATATCTTTGGTGATATGTCCCTTAAAGATAATCTAATACAGTCAACTGGGATGATTTTACCACCTAAGGAGACAACTGGCTATGTCTGGAGACACTTTTTGGTTGTCACAACTGGGGGAGGAGTTGCTATTGGCATCTACTGGGTAGACAGCTGCTCAACATCCTACAATGCATAGGATAAGCTCCACAGCATAGAATTATCCAGCTCAAAATGTCAGCGGTGCCAGGTTGAGAAGCCATGGTCTAGTAGTACAAGACACAGAGTATTTATTAACGGGGGGAAAGTGTTGCATTGTAAAATGTAAATAAGGAACCTAAATGAAACACCTGAAATAAAGTTTTAAGTCTGTAAACTCATTGAAATGAGAAGAGCAGCAATTTTAGCTGATAGGTTATGTTTTATATGGTTCAGAAGAAGTAGAGGAATCTCATTCATTCCTGGGCATGGCAAAGGAGAGTCACTGCATGGAAATGTGCAGCCACGGTCTTTACAGGCTCCTGCGATTTGTTGCTTTGAGGACATGAAATACCATGTCTTGACTCACCAAGCTCCCGGCATATGGTGAGTGAGACTCTACTGGAACTAGTCGTGAGGAATGAGCAGTAGCTGACACAGCAGATGGTGAGAAAGGAAATGGTATTAAGCAGCAAAAGTAAAAGGATGGTTACTAATTAAGAAAATGAAAACTGTCTCAAAGAAAGAAAAACAACTTGTAATATTAGGCAAGGCATCAAGAATATCATGAAGGACAGCTCCATCAAGAAATAATAAATCAAATCAAAATGTGTTTCAATTCTCGCTGGTACCTAGAGTGATTAAGGTAAATGTTGGCTGATGAATCCAAAGCCTTAAAAACATTCATTTGGTCTAGATATTTCACGTTTAAGAATTTATCCTTGAGAAGTGATTAAGGATGTAGGTGAGATTTAATTACACAGATGTTTGTTATACTTTGCATTAGCTAAAATTTAGAAGCAATCTAACTTTCTGACAATTAGGATTGGTTCACACATGATGGTATAGCGCCACAATGGAATTCTTGGTAGCCCTTCCACATTCTGGAATTATGTTTACTCACATAACATTTACATGTGTGCATATGTATATATATATTTATAAGTAGCATCCATTTTGTCTGAAATAAGGAGAAACTTATTTAAAACTTAAGTTTAAAATTCAAATCTCTAATGTGGTGATTTGCAATGAAATTCATTTTTGTGCTTTGGCACACTGACTGCTATTTAGTCTCAGAGTCTCATTTCTGGCCCAATAGCACCCATCTGATGAAGTGAAGAATGGGTGAGGCTCTTGAGGAAGTGATACCCAAAACAAAGTTCTGAAAACCCAAGAAAACCTTCACGGTGATGGGATTTTGTGACATGTGATCCCACTATATATGTCATATGTTAAAGTCTTCAGAACAAAGCAATTTTAAGTCTGACATGATCAAAAGTACTGTCCTTTAGATGCTCATATCCACTTGCTGATGCAAATTGTAAGTTCTCAGATGACAACTGTGAGAAAGAATGATCATTGGGTTTGGTGATGACTTCAGAATGTTGACTGATGATGGAATAAAATGCAGCCCAGCCATGAGTAGCTGGACAAGAACAGTTTGAACCATAACAGAAAGAGGAGATCTGGTGAATATTCTTGGCTCACAGCAGCCCTTGGAGGCAAAGAGTCACTAAGAAGGAAATGGACGAGGCTGGGACAAATCACAACTATGAACATCTATTCAAAACACCCCCAACAGCTAGAGCTAAAGGCCACCCAGTGACCCAGACTGACCGTCATTCATTCAGCACAGCTGGTGCTGGGCGCTGGGCTAGAAGCTAAAGACAGAAAGGAGACCCAGAGTCCTTCCCTCAGAAAATTCCCTCTCTATGGGGATCAACTGCTGTCATAACTCATAGTGTGATGAGCACTAGAGAAGTTCAAATAAAACCATGTGGAAGTGGGCTAGAGAGTGATTTTTTTTTTACATGAGGGAAGTCTTTTAAGGGTGGAGATAATGTTTTATTTGGTCTGAAAGGATAATTCTCCAAGTAGTGGAAGGAGAGGAGGAGAGGAGGCCAGCTGGAGGAACAGCAGGAGCAAAAGCTTGGAGGCTGAGCTGAGTCAGGAATGTGTACAGGGAAAAGGCTTCCTTGGTTCTACCAAGATGTGTCTATTATCATGGAAACAATAAGGGGGCGTTGGAGGCAAAAACAATACTATAAATGGAGCCACTTTTAAATGACACTGGAGCTGCCATGCCAGAGGAACTGCCTCGCATGTCTTACACCTCAAACTTTTGGAATGTTAAAAACAGGGCAAAATAACCATTGACTGGGCCTAAGACAACAGTGTGTCCCAAAGAACTGATTGCCAAGGTAACAAGAAAGCCGTTATTATAACTACTGGACTGATGATTAATAGACCTAAAATTAAAAACATTGCTTAGAAGTAGCATCACCATGTTATGTTAACTGCACCGATAGAAATGCCTTCTGTTGATGTAATCCAGTGGTTCTCAACCTTCTGGCCCTTTAAATACAGTTCCTCATGTTGTGACCCAACCATAAAATTATTTTTGTTGCTACTTCATAACTGTAATGTTGCTACTGTTATGAATCATAATGTAAATATCTGATATGCAGGATGGTCTTAGGCGACCCCTGTGAAAGGGTCGTTTGACCGCCAAAAAGGTCGCGACCCACAGGTTGAGAACCGCTGAGTAATCATTCCCTGTCCCGTTCTCATAAACACCTATTACCTTTAACTCCTAATCGGAACATTATTTGGGCTTCAGCCTGAATCAATGATTCCCAAATAGTTAATCTTAATGACTTAAAAGTAAATGCTTGTTTGCCTCTCAGCTTGAGAGGACCTTTTGTTTTTAAGTTAACAAAGGCTGTATAGAGGCATACTGCTCTTGCTTTTGCATATAAAGTATCATGAAACTTGCTGCTAATTATGAATTTGGAATCTACAATGTAAAACAAGATGAAAAAGGACAATAACACTCTTAAACTGACCACAACTCAGTGAACTGTGGAGCAGAGGTTATCGGAGAGACAGTCGACCATGTAAAAGGCCTGGATCAGAATCCCCTTTGAATTCTGATGGGTGTATGGCTTCACCCATGGAGAGGGATATATACCCGTGTGAATCAAAAAGTTCACAAGTGATATTCAAGAAGAAAAAAGAGGTTTCGAGTTCTGGGGGATCTCGCTTGTTCTGTCCCCCCACCCGCCCCCAGCGGATTCTCTGTACACTGTCCGTTCACACACTGTCCAGTGCACACTGAGTGGGTCTTGAAGGCCCAGGTTTGCTCTGGCCAGCAGCCAGCAGTGTCCTGGCACCTGTAATCTGTGTTTGAACACCACTGATCCCAGGTCCCCATCACAGGAGGGTTGGCCAGATCCCAAAGTGAAAAACAAAAAATGTTTATTTCTACAAAATGTGGAAAAGCAAATAAATCCGTTTTGTCTATTTCTATTTCCCTGGACCTGAATCTTTGGCTTGCCACACCTGCACTGCTGTCCCAGGCTGCTGGCATGAAGCCTTGCTAGGCAGTGAGGGCCTTGCCAGGTGAGATGCGCTTCCTGGCACAGGCCATGCAGACTGCTTTGGCGGAGTTTCTGCCCAGAAAGGGCTAGAGAAACTAGCAATTTGTTATAATTCAGCAATAGGCTCTAAACACAGACTGGAGAATTAATGAATTAGCAAAGCCCATTTGGACTAGAATATGATGCATAGAACTGTCAAATACTTCACACACAGAGGCCCTTAGTCTGATCATTCTAGTCCATTTCAACAGCAACCATTCTTGAAATAAAGTACGAATGAAGCATATCTTTGTATCACATATTGAATTATCCGTATCAGGGATCTAATGAAAATGTTTGAGATTTTTATTAAAACTAAATCTAACCTGAAGAATGGTATAGTATTTTTCTTATGCACAGAACATCAATGCCAAAGGTCAGAGTCAACATATGCTCCTGGGATACAGAATGCGCCAGAGGCAGTCATTAAACCAGTGGTGATTTTCATCACTTTTGCTTCCTGGTGAAACCTCTGGCTCCTATGTCCTGGGAAGTCTTGTTATGGATTAGACCACTTTGCATTTACATAGCCCCTGTGCCTTCCTCTGAGGCATCTTACATTTAAGAGAAGAAAAGTTCTACCTTCTTATAAGCAAACACTGACTTAAGCAGCTAGTGCCTTTCTGAATATTATTTTTTAAATGGTGTTTGAAGGCCCATTGTAGAAAATTTGTAAATACATAAGCACAAAAAGAATCAATCACAATCCTGTCGTCAATGCTACTACAATTTTGCTAGAAACATACTTTTTTTGCACATGCATATATTTTATATTTGCATATGTCACCTATTTTACAAAACTGGCTGTGTTTAACCTACATCATATCTGTACCTGTGCACACACCTACTTTTGTATTCTTTCTTCACTTCACTTTGTATTGTATTTTTTTAAATTCACTACAAGTTTTTTAAAAACCTGATTTGACAAGGAGTAGAGATACCAGGGGATGGATGATATCTGACCATCTTTGAAGCTGTAAAGCTAGATCTCTCCAGAAGCTGCTAGAGGAGATAAATCACTTTGCAGCTTCCGAAGGTAACCTGCTGGTCTGGTTTTTGGCTAAGATGGGGCTGTCCCAGAGAGGCCTGGGACACATCTATTTCTCATGTTGCTGCAACCTATTAACATTGGTGAATCGGGGCTCTGTCTCTCACTCCAGGCAGCCAGAATTTAAGTCCTTTAGACTCCTGGACTCCTTTGTTGTAATGGCGGCCTGCTTTCCCCAAGTGCAAACGACTGGAGAAAATCCTTAGGGTGAAGCACTTGTTTCCTGCAGAGACCCTAAGCTGGCTCAAATGCCAATCTTTGCCAGCAGGTGGCTCCATCTTGACTCTCTTTTCTTCCTAGGATGGGTCACCCTGCCAGGAGGCCCCCTGGATTTGATGGCGCCTTCCTATTCTCCTTCTTCACATCATCTTGTCCTGCCTACACTCTCCTCCCAAGCCCAGGCCTTTAGGCTTCTATTCCCTTCCATCGGTCTTTAAAGGCAAAAGAGTTTTTATTTTCGACTGTCTTTAAATAAATTGAACTGGACAATACATACTCAAATGTCTTTTAAAAAAGAATAATTGTTATCTGTTTACATCCTCATTAAGCTTGATACTTAAGTTTTGGGCACTTCAAAATTTCTGTATTATAAAGAACCCAGTTGAAAAGCTTTTAAAAAACTATCACTTGGTTGAAACTGTAACTTTGAAACTTCCTTATAAACAACAGTATTCCACTGTATTTAACTTACAGTAGTTTCAGCAAAACTCATTAAAGAAACCTTCTTTTGCCCGACTGGTGAGGCTCAGTGGTTGAGTGTCAAGCTATGAGCCAGGAAGTCACAATTTGATTCCCAGTCAGGGCACATGTCCAGGTTGCAGGCTCGATTCCCATTGGGCAGCCAATCAATGATTCTCTCCCATAATTGATGCTTCTATCTCTCTCTCTCTCCCTCTCCTTTCCTCTCTGAAATCAATAAAAATATTTTAAAAACAGAAACCTTCTTTTTTTCTTAAAGAATACTGTAATAAAAAAATGAGACAAACGAACCATATAAATTTGCGTTTAGACTGACAAAAATCATAAAATTGTATTAATTATGCCACTTTATTCAACTCAGGAAAGAGCTCATTGATGTGATAAAATGGTGCAAAGGACAGCTTTCTAAGCCTAGAGAATTGCTCACCACAAAGTTTCAGGACGCAGCTAACAGCTTGAAAGCAGGGGTCTATTTCGGGGTGAAGTCCAGGAACGTTCTCTTCTGACCTCTGATTCCTCTGGACCCAGTGAACCCCTAATCTCACCTGTCACTTGAAAGACTTCAAGCCAGGTGAGCCCACCTTGGCAACAGTGGAGAAAGGGGTCAGAGTTCAAGGCAAAGTCTTACTAAATGAGACACCAAGTGACAGGCGCCAGGGACATCAGAAGGAAGCACTTTAGAATCCGAGCAACAGACTGGAGAGAAAGCCTTGTTGTAATCAGAATGACTTCAGTCTCAGCTTGAAGTGTTTTTAGTCAAGGCAAAAATCGTATTAAGGCGACTTTCCAAATATGCCTTCTGAGGTTGCCCTGGCCTGTCCAGAGGTTCTGAGTCCTCAGGTGGTATGAGAGCTCCAGGGGTTGTGATCTCTGGGCAGATGGGGAAGAACCCTATTCCTGCCCGCCTGCTGCTCTTCCTTGCAATCATTATAGTGCCTGCTCCCTTTCCAGAATAAAGCAGAGCAGGGCCTGGGCCCCATGGGATCACAGTGCTGAGAACCATTATACCTTTGTAAGGCCAGGTTTAGTTTACTTGAGATTGAAAATGTTCAGAAGCCACAATGGCCTGGCTCTCTTAACTACCGGGTAGGAAAACTGAGGTCTCTGACATCATGTAGTATGTTCAATAAATACCTGCTGGCTGGCCATTTTATTCCCTCATTTTATTCCGGCTGTAAGGGGCTGAATTAAGAGCCAGGGCTCAATCCTCTTAAAAGGCTCCTCCGATGCAGGGCAAGGACAGAAGACTCTGGGCACTGACCCACAACAGGAGAAAATGCAAGGCTGGGAATTTAGTGCTCAGAGCAGAAGGTCATCGTCAAAGAAGCAGCGCACATGTACCTCCTCAACTACAGGTGTGTTTACACTGGAACATACAGATCTGCCTGTGGAAGTATCTGGAGCAGCCCTCGGGGCCCACACACAGCTAGAGACCTGGGATCTACAAAAATGCTAATGCTGACGCATTCAAGTCAAACTTAGGAATTCTATTTAAGAATGCATTCCCACCAATCCTTACTCTTAATAAAATAGTTCTTTTAACCCTTGCTCAAGGTGAAATGGTTTCTAAAATACTTTTAAAATGATGTGGCATGATCTAAACATACTTAGCATGTTTCTTTTGAATTATTAACCTGTCAAGAGAGAGTGTTGTGGGCTCTGTTCCGTTTTCTCTGGCATCTGAGCCCAGGAACGGTCAGACCTTGGGTACAACCCTTAGAGCTGGGAGATGACCACAGTGTCCAGGAGAAAGTTGGATAAGTGACCACAGTGTCCAGGGAAAGCTGGACACGTGACCACAGTGCCAAGAGGAGATGGGGAAGCCGGGTGGCAGGGGTGTCTGGTCGGCTGCAGGATGGGTACTTCTCCACATACTCCCTCACCTGGGGGGCTGGTAGGTGAGGGGTTCAGCCTCCCTGAGGCTCCCGGGAAAGGGAACAGAGGCTGTTCTTGGCCTTGACCTCACTACAGGGCAACCTACTCACAGGTAAAGGCTGCTCCATTTTGCAGAGGCCTCTCCAGCTAGGCAGCTTTCTGAATTCATGGGATCGACCCCCAAAGCCAAGCTTCTGATGTCATTCTGCTGGAAGGACTGTGAGTCTCAGGCTGCCACCCCATTTCCAGAGTAAGATCACATGCCCTGATGTTTCAAAACGCTACATGAAATGCATGCTGGATTTTCATGCATCTCTCTCCCTCAGCTTCTTTTCTTTAGGCCACACCTATTCTGTGCCCCGGAACCACCTGAGAGGCACTTCACCTGGATCCCCCAGGGACCTCTATAAATGTGGGAATCCACACATGGAAGAAGCAGCTCCTGGGTCTGACTTTATGAGCTGGCACCCTACAGTCCGCCTGTTCTCCTTTTGAAATTCCCTATCTTGGCAGGACATGGGGGAGTCATTTAATGAGCCACTGTCTCAGCTGTGAAATTCCCACCGGAAAATTGTGCCGATGCATTAGTGATGTTCCCGCACGTTGAAAGCCCTGCACCTATACACGCAGACGAAATATTAATGTTGCAATTGGGGAAGAGGATAATTGCATGCAGCTGCGAGTGGCGCATCACCTGGTCCTGGGACTTCTTTTTCTTCTTCTTCTTTCCCCAGCACCCGGAGCTCTCCGCGTCTTTGCCACCGGCCTCCCCACAGAGCAGCCCGTCCAGCTCATCCGTGCCCATGTGCTGTCCCTGAGACGTTTCTGCCGCCAGCCGGTACGAGAGGTTCCTTAAAATGCACACACAGTTTTCAACGGTCTGCAGAACCCAGGAAAAAGGAAACAGAGGGATGAATAAAAACTAGCTAGCACTCCATCCAAAAAAGCCATCAGTCTCCACACACACATTTCTCTTTAGATGCATTTAGCTGTGGGCTCTTAAAGTTCCCTTGACAGACACAATGGAAAGAATTTGAGACGCTTAGAGAGGTCTTAAGACTTTTTTCCCCCACAAAGAAACTAGTTATCAAGAATAGTTACTTCTACAGTTAGCTGTCACTGATGACTGAAATTCGCTTGTGAGTGGGAAAGAACCTACAATCACAAGAGGACCCAGATGTTGTCCACTTAACAGACATCTGGGGACTGGGGCTCAGAATCATCAAATGCATGGATGATCGGATTTCCATAATCTCTGGGAGGGTGACACCAATATTTACCAGGGCACTTTCTGGGAGTAGAATGGGGCAGGAGACGCAAACCAGAGTTGTCCCAGGCACACTAGGTGCTGTGGTCACCTGGGGGCATACATTTATCAAGCTACTGATTTTTTCTGAGATGGCCAGTGCTCCTATTTTCTTAGCAAAGGGGCTAAACAGCGGCTAAGGACACATGTTGCAGAGCTAGACCCTAGGTCTCTGAATATTGGCTGTTTGACTTGGACAAGGCACCTTGCATCTCCATGGCTCCATAACCTCCTCTGTAAGATGGTCATCATTATACCCACGCTTTAGTTTGCTGTGTGGATTAGGTGAGCTAGAGGATGTAAGTAAGGCAGGCATAATAATGTCCCACCAAGGTGTCCACATCTGAGTCTCTGGAGCCCGTGAATATGTTAGATTATGTGGTGTGGGGATTGAGGTTGCAAATGGAATAAGGTTGCCACTCAGATGACCTTGAGATGGGGAGATGATCCTGGGTTATCCAGGTGGACCTGTGTAAATCATGAGTCTCCTGTAGGTAAAAGAGGGAGGCAGAGGAGTTAGAGTGAAGTGAGGTAAGAAGGACATGACCTGCCATTGCTGGCTGTAGAGATGGAAGAAGGGGCCAGGAGCCAAGGAATGCCTGCAGCCTCCAGAAGCTGTGAAAGGCCAGGAAACAGCTTCTTCCTGGAGCCTCCAGAAGGAGCACAGCCCTGTCCACACATTGATTTTAGCCCAACAAGACCCATTTGGACTCCTGGCCTAAATGATAAGACAATACATTTGTGTTTTTAAGTTACTGTGTATGTGGCCATTTGTTACAGCAGCAACAGGAAACAGACCGGTTGTGTACATACTGAGGAGAGTGCCTGGCACACAGTAGAGGCTACACAAGGCCTCATATAAAAAACAGTGGCGGAGACAGCACCTCGGGGAGGCCCAGGGCATATGACCTATAACTGGTCCGTCTGCATCTGTGTCCTGGCTCTACCCTTTAACGGGCTGTGACCTTGCTGTATGCAGAGGGCTAAACCTCTCTATGACTCTATTTCCTCCCAAAGGCCCCACCACCAAATACCATCACATTGGAGATTAGGTTTCAATATATGAATTTGGTGAGGATACATTCAGCCCAAACATCAGTCTTTTGGCCTTCATTATGGATTTGAGGAACTGTGGGCTAAGGGAAAAAATACCTAATGTAAAAGAAAAGAACAGAATAATAGTGGAAAAAATATAATCGAAGTAAGTGTTATTTCATTATTTTTCAAGCACCTACTGTGTGATAGCCACAGTTCAGGCAAAGAACCTAGTTCCATTGTACAGGTGAAGGGAACGAGATCTGAAGCTGTTACTAACTCACAGAGGACTGTGTCACTTCTTTCTAGTTCTGGGTCAGGGCTGGAGGGGGGCCCCAGCACTTCTCCTGACTGCGCCTGACATTTGGTAAAAGGCAGGATATGTCTTTGACTTGTCTGTGGGGGCATGGAAATCAACCAGGGAAACTGATCTTCAGGATCTGTCTTTAGAGCCTTTGCCATTCTAGGCCTTTCTTGTCAGCTTTTCAAGGTTTCATGGCTGCTAATCCCACAGGCTTTGAGTCAACTCGATTTTCCATTTCAAGCATCCTCTCAGCATAAAAAAAAAGACACCAGCATGAAAGCAGGTAAACACAGGATGATGCATGAAAGAGAGGAGAGTCCCTCCCTGGAAGGAAAATGTTGCGGCATTAAGTCAGAATGATTTTCAAATCAGCTCAAACTGAGTTTTTCTTACATCAAAGACTTGGGAGAATAAACTTCTTTCTCATCCTCCTGTTCATCTTCCCCGGGGCATCTCTGGGCCTCTGTTTAACAAATGACAACTGGGGAATACATCTGCAGCAGTTTCGGGAAATGCTTTATAATTGACCTGTGGTTGGGGGATGATTTGGGGAGAGGTGAACAGGAGAGAGAACCTGGGAGGGGGAGCGTGGGAGGGGAGAGAGGAGGTGGTGTAGAGAGAAGACTGGAGTGAGGGAGATCACAGGGACTGAATCTCTTTCTGTCTCTCTCCCTCCCTCTCCCATTAGGTTTGGTTCGGGAGGGTTACCAATTCAAGCACTTTTCTCTAAAGGGACAGCAAAAAGAAGACAGACAGCCACTGCCTTTCTCGGGGATGCCAGCAGAAGGCGAGTGGCAGCTGGTGGTTTTGCTTTTGACATCCATTGCTGTCAACAGTGCTTTTAGCAGTTCCTCATGGTCACCAGGGTCATTTGACTCCTTATTTTCTATTAGAAAGGGCTAATTTGGAAGTTGTCCAGAGACTGCTCTACCATATGTTACCCATTCAACAAACTGTCCCAATTACAGGAGCCGGGCTGAGCGTGAGCATGGAATCCAGGCTCTTGTATTCATTAATGTGGCTGGCCGTAAAGAGAATGTGTACTCATTTTTCCCCCCTTTCTAACTTGTCATTGTGAAAGCTTAGAGGTGGCCAAGCGGAGGGCTGAGTGGGGAATTATGGGACAATAATAATAATACGTCAAAACTCAATAGCACATTCTGGCCAGCAGAGCACTGCCGAGCAATTTATCACAGGCGATCTTTTCAGCAGCCGTGATGATCCTCCTTGTCACAAAGTTGAGGACACTGGGGATGGCCCCCTAGTCAGTGCAAAGTAAGGATGGCAACCCCCCCGCCCCCCCAGCATGCCCTGGTGCCAAGTCCAGTGCTCTTGCTACTTGATCAGGAACATCTGATTATTCAAATCTCAGGTAGTTTAATTGTCCCAATTACTCCAATTTCCTCTTGGGGGGGAAATATGGGATTTAAAGGAAAATCTCAACAGTCTTCCAAGAGTTTCAGGAGTCTAGTCATCTGATACCCCAGGAAAAAGGTGAGTGTGCCGCAGCACTCTGGATTTGGACATGCTCCCGAAGGCTGCTATCCCCACCGGCAATGGTGGCATGGCCCCTGGCCAAGGCAAGAGGCTGCTGACTTTCCATTTTCAATTGCAAGGCTCAGACAGTATTACAACTCTTTTGGTATCCAGTATAGCAAGAGGCTTAGTGTCTCAATGTCTTAGAATTTACTGATCTGAATATTAAGATCCCGGGCATTGTGGCTTCAGTGAATGAACTTCAGTAGCTTAAAAAAACACACACGTGTCCATTAGGTTAACAGGTATCGGTGAATACTTGACTGGACACTTCTTTAGGGACTCAGTATTCATGTCAATGATATTAAAGTGGCCGCTAAGGGTGTTTACAAGAAGGGATCATTAAATCTTTATTATATCATATTCTGTCTTGGGAATTGCTAACATCTATACAGTAAACAAAAAGGATGCAAACATGACTGAGTGGCAGGAATGAGAGGACAAGCAGTGTTCATAATTGGAGTCAACTAGTACCCAAAGGGTTGGAGCCCCAGATGATATTGTCCACCCAAAACGTAGGGAGTAGGGCTCAGGCAGCAGCAATTTTCTAAATTTCCCCGTCACTCTCATGTGTAGTTATGTTGAGAAGGGCTATGTTAAATCACCCCCCATGCCAGTTAGTAATTAAATGGATAAAATCACCATTATTTGTTCTTTATCTGACTTCACAACTGAATTACACTAAACCATACCCCACTTCGAGCCTGTTTAAGGCTACATCTCTAAGGTGGGCTCTCAATCCAAGATGCACATTGAATCACTGGTGAATTTTTAAAGGTGCAAAGATCAGAGAACAGAGTTAGACGTTGAGATTCAGAGGTCTATGATGAGCTCCAGGACTCATGTGTTTATTAAACGTTCCAAAGGCAATTCTGATGAGTCAGCACTGGAAACCCTGGGATTAGTGCTGTGGTTCACGACCAGGGCCAATTCTGCCTCCCATGGGACCCAATTTGGCAACATCTGAAGACATTTTTCTGTGGAACACAAGTGGGGAAGCGGGGAGGATGCTACAGGCATCTATGAGTAAAGGCCAGGGATGCTGTTCAACGTCCTACAGTGCACAGGACTCTCTCCCCCACCACAATGAATTAATCGGCCTAAAATGTCAATAGTGTGGCTCTGGAGAAACCCTTACTAAGGATCACATTTATCACACCTGTTACTTAAAACGTGCCGGTAAAGTCTGTATTTATATTGGGATCTTCTGAAAGTATAAATTTATATTTGCAGTGAATACAAAGACAAATTAAGACAAACAAAAATAGCTCAGACACTGGAATAGCCCACCCAGTTCTATTTTGATTTGTGAACTAAAACTGCACAGACACTGATGATTAATTAACGTGCTGACAGCCTCATTTATGTAGCATTTTGACAGCATTTACTCACACTTCATCAGCATTTTTTAAATGCCGTTTGGTATAATTACCGATTGTTAAAAAGCTAACTTGTAGGAATATAGGATTATTCATATCTCAGGTAGTTTTAACATTTCTTTGTCTTTTGAAAGTTGATTTCATGATATAAAACTAGAAGTTTGAGAGTAATGTGGTATGCAAGTTTATACACTCATCAGTGTTGTTTCCCCCCACCCCCCCAACACCTGTGGTTTGAGTAACTTAAAACAATCAATTTCTACTCTTGGCTAATCAAGAGTCAAGTGTAGTTCTAGGCTGGGCTTAGAGGCCCTGTCTTGGAAATGTTGGATTCATACAAGAAGACCAAGATGTACTTCTGAGTGAAAGCATTAACATAGCTCGCTGCTGTTGTCAGTCATTGCTTAGTCCTTCGGGCTTCTTTATGTCTAAGGTGCTTAATCTATGCGGATACAACAAACCTTGCTATCGATCTCACTGCTCCCCAGCGCAGACTGGATGACGTAGAGCAGGGCATCTGTGAGCCCCTCACATTCCCGCATCCTCCTGCGGGCCTCCTCGCCGGCTGAACTCACATTCCTGCAAAGCAAAAGGACCTGTTAGCAACCTTCAAGGTGATCACCAAATGAATGCTCTTCCACACACGCCTCCTCTCCTAGTTTCAAAGAAAACGCTTTGCTTGCCTTTTCAGAATGTTTATCAAAAATGAAGTTTTATTGAGTAGGGATGGCTTCAACCACCTCTACTAACTCATCAAATCCATCCTAAAACTGGGGAAGTCACAGATAGCTGTAATGCAACTAGAGAAATGGAGAACATAGAATTCAAACATGTGATCCGTGAGCGTCCCGTGACCACTGAGGATGGGAGACTTTCGGAAAGTCTTCAACGTTTCCTTCCTTTACCATCGATGAAGGAATCAGAGCTCTTTGATTCAAAGGACTCTTCTTCTTTAAGAAGTGTGAAACATTTTTCAAAGACAGAGCTTCCAACTTACTAAAATACTTTTGAGAGCTAATTTTACCTGCCTCAAAAATATACCTACATTGGTCTAGCCAGAGTAAATTAGAAATTTATTCTAAGAACATAGCGAGGGGTTTCTGTGAAAATTTAGCCATGGGGGTGCCCATGGCCCCCTGTAGAGGCAGGAATTAACCAAACTCCTTCTTGGACTGGCACATGCTGGGCTAGAGCCAACAGAAGGACTCTGCTGTAATGCAACGCACAGGTGGGAAGCAGAGAGATATAAAAACCATGAGACAATCCTAGTCACCAGACCTATAAAAAGCAGGAGATAACCCTAGTCAAAGATGCACATTTGGGATGCTTTTTCATACTCCACCATTTGAAAGTATGTTCTTGGTCTCCTAACCATGGAGAGGATTGGGTTCCAGTTAAGAATTTTTGCAGTGACTGACTTACCAACAACACAGCCTGTGGGAGGGATGCCGGAGGGGGTGGGTTTATAGAAAGAGGTTCAAAGGGACTGAAAGATTTTAGAAGCTGTGGGGAAGAGAGAGAATGATCTGGGCTGAGCAATGGCTCTCAAAAGTTGGCTGGTATCAGAAGCCCCTGGAGGGTGTTCATGTAGATTGTTGGACCCCACCCTGAGGTCTCTGGTGGAGTCGATCTGAAGACACTTTCTCGATTTTTTCAAAAAATCGAGAAAGTGTCTTCAGTTGCATATTTGGGGGTATTGGTGCTGATAATTTCTACTGCTCTAGCTCTAATCTAGGGGGAGAGTCTGTTGGGGAGGATATTGCTTTTTGCTGACAGCCCCAGGCAGCCACCTGGCAGTTCCCAAGAATCTGTGGCCTGGGACAGAGCCCGCAAAAGTTGAATAGGGTACGTCTCCACACCCACACTGCAATTGACACATACATTCTCATTTCATTTTCACAACATACTTCATCGTGATTCTTCATTCTATTTTACATATGAGAAAACTGAGGCTCAGAGAAGTTATCGAAAGCCACATGGACAGCAAGTGGAGAAGCTGAAAGAAACCCAGGGCTTGATGTGCAATATAGATGGACTATGCTTTTCAGGAATTAAAATAAAATAAAATAAAATAGGCCTAATGCTAAAATGCTACTGAACATAAATGTTTTCTTTGATATCTAAAAAGTTCTATGGAACATGTATTAAATAGGATCTACCAGCATTTTAATGTAATACTGGGAAAGGTTATTCAATTCAAATTAGTATTTTTGGCATTTGCTGATCTTAAAATATAAACAAAATTCCTCGGTTCCTTAAATAATACAACTGGACAGATATTGACAGCGTTTTTATGTAAAGTGTTATGGATTCTGCTTTGCGGTGGCAAACCGTCCTTTCTGACAAGATCCCTTGGAAAAGGAAGAACTAACTTCCTACTAGGGAAAAAGTGGTGAGAGACATACTGGAATTATTCTAAACCAGAAGATGGGCTTTGTAAAGATATCACTTTTAGACCATTCCTCCACGAAGAGATTTTCATCAGGTCAAGCTTTGAGGCCTTTACAGTAATAGGTTTGTTCAAAAATTCCAATCAGACCTCTTTGGCCAGAAGAATGCTGTGGCAATGTGTGATTGTGTTTGAAATCTTGCCTCTTTGTCCCTGAGGAGGTCGTGTCTTCAAAGAGAGAGTGATGGAACTTAGACTTTAGAGAACCTTAGGAGAGCTCATGTACACCCTGGTCTGAAATCCTCTGTACTCTTCCTGTACCCATGAACACCGCTTTCCTTTCAATAAGTTCACCATGGGGACAGTGAATGCCTCCTGATTCAGAAATAAATTTTATAATGTTCAGCCTGTCTTTTACTGGTAATCAATGAATGGGCAGGGCCAACCAATGAACCAATGGGAAAGATGAGGAATTAACAACTTTGTCAACATTATAAGTTGCCAATATTAATCTAAGCATTTTTCTTTATTCTAGTTTTTTTGATTCCAGTCTAGTCTAGTCTTCTCCAAAATTAAAAAAAGTTATTAACTGGCTACTATATTAAAGCATTAAAGATATTGGAAAATGAGAAAGATTTATAAGTTAGGGTCCCTACAGGGGAAATGACTGGGGTGAACACACACACACACACACACACACACACACACACACCCCTCTGATACAGCAGGTAGGATGTAGTTACCACAGTGTCTGCAGGCAGGATGAGGATCAATATAAATTTTTAAACAGAGTGAAGTATGCATATGTCTCTTTTTCAATGGGTTGCAGTGTCCTACAAGCCTCTGGGGATGGGTTTCTACTCTTAATCACCTATTCCTGAATGAGTGAAACATGTGGTGAGTACCTTTGGTTTTTCATTGTGGAATAGAGACGGGCTTTCTTTTTCTCCCCTTTCCCCCAAACACAAGATCTACCATGCTATGCATGCTTCACTGTTTAAAATTTCTACAAAGCCAATAACATCGTGTGCTGGTCACTGTGCAGTTATTGTAATTTTGGTCCTACGTGTTTGACAATGAGCCAATGTCTAACTTAAAAAGTTCCATCCTCCCCTTGTACATTAACCACCTTACACCTGTCTTGAGGAGGTGGTTTCCATGTCTAGCTAGAAACTGGCGCAGCAAAATTCTGTGCATTAATATAACATTAAAACAAATACTTGTAGGTTATTTATAAAGACTGCAATGAAGCTATAATATCTATTCCTTAGAAATAATCTTTATAATCTGTATTAAAATGTCAGTAGATATGTCATTTGGAAATTTCTGCTTAAAGTAGATTCTATACACATTTTTTTTAAAGGAAAGAGGTGTTGCTTTTTAAAAAAAATACATTTTTATTGATTTCAGAGAAGAATGGAGAGGGAGAGAGAGATGGAAACATCAATGATGAGAGAGAGTCATTGATTGGCTGCTTCCTGCATGCCCCATACCGGGAATAAAGCCCGCAGCCTGGGCATGTGGACCTAACTGGGAATTAAACCGTGACCTTCAGACATCGACGCTCTACCACTGAGCCATGCCAGCTGGGAAATTCTATATACTTTTTATCTAACCAATAAAAAATAAAACATTTCTTTTACATTTTACCATCAGCAAGGAAACAGAGACCTCAGTCCTACATGAAGGAACCAGATTCTCCCAAGAGCCATTAGTAAGGAACACAGCCTGCTGACACCTCCATTTTAAACTGGTGAGACTGGTGTCTGATTTGGAAGTGACAGAAACTGTGGCACAATACATTTGTCATGTTCTAAGTCACTAAGTCTGTGGTAATTTGTCACAGTAGCAAAAGGAAACAAATACAAAGCTTGTTTTACTCAAGGATAAGTGGATTTTTTTCAACACCGTCCCTAAATGTTTCATAAGCCACTGCTTTCCTGGAAACTACTTAGCTACAGTGGGCTCATGCAAGATTTTAGAAGATATTTCTAGATGATCAAATAATTGTATTAACTTGATCAGGACCAAACTGGCACATATATAAGAAAATTAAAATTTTTCCTAGAGGCATGCGTGTAGAGGAGGCGGGTGGCTTATGAAGCATCTTCCCTCAACTATGCAAAGAACACTGATGTGTTGTGGTGATGCACTCTGCTTTATTTTGGCCCATTGCTAATCTGATGAAGCCATGTGAGTGCCTCCAAATGTGTGGCCATCACCTTGGTCTGGATTGCCCTCCTGACTGGCTAATATCTTGCACTCCTGCCAGTCCTCTTTCAAGCAGAAGAGGCCCCTGAAAAGCCCAGTCTTCACAGCTGCCAGTGAACAGAAAGTGCAGGGGTTGGGATTATATAATGTGGGAAGTGAGGACGTGGGATTCAAGGGAGAGGAATGAGGCAGTTTCCTAGCTCTGCTGGAGTGAAGTCTGTATTATAGCCTCATGACTTTAAGTGACTTTCTGGAACATCATCTGAAACACCACCCATAAGGACCCTGTCCTGTGACCAGTAGTAAGATTAGCCACACCTCTGGAAACATTTATTGGGTACAAATAAAGGAAGGCTGAATTTACTTGAAAAGCTCTCCACTTCTCTCTTGACATTTGTGTTTTTTAAATCTTTAATTTTTTTAAAAAGAATAGTTCATTTATTTTTACAGAGAGAGGAAAGGAGAAGAAGAGAGAAACATTAATCTGAGAGTATAACATCAATCGGCTGTCTCCTGCATGCCCCCTACTGGGGATTGAACCTGTAACCTGGGCATGTGCCCTAATCTAGAATCTAACCGGCAACCTTGCGGTGCATGGGACAGCACCCAACCAAATGAGTCACACCAGCCAGGGCTCGACATTTGTTTTTTTAAAACTGGTCCTCCATTACAGCCAATGCAGAAAAATTTCCCCTTCTTCTCTTTTCAAGATTAGCACAGTCTTCTGTTTGAATTCTTGCTGTGCACCTTACTGTCTTTTCCCAAGGAAGGTAATTTCTTTATAAATCAGGACAGTGATGGCTTGGTAATTACTTAGCTGAGCTGCAGGGACAGAATGCTTCAGTGGCCTAAAGACCAGCTACCTCGTTGGGCCGGAAGCGAACACTGCTGCATGCTGTCCTCCGATCGGTAGCTCCTACGCCAGCCTGCCCACACTGGGGAATGTAAACCAGCAGAGAGACGGATAAGCTCCTCTGCCACTGATTAGGCAACACTGGTCCCGTGAAGCTCTGCACAGACCGTGCCTTCTGGAGTCAGCTCTGCATCAGGGCACATTGTTCCAGAGGAGCCCAGAGCGCAACCAGGATACCTGTGTGAAAACACACCCTATCGCTTTCAAGTACTGCCTAGGGTTTTAGCTACACGATTCCAATTAAAACTGATGGACGCCACAGAGTTAACTGCTCTAGGAAATGTCTGCTGAACGTTTCCCATTAGGCCAAATTACAAGGAAATCACAGGGAAGAAAAGGGTGAGTGCTGTGCGCCTAACACCGTTAACTGAACTTAATTGTGCTGGTGGCTCTTTGTGCTCCGTGACCATCCACAGTTGTTGTTTCCTAACTTGTGTTCGGGGAGTGAGCTGTGCTCACTGTGCCTCCAGTTACCAGACCATATCTCAGGCTTAGAGCATTGCCATGTGGCCCAACCCCCTGGCTGCTCTCCACCTGCCCCGTGTCCCATCAACGTCTAAAACATTTCACTACAGCACATCTGGGGTGGGCTCTTCTTCCCACTGTGCTGACTGGGATTCTGGTGCATCTCATGTTGAAAGCAGCCACATCCCACCTGGCACCTCTGCTCAGCAAGGGGGCTTCCCCTCAAGCCTCCCCGCTGTCGCAAGCGCTCCCCTAGAACAAATCCATTCACTGCCCATGGCCCTCTTACAAATGTAACAGCAGCAAAAAGAAAATGTTATAGGTCAAAATGCCATTTAAGTTCAAAAATGAATAAAAATGAGTGTTTTCTTTCTTCCTGGCTACACCGAATTATTTATCAACCAGACATAAGTCAGTGTACATATAAAATACATATAATAAATTAATAGGCTAGAAAACTCTGCAAAACAGAAACACAATATTCGCTTCACCAAGCAGGCAGCTTCCAGGAAAACAAGCATGGTGGCTAAATAAAAAAGGAGCAACATTGAGGCCATCCACTTCCTTGTATTTCCAGTCCTCTGTCTTCTAAGAAGTAGGAGAACAAAGCTGACTAATCAAGGCATTGTAGGTAATTGCCTACTTGTCTTTTAAATGTCAGATTGTGGGTTTGAAGAATTTCAAGATTTGGCCTTATGTTCTGGATTATTAATAGCTATTATTCAAACAACCCTTCCAACTCTTATTTCAATTCGTCGCCTAATTCCCCACATGCAGTCATGTAATCTTTCAATGTTTTTACTTGCATGAACTTTTAACAAATCATATTCAAAGACTTATTGAAGCTGGGAATCAGTGTGACTGTTAAAAACTCACTTATCCAGGTGATAAATTTCCTCAGGGTCAATTTCTTGTTTTCATGATTGCTTTGATCACTTACTGATACCTTACTAGACACCAGTAAGAACAATCGAGAAAGTGGCTTCAGAGGAAAGAACTGCCTCAGCTCTTGTGTCCTATCACTCTCTTCCTCTACCCCAGGATACTCTGTGCAATTCCCCAGGTCTTCCCAGATGGTTTTACTCTGGGTAGTCACTGTCATACTGATGCCATCAACATTTCTCTATGTTGCCTGCTCGTGAACCCTGCCCAGCATGGAATGGTTAAGTGACAAAACAGGTAGCCACCAGGTAGGGAAGGAAGAAGAGAAAACACCTGTCACTCTGCTGTTCCTGATCAGCCACCTGTCCATTCCTCTTTGCACCCCCCCCCCCCGTCTTCTTACATTTCTTCCTTGGAAAAAAGTCTCCTTACATTTGTGGGAAAATGCTAATAAAAATAGTCCCTGGATCCAAACAGCTTAAGCTCTATGTCCAAATGGTAAGGAAGTGATTAACAATAAAAACCACATTTCCTTTAATCTCTTCGTTTACCCATCTCTCCTAATTGTTATCTCATAAATTTAGATGTGTGGATGACTCACTTGGTAGTCTTTTTCGGGGCCATAGAAAATCCAGACTTCAGTTGATTTGGCTAGTGATTATTGTGTGGTTCTGGCTAGGTGAAATAGATGAACAAAGCCAATCTTTGTTTGGTCAAAGATCAATTAAAACTGTGAGGGCATCTGTAGGCTACCTTCTTCTCATCTTGTTTTACAATGGAAATATGTAGGGTAGGGGTGCTGGGGAGGTGGGAAGAAGGAGGAGAAACCATAAGAATACAAATACTTTGTATAAGAAAAAAACGTTTACAGAAAACTCAGTAAAACTAAGATCTCTTGGCCTTTTTCAGTTTTTTTTTTTCTGAAAGGGAGAAAGTATACATTTAATCTTAATTATTAACATATGTTTTTACATTTTCGGGAAAATTCTGACTTATTAAAAGAGCAGGAATTGGCTTCTGTAAGAAGTACTAATGTGGTCTTCATCACAATTTTGCCATAATTTTTGGAAAAGTTGATATCCAATCCTACTGATCTTTCATGTCTTTCCATTACCACAGAGACCCTAATTCATATTAGGGATAAGTTTTTTAAAAGAGTCGTTGCCTTTTAAAATCTCAGCTGCTACAGCACTTATGCAGATTCCCTGTCTCCCCCCATTACCATCAGGACTGGACTTTTTCTTCTTCACGTGGTAGGGAGAATTTGAAAGAGGTCTTCACAAGATTCCTGCCCCCTGGCGGTTCAATCAAATGCTAACCTAGGCACTGTTGTGAAGGGGCTTTGCAGATGGAATTGAGGTTACCAACCAACTGGCCTTAAGATAGGGAGATGATCCTGGGTTACCCTGCTGGGCCCAATGTCATCATATAAACCCCTCATGGTGAAGAGGAAGGGAGAAGAGTCAGTCTGAGAGACATGGCCGTAGAGGAAGAGCCTGGCATTGCTGCTTTTGAGGAAGGTGGCCAGGAACCAGAGCACGTGGCAGCCTCTGGAGTGGAGGGCAGCTCCCCGCCAGCAGCCCCCAAGGAAACGAAGCCCTCAGTCTACAAATGCTGGGAACAGAATTTGGCCAACGACCCGAATGAGCCAGGAAGCAGATTCTTCCCAGAGGTCCCTGATAAGAAAGAGTCCATCGGCAGACACCTTGATTTTAGACATAATGAGGCTTCAAGAGGAGGAACCAGCCCAGTCCCCTGGACTTCTGACCTACACAATTCTGAGTTACGAATTTTGAGTTGTTCGAACCCAATAGGTAATTTATTATAGCAGCAATGGAAGATGACTACATTCACATGTCCTCATAAGACAGAAAAAACCTATCATAATATTTTTCACAAAAGTATTTTATGAAATACTGCTAAAATATTTCAAAACTTTTAGATAAACTTTCTCCATCTTCAAGTGGAGGTATTTTAGACGCTCTTAATGATGAGATGACGGCATTAGAATATTCAGATGCCTCCTGTTGCAGGAATGGTAACCTGGATGAGGTTCTCACCAGCCCTAGGTAACCTAAGGGTGGCTTTTCTTGGTTTACTGCTACCAGATGGTTGGCACTCAACATGTGTGGAGGATAATGGCACCACTGGGTGCACAATTTCCTCTTACTGCTTTACCTGTGAAGGGGCAATGCTTCAAAAATCCAAGAATTGCAATGATGCATAGAAAGGTCACAGAACAAAGACACTTTGAGGAGCCACAGAGCTTCATTAAAATCAGGTCACAAGTTGTCCACAAAGAGCTTCGTTTCATTGTTTCTCCTGTCATGCTAAGTAAGTGCTGAAATCAAAGGGATTCTCACCTGCTATGGTATGTGTGTCACAGTCTTGAGGTTGAGCCAGGGTTAGGGTTTTATTTAAAAACTGTTCACTGAACCAGCTCAGTGGCCACCCTGAGAATAACTGGAAAAGAAAAGAGAAGACTTGTGCCCTCCGTCACTGGCCCAGGGCACATATGCCGTTCTGGCTTCACTGCTCTTTGTAAATGATAATGGTTCATGAAACTCTGCCACAAACTACAGCAAATCTCATGGCAAGAATTTCCAGGCACCAATGCACCAGAAAAATAAGCCAGAAAATACAATCTAGAAGGAAAATTTTTTTCCTAACTCTCGTCTTAATACAATTGCTCTTAATATCAATCCCTTTATATGTGCTAATATGCAAAGGTCTTGGAGAGTTGTTAATCAGAAAAAGAAAGAACAAGTATAGAAAAGAGTGGAATAATTCCATTTTTGTACAAAAGAGAAGCAGGGAGAGTATCCTTATATATCATACAAATAGACCAGTTATCAGAGGGATCAACTAGTCCAATATTTCCCTAAAATTCTCCAAGAAACACCATATTTTAATCACAAATACCAGTACAGCATGTGCTAAAAATCACATGTGTAGTATCAGTTCATTCTATTGGCAAATCTTAGAGCAAGTGCCTCTTTTTTGCCACATGGACACAGCTCAAGGATAGTGTGCCCATGACTGACACTCTCCCATCAGAACTGGCCACTCATAGGGCAGTGAGGTGGGTGGGCTGTGGGTTACAGCAGTTATGAGCCAGCCAGCCACAGCCTCACCCCTGCTTTCCATCTGATCTGCATCAGAGGGGGTGGGTGGAGACACTTACCTCTACATTAGTGTTGGTTAGCTTTTCCTTGTTTGGTTTTAATTACAAATTTCCATTACCACAGAGATCCTAACTCATATTGGGGATGAATAAAATAGAAAGAATGAGAATGAGCAAGAGAAGTAAATAGGAGGAAATGACCATTTTTTAAAAACAAGCAAAGAAAAAAAGAAAAAGAGAGAAAACTAAAATGGGGAAAAGGAAAAGCAGTGCTAACTGGAACCTGCTTCAGGGGTTTCCCTAAAGGTATTTTCTTGTGCACAAAACAGGTTAATTAACTTGTCCTATAAACATGTTGTCCTTCATCCTTGACTCCTGTCTCTCCTGCACACCTACATCCAAGTTTACACATCCAGTCGGCTCCAACGTCAAAGCATCTCCATCCACACTCCTCCTCCATGGTCCCGGCCAGGTCCACAACCACCACCTTCTCCTGTCTCTTAATGGGTCTCTCGGCTTCTGCCCTCATTCCCTCCACCTCCCAGGAAAGCTCTGTGAGTCTTCTAAAATGTACATCAGGACAAGAGTCCAAGACCTCCCATTTCTCTCAGTCAGTATCAAGGTCCTGTCCATGGCACATGCCTAGGACCCTTCTTTCCTTTTCACTTGGCCAATCCTACTCATCATTCATGTCTTTTTCACTAGAAGGCTTTCCTGTTCCCCTAAGCAGGTTAAGTCCATTTGGTCTTGCTCATTTAAGGTTCCCTTTCATAACTCTCACCCCACTTGTAATACCCGTTTACTTTCCGCCAGGATTCCACACTCAGGTCACAGAGCATCAGGCTGCTTTGGGGAGAGACTGGGGGATGCGCAGTTGGCCTACAAGAAGGCAAGTTGCGGGGACGATGGGCAGCCATGCAAGCTGACAAAGTGAGGACAAACTCCAATTAAGTTAGGAGAAACCAGGCAGGCGCCCTGCCAGCTGAATCTATGCTCCGGAGCCCAGGCTGGCAGCAGGCAGCCCTCAATGGTCCCACATCTCCATCCAGGGCCAGTTTTGGTCTGTGACTAAATATGCAAGGCTGCTTGTAATTGATTTCATTGCTTGTCACATAGATGATAACTGGCTAGAATGGAAAGTAAACAACAGGACTAAGCAACACCAATGCTAATGAACTCTAGCATCAGAAAGGAAATAAAATTGAAAGCTAGCAACTGAATAGCCTCCTACCGCCTTCTCCTCTAGCCCTATTCCATTGAAAGTTCAGAGACAGACCAGATGATGTTCTTATCTCAAGCATGACCAAGGAATTTCAAGCAAGAGACTATGTAGTTGAAGGCAATGGGGACTCATGGAGAGAAATATATGAACAATGAAAATGTACCTGGAATACCGCCACACCCCTACTTTGGCAGGTACTGGCATTCATTTGTAGAGAACGAAAGTATTTTATACTCCAAAAGATAATCTAGGAGAGTAGAAAAGCTTGGGTGTCAAATTTCAACTTTGCTATTATCTGTCTGGCCTTCAGCAACACATTTAACCTCTCCAATCCTCAGTTTCTCTATCTGTAAAGTGGGCTAATGTTTTGGAAACATGAGATGAGACAAAATCTGTGAAATACATGGGAACCAGATATATAGTCACACCTCACTCTTTCCCTCTTGACATCTACTCACCTGGGCATATACAGGGTTGGGCAAAAGTCAGTTTACAGTTGTGAGTACACAAAACACAGAGTTTATTCATGTATTATTATTATTTTACTGTTATAATTATTGTATTAACTATAAACCTATTTTTGCCCACCCCTGTATGCCTGAGTAAAGGACAGAGGGACCTATTTTAACAAAAAGAAAATGAGAACAATACATGTAAAGAAACTAATGCAGTACACAGAAAACTATTATATTAATTCAATCAATTGGGGAGGTAAACCTATTTTCTTGGCTTCTTTTTTCCGTGGAACTCTCCAGAACTTTCCCTCCCCGTCTTGCATACTTTCGCCCTGTATTTGTCTGCTAGGGCTGCCGTAAGAGTACTATAGACTGCGGGGCTTGAACAACAGAAATGCATTCTCTCAGTTCTGAAGGGCAGAAGTCCAAGACCAAGGTGTCAGCAGGGCTGGTTCCTTCTTAGGCTGTGAGGAAGAGTCTGTTCCATACTTTCTTGTGCTTCTGGTGGTTTTGGGGCCATCTCTGGCATCTCTTGTTTCTTGTAGAAGCAACACCCATCTTTGTCTTTACTTTCATGTGGTGTTCTCCCAGTGTGTATGTGTCCAAATTTCCCCTTCTCATGGGGGCATCAGTCATCTTGGATTACAGTCACCTTAATGACATCATGAAAGCTAAGTACATCAGCAGTGACCCTATTTCCACCCAGGTCACATTCTAATGTACTGGGGGATTGAAATTCAATATATGAATTTGAGGGAGCATATAATTTTAAATAGTAGTACCCCCAACAGGGAGAATGAACTGTCTGACTGGCAGGGGAGAAAGCTCTGCCATCTACTGGTTATTTCTCATCTGTTGGAGCTAATCCATCAACAGGTCTCCCTGAGACTGTCGGGGGGGGGGGGGGGGGGGGGGGGGAGGGGCGGTATGATGTAGGGTGGGTTGTCAGCTCTACAGATCCCAACTTTTCCATGGGGCAGTCCCAAGGTCTACCATACACTGGCAAGACAGTGCAATGAGCTGGTCCTTAGCCTGCCTTTTGGCTGCAGACAAGAAGCCATGATCTCCACTTGGTGTTGTCAGTGGTAAAAAGACTATTTGGTTTTCATCCACCCATCAGTTTACTTTGTCTAATTTTCCAATTGGTTATGAAGTTGGGTTAAAAAATTTATGCTTATTGGGCACTCATATCCTAACATAAGCCTGCAAGGAGGCATGAGAGAGGCAACAGAGGCTCGAGAAGGCTTGTGAAGGTTCAGGAAGTGGCCAGAGGTCCCACTGCCTCTCGTCCAAATTCAGGCTGCCAGACAGAGGCCCAGTTCTCCCCATTGGGATGTGTTGACTGTGGCTTTCTCTCTGAGACCAGCTGGTGTCTTCCTTGTGTCTGGGATAGGAAGGGTTGAGTGAGTCAAGATAAGGGCTACTGCAGGTAACCAACACATGAGATGTTGAAACCCTGGGGCTCATCCTTTGGGCTACAGAAATGGAAGTAGAGGATGAGGTTTTAGGGAACACCAGGTGTCCTTCAAGTGGTGGGAAGAAGCTATGTTTCCCTCAGGGGAGGGCCTCTTCCTCTTTCCCTGAGAGGAGGGATCAAGGTGACAAACAGGTTATTTCACTGGGATACCTGGCTCGTGATGGTGAACAAATTTTCCGAAAAAGAGAGATGTCCACAGGATCCCATGTCCAAGGTGCATAAGGGGAGGCAGTGCTCAGCCCTAACTCTCCTGTGGTCACTCCCAGCAGCACTCAAGATTTTCATTACAACTGCGTGATGGTTGCCTCAGCAGAAAGGCAGTGGTCCAGAGTTAGCTGCCAGCAGGTAAAAGGAGTTCCCTGTGGGCCAGGCGCTGTGTCAATCGATGTGCATGACCACAGGGCCAGCATGAGGGTAAGGTGAGACCTTCACTTAGTACAAAATAGAAGGTGCTGCCATAAAACTCATTATCATAAATAATATACATTTTTAAGTTGTGGTAAAATATACATGACATAAAATTTGCCATCTTGATCATTTTCAGTGTATAGTTGTTCCGTAGTGGTAAGAACCTTTAATTATTGTGCTAAATAATATTTAAATTAAAATTAATGGGAAAATACATTATGAACAAAATATGAAAGTTCTAAGTAAAGGCAGGGTCCATCCCTGCACAGCTCAGTCTCACCTGCCTCACCCTCGTCCCAGCCCTGCATCACCACTACCGTTCCTATTTAAAGGCAGGGAAACTGAGGCTGGAGAGACTACTGCCATCATCCAAGATTATGCAACTAGTGGGTTTCCAGTCAGACCTGGACTTGAATGCCAGCTCCTCTTGGTTTGGATTTTGCACTCACAATGACATCCCCATCACAGCATCACAGTCCTCACAAAGACAGCATCTAACGGTCCTAGTAAATGCCTGCGATGCAGTCTGGGATCGGCAAACACAGCCAGTGCTGCCACCACTTCCACATGCCCTCTGTCTGCTCCATGACCTTCGGGGACCACTGTGGCTCTATGGCACAGGAAATTGTGTGTCTCCACCTGCTTACCAAGCTCTCATGGTTCCACGTGGCCAAGAAAGACAAAGAAATTTCCTGGAAATGACCCTTCTTCCCCAACACTTTTTTTCCATTTTATTGAATCTATTGGGAAGACACTGGTTAACAAAATTATACAGGTTTCAGGTGTACAATTCTAAACGCACCACCTGTACACTGCATTGTGTTTGCATCACCCAAGTCAAATCTCCGTCCATCACTATTTATCCCTCCCATACCATCCTCCACACCTCCCTCCACCCAACACTTTCTTAAAAAATATATTTTTATTGAGAGAGGAAGGGAGAGGGATAGAGAAATAGAAACACTGATGAGAGAGAAACATCATTGATTGGCTGCCTCCTGCACACCCCCTACTGAAGATTGAGCCCTCAACCCAGGCATGTGCCCAGACCAGGAATTGAACCCATGACCTCCTGGTTCATGGGCCAATGCTCAACTACTGAGCCACACCAGCTGGGCCCCACCCAACACTCTTAACAACCAGCTCCCAGGAGACCTTTTCCCTCTTGGGTCCCTCCCTGCCAGCCACGCTCTGGCCAGCCACACTTGCCCATCCCCAAACATGCACATGGATCTTTGGGTATGGGTCACACATCTCCTCTGCGCCTTTGCCTGCAAACCCTCCCTCATCTCAGTGCAGCCTGTGAGCTGTCTTCTTGGAGTCTTTCAGGTGGAATTCATGACTCCCTAATTCAGAGGCCTTCCAGCAACTCTGCCTAGACTTTTTTTTTACAGCACTAAATACATACATTATGCACCATGGCTCAGATTCCCTTCCATCTTTTAGGTTATAAACATCATTTCTCATTCATTTTTTCCCTCTGGTACCTAGCAGAGTTCTGGGCACATCCTAGAAATTGAATACATGTTTGTATGGGATAAGAGGTGTCATTCATTCTATCTTGGCTGTTGATTCAGCACTTGGCCAAGGAAGAGACGAGGAGATGGCTATGGCTGTTTTAATTAGTGAGAAACAGGGAGACAGACTGCACTGTATAGTGCTAATAGACCACTCCAAGGCATCAACGTCACAGGAAAGCATTCCATTTGGATTCTGAAAGCACAGGTTTGAATCTGGGTTCACTCTCCACCATGAGCTCTAGGACAAATTGCTCAATTTCCCAAGTTTCACTTTCTTATTTAAAATTGGAAAGAATGTAACAACCTGTCCTTTACAAAGCTGTCATGAGAATTAAGTGATGATTAGAGGTACTGAAGAGTTTCTTACCCATAAAGCACTACAGTGATTTTCTTTTTGCGTATTTAACTGTGCTGATAAGCCGATAGACCAACAGCTTCTTTCACTTGAGATGAATGAGGAATTCAGTATCATAAGAATCAAGGGCAAAATGAGCAAAGTCCAAGGACAAATGTACTAACCAGGCCAGAGAAGACTGTCCAAGAGAAAGATATTCTGCTGTTTGATAAAACTAACTGATGTGTTCATTTTATCTAGCAGAAATATCACAAACACATCAAACAGCAAAAAACAAGTTAGCAATGGATTTCTAACCAAGAAATTAATCTCATACAAAAACTAGTGATCATACAGGTAGCGTTACCTCTGCAACTGGGAAGATTGAATGAGTACCCAGGAGAGTAAAAAGGTTCCTTACTTTGGTGAAAATTAGTACAGGACAATTATTAGTCAGCCAGCCATACAGCAAGAGAAGGGCCATCTACTGATTGACTTATTCATTGACTCATTCAGTTAAGAGCTATTTATCAGGGGCCTATCAGGTGCCTGATGTTGTTCTAAGGTTGGGAAATCTATGATGATCCTCATGTACATAAGAAAGTGGCTCATGGAGAAACTGGCCTTAAACGCATAAGCACATGGGCAAGGACATCACTGCAAATTGTCAGAAGATCTGATCAAAAGCCCAGGATGCTTTGAAAGGCAATAGGGAAGGCCTAATATATGTGTGAGGGAGGGTGTTGAGGAAGGTCTCTCTGAATAGGAGATATTGAAGCTGAGATACAAAGACAAAGAGAAGAGAATAAAGTCATCCAGACACTGGGAGTCATGTGTGAAGGTCCTGAAGTAGAAGAGGTCTCGGTGTAGAGAGTAACGAAAAGGAGGCCAGTACTGCCATCAGTGAGGGCAGAGGGGCCCAGTATGGGGCTGGAGACTCAAAGAGTCTGTCCACATAGTTGCAGTGAGTTGATATCAGTCATCAGAGTTTTGAAATAAAAACTCTAACATTCAGGTAATCTTTTTCTTCTGAGCACTCATGCAGAGTGATATAATGACAAATGGCCTTAATAATCCAAAAGTTGGAGAAAAAACTTGTTTGTAATGAAAAGATAAAAGGCCAATAATGTGAGAAAAAGAAGTTAGTCTGGACCAGAAAATGTAGTGGAGATGGGTAGAGAAAGATATAAAATGGGTAGAGAAGGACTCTAGAAAATAGGTTGACAGTTCCTCAAAAAATTATACACAGAGGTACCATATGATCCAGAACTTATACTCCTAAGCATGTACCCAAAATAATTGAAAACAGGTGCTCAACCAAATACATGTACACACATGTGAATATCAGCATCAGCCACAACAGCTAAAGGGTGGGTACAGCCCAAATGTCCATCGATGGATGAATTGGACACACAAAATGTAGTCTATCCATACAATGGAATACTATCCCTCCACCGAAAGGAACAAAGTACTCATACATGCTACAACCTTAAAAATGTTAAGAAGCCAGTCACCAAAATTCATTTATTTCATGATTCCATTTAAATGAAATGAAATATCCAAAGTAGGTAAATCCATAAAGACAGAAAGCAGACTGGTAAATGCCAGGGCTGCAGGAGGGATAATGGGGAGTAACTGCTTAGTGGGCACAAAATTTCCTTTTGGGATGATGAAAACATGTTGGAACTAGATAGAGGTGGTTGCACGATGTTGTGAATGTACCGAATGCCACACAATTGTTCACTTTTAAGTGGTTATTCTTATGTCACGTGACTTTATTTCATCTAAACTTGTTTAAAATGAAATAAATGGGTAAGGAAGGAAATACTGAGGAGTGGGTAGTCATGCTAGAGTCCAAGTTGAAGGTTGTCCACTGGGTAGAAGGATACGTTTGTGCTGCTGGTCAGACTGACACATGATCAGGTTCATCTTATTTCCGTGGTGCATTGTGCTTCTTGATCTTTGGTTACACTTGAATTAAAGCCCTTGGAGTGTAAAACGTTTCTAAAGAAAGAGGTGTGAGAGGTGAGGTGAGAGGCTCTTTCTCCAACAGTGCTCCTGTCCCCACACAGCTCTGCCTTTCTGAGCTAATGTCCCTGTGGTCTCTGTAGGAGGCTGCTCAGTCAGTTGTCCCGCACAAATATCTCTATTTAAGCTCCAAGGGGACTCTGGCTGGGTGCTCGAGAGGGAACAGTATGATAATTTGCCTCAATTATCTCCCTTCAAATAGGAATGAGCCTTGGAAAAATCATTAAAAAAAATCCCAGTACAAGTTAATTTGTGAGCCTATTCCTGCAGATCCTAGCTGAGCCACTCTGCTCCATCTTATTCAAGAAGTACTAGCTTTAATCTATTTCAGCTGCTTAAGGGTGACAGGGGTCAAGGACAAATGACATTTCATCATGTTTGCTAGTCAGGAAGGCAGTGCTGCCTGCAGAGGAGAAATAAGTAAGGTTCCTTTATGTTCTAGAAAGAAGCTTATCAACACTGCTCTTATACATGCTAAGGAGAATTACTGCCCTTCAGGTCCTATCGAGATTTTAAGCAAAGGCCCAAAACCATTTTCTTCCAAAACATGGGGGCACACACTGGCAGCCTTAAAAGGACATAATACATTTTCTTACTTGGAATAATTATTTTCTGCAGCAAGCTTCGTTGGCTCCAACCACATAACCCACAAACTTGTACAGAATAGAGAGCTCTTAGAGCTGTAAGTACCAATCATGGTGACAATGCCTTCATTTAGAAGGACCCTTGTTTGTTTATATAAATTAGTCTGCAATTACCAGTTACATTGTTGGTCCAAAATAAGGTCAGGCACAATGTAACCCAGGTAAGAACAATGGTCTGGATACAAAAGTCCAGACAGGACTATTATGGAGAATTATGGGAAGTGATTAATCAGCTGGCCTCTTCCTGGGTATTGCCATTCGCACATAAAATCTTTGTGCTAACATAGCTACTCTCTGGTCCTAAGTTACCTTAAGAGGAATGTAATTAGTTGTTAGGATTCATTAGCTCCAGTTAGTACATACATGGCACAGCATCTTCCTTGCTGGTTGAGTGCTTGCTAATGGGAAGTAATGGTGTATTTGTACCTCTTCGGGACAATACCAAAGGACGTAGGGTTAATCTGAAGTCCTGGCATGTCTGTCCTTTTACTTACCAGACTGAAAAACTGGAAATGAATTTCTGACACAGGCAGAAAAGCAGAGTGTCCTAAAAAGCCAGTGTTGAAGGCTGTCAATCTGGTGGCACCTGTTATTACTATTGCTTCTGGTGCTTAAACCTTTTGAGGCAAGAATGTCAACCAAACATAACACCTGAGTAGAGCTGCCCTCTCTTTGGGAAAACATTTTAGTTGGTACTTCCAGAAGCTTCTGCCAGCTCAGAACAAAAACTTTCTAACAAAAGCAAAGGAATATTTTTTACTTTCAGTAGTTTCCCCAATTCCCTGTTTCCAGAATGAGCAATGAGAGGAGCAATTCTATGAGATGATGAGGATCCCATCACACAGAGGCCACTGGGAGTTCCATGATGCAGAGCAGAAAAGCAAGTATAGATTCTCCCATTCAGCCCACCTGTATCCCTTCTTCCTATGATCCTCTTGCTTCCATAGCTCTCTGGGTTCAGAGACCCCATTTCTCACTCCTCCCTATCACAGCTCCAAAAGCTGATGGAGATAAACCCAGGGAATCAGGTGTCCCAATCAACCTTCCCCCATGGCGTGCTGTCAAATGCCCTTAGGTGAACAGTCATGGGCATCTCTGCATGACACAGGAAGTCATCAACCCAAGAAAATGGTCCATGAGACCAGCATGACAAATTGAACCTTTTCTACTGTTTTATTTCAAATATTCTTGGCCAACTAAGGAAGAGATGAAATTTATTTAAATACTAGGGGCCCGATGCACAAATTCGTGCACGGGTGGGGTCCCTCAGCCTGGCAGGAGATCAGGGGGATCGGGATGTCTCTCCCAGTCATAGCTGGCCAGTGGTGGGGGCGCGGGACGGACCACGGGAGTGTCTGTCCCCTGGTGGTCAGTGCACATCATAGCAACTGGTTGTAAAGGTTGCTTAGACTTTTATATATATAGATTCCCAGCTAAGTAAGGAACTGGACTCCAGAAAAAGAGAATGAGGCGGGTAATAGAACTGAGACAGGCTGTGCAGAGCAGAGCTGGCAGCCAGCTCTCCACTCTGAATTCACACAAAGGTGGGCAGGAGGTGTGCTTTCTGAATTGGTGCCTCTGGAAAATGTTGTTTGTGGCTCTCATTGGTTATGTTTCTCTGTCCTTCAGAGCAATCACAGCTGCAAGTTGGAAACCTTCATTTAACGTGAATGAATCTGGGCTAGCCTCCACACGTGCTCTGTGTATTCTCTGATGAGTTGTATCCATCGCCTTGGTTAGATTGTCCCAAATCTGGTAAATGCTGGCTTTATTTATTTTAAAATAAGTGCTGCTTTGAAAAGGGAAAGTAAAAATGGTATGAAAACAGATGTGTTAAAATATTGGAGAAGTTTAGTACATAAGCAATAAGTGAAACTGCTGGCGAATTCTTTCTTCCTCAATTTATGGTTAATAGACTTATTTCTTTGCTTCTTCTCCAGGGACACTATTTCTGATACAATGTAATATACTTTGGAAGGCAGCAAGAGGAAAAATTATATTTTTTAATATAAAGAAATTATGAAGGATTTTAAGAGTAAACCATCTCTTAAAATTTACTTTTTATTTATCAGAGAGTTAACATCTTACAACCCAATATTTTATAGAGATAAATATTAAACTCCATTGTGTACCAACTGGGAATTAACTGAGCTTTTTCATTTAATCTTTTTTTTCAGAGAAAGCAATTTGTTCACACTAATGGAAATACTTGAATATTCATACTCTAATAGGGAGAAGACTATTCATATTGAAAAGATAAACTTTAATATTTGCTATCCTTTAAGAAGAAGTCAATATTTGCAACCAAATTATAAGATAAATAATTTAGAACAAGTTTTAGTTAGATCCTGCACATTTTCATAATTAAGTAGATCAAATTTTGCAGAAATAAGTGATGGAAACTTAGGGAGGTATGGAATGATGGGATATTTTATATTAATCATTAATATTTTAGGTGAATCATTATACTCTCACTTTTCCTTACTTAGGAAAACAAAATGCTTGGGGAGAAATGATACCAATTACTATCTAATTGAATATGATCGTCAGGAAGAATATGCAAAATTATAAATAGTCCTCTTGGCAAACAGAAAGGTCTTCTGAAAGAACTGAAAAATAAGTTTTTTGGGTTTTTTTCAGACTATTCCTAATAGAAAAGATACTAGAAATGAAAAATCTTGAAGTGATAGAAAGCTTCAGGCCTGCAAGATATGGCAGTAAACCAAGTAAAGGTAAAAAAACAACAACACCTTTTTATATGTAAAGAAAGAATATATCAGTAAGAGGGAGGTTGGTTAGCCCATGAAAATATTGAAAAAAGGCATATTGCCTATTGAGGCATTATTTAGGAAAAACATACTTCAATTTGTCTAGTCTTGGGGCAGCCTAATGGGACTTAGGGTACATGAGGTTGTCTTCATGACATTACGTGTTACTTTCAACAGCAACTGTGTCTATTTGCTCTTCACCATAACCCTCATGCTCACCATAGGTCCAAGCACATAGTAAGGACTCAAAAGAATAGATGTTGAGAGAATAAAACTTTCAGGTAATATAACTAACTCCTCTTATTTGGGTACCACCAAGCAGCTTTCTGATGATAATGTGACTTTTATTGGTTAGTCGATAGAGAATGCAAGTGCTGGTGAAAGATTGGGCTTATGGACTGTCCATAAAAAAGCACCCACTCAAACCTCTGAGTGCAGGAATGTCACTGACTGATGGTCCTGCTGCTGAGCCCTGAAACCTGCCATTGTATCTGTCTTCCTGCTGAGGCCTCATTTCTCACAGAGGCTCCCAGCTAGTGACTGAGCTTGCAGCAGTGACAAGGCAACCTATTCCGGGGAGATACAGGACTCCTTGGAAGGATTGTTTAGGCTCAAGAACTCTCCAGTGGTTTTACTGAACATCCTTGAAGTCCAAGACATTTTCACACAACCTTCCCTTCCCTTCCCTTCCCTTCCCTTCCCTTCCCTTCCCTTCCCTTCCCTTCCCTTCCCTTCCCTTCCCTTCCCTTCCCTTCCCTCCTTTCCTTCCTTCCTTCTTGGGAGTTGGACCTACATTATGGTTTGATGGTTCTCCTTGTTCCTCTGGCTCCCTTCCATTTTTCCTCTCAAGTGTGGCCCTAATGAAATATCCTGCATGGATTGCTAATTCTCTGCTGGTGTCTGCTTCTCATAGGATCTGTCTGAGGCAGCATCCTGTCCTCAGTGTAAATAAGCACACATGTTCTTGGGCTTCTTCTTGCCTCTGCCTAATGGAATATGGTGGAGTGGGTGGAGCCCAGCTGTGGCATCACACAACCATGCATTTATGTCACCCTTCCTCCTCTTACTTGCTCTATGACTTGAGGCAAGCTACTTTACCCTGATGAGCATCACTTCGTGATCTCTAAAATGGAATAGAAACTCCTACCTTACTGGATTACTGAGATAATTGCATTAAACCGCATACATATTAAAGAAGCATAGCATTATAATAATGCTAAACCAAAGGCTAATTTCCTCCTAATAGTATTGCAGCTTCAAGGTCCAATTTATGACCAGGTATGGTCAAAGGTCAAGCCATACAAGAAGGGTGATGCCCCACTTCGGGTGTCCTCAATTAGGGATCAAGTAAGAGAACATTGGGGTCAGCTAGCAAATGCCCTAACCATGCTTTACATTTTCTCTTACATCTAATCAGGGACATCTAGGCCAGACCTCTCCCCCACAGCCCTGGAACTTGAGGCCAAGGTCATGTGGCCTAGTTTCCCACAAGATATATCAAATTTGGGGGTCAAATATAGATCTCCTAATTCCAGATGAAAGGTCATTTCAAATATATTCAATATTTAGATTTTAAGAGGAATATGTATAGAGATTTTCTAAGAGCCTTCCTTTATTGTTAAATCATTAACAATTTCATCAAACTACAAGACTTTAAAATAGTTAACTATGTAAACCTCAATTCAAGAACAAACTTAGTAGTTGGTCTTAATTTTTATGCTGTTATATAGAGAATTTCTTGAAGTTCCATGGGTGACTACCTTTTCTTGGAGGTAAGGAAAGGAAAGTATTACTTCTACTTGAAAATAGAGACTGAAAATTAATGATAGTTAAAATTAGAGAATAAGTATACTTTGGTTTCTATAATAGAATGAATCAAAATATGCTTCATACTGGTCAACATGACCTTGCAAGCATGTTTTAATTTATTAAAAATTATTTCCCAAAGCGAAAACAGTGAAAGCCAACTATTATAGTATTGTTATAGTCTAAATTGTACCCCCCACCCCGACCCCAAATTCATATGTTGAGGTCCTAAAAGCCAGTACTGCAGAATGTGGAATGTGACTGTTTTAGGAGATAGTGTCTTTAAAGTGGTAATTAAGATAAATGAGGTCCTTAGTGTGGGCCTTCTAAGAAGATGAGATTAGGACAGAGATGCACAGAGGGAAGACCATGTGAGGACATGGTGAGAAGGTGGCCGTCCACAAGCCAATGAGAGAGACCTCTGAGAACCAGCCCTGCTGACATCTTGATCTCAGACATCTAACCACCAAAACTGAGAGGCAATCAATTTCTGTTGTTTAAGTCACCCCATCTGTGGTGCTTTGTAATGACAGCCCTACCAAATGAATTCATATCAACCACCATGTCCTCTGATTGGGAGGAAGTGAGCTAGAGCAGTGCATCTTGGGAGGTCAGAGCCCTCATCAACAGTGGAGCTGCTGAGGGGGAAGCCCATCCATCCTCTCTGATGGGGTCCTAAGACCTCCTACTCCTTTTGCCCTCCCGACCTCTGTTCCCTTCCTTAGAAGAGGATGTTCATTGCAGAGTCAGGCCCCCTGAACCCCAAACATTCACTTTGCATCCATAATAGACACAACTGACCAGAAGTGGAGAGCTGCTCAGGCGAGAAGCATCTTCTGCTTTAGGGCCAGGTGTGGGAAAATGGGTGCGAGTGGGTGAGGGGGTCTCCTCTGTTCAGAGCATCCACACACACCAGGTCCTTCCCTTTTGAAGGGCCTGGATAAGAGTGTTCAATTCAGCTGGCATACATCCAGAGCTCATTATACAAGACTTAAAAAATATTTTTAAAAACAGATCCTTCTTAGATGAATAATATTGGCAACCAACTGAACATAATATAAAAACAATAATAATTCTTCTTACCTGTGGTTGAGTCCCATAAAATACATGTCCTCGGGGCTTTCCAGCCAGAGTGCGATTATCACTAGTATTACTTTGTGACAGTGTTTTCTCAAGGTCACTCCAGAAGTAGTGGTTCCATGGGACCAAGCACTCATCCATTATATGGGTAAAAATGACTAATTGAGGGTGTGAGTTTAATTATATTCATAAGCAAAGGCATAGCGCAGCTCCTCTGACAGGCTTAATAACATTCTCATGTACACAGAGATCGATGGGAAAAATTAGGGTTGTATATTGTTGTCCTTCAGGACAAGATGCCGAAGTGGGAACAGAATAATAAAAATAAATAAATGACTCAACAGCAGCAGGAAATGAGCTGTGGAAGTTAGCAAAGCCAGCCTTATGCAAATACTTCAGCTGGAGATAAGTCCTAAGCATGCATGACTAAAGGGAAGCCGCCTCTACAGTCCCAGAGAGTGGAGCTGTCTTACTGAGCTGCCAGATTAAAACGTGAAAAGGGTGCTCAGCCAGGGCTTCACCTACAGTTCTCTCAGAAGTGATGATAATGGCTGAGACAGGGATCTTTACGATATTGATTTGTGATACTGTAATTGGGAAGCATGGTCATGCTTCACATTAAATTGAGAAAGCATCCATTCTGTGACCAGCGGCTGGAGCCAGCTTCCTTAAATGATACTGACATCATGTCACGTGCCCTGCATGAGCACCTACAATGACTTCTAGCCCTCAGGTGTATCGAACAAATCCATGCCACTTTCAGAAGCTAGTTCAAAGGAAGGAGGGAAAGGGAGGCTCACCCACAGGGGCAGAACACGCACATCGGATCCACACGAGGAAAAGTTGTTTCCCGGCCACCAGTGAAGGAGTTGGATTTGAACCTTCTCTCGCTAGGGCGGCCACATCTGGCTGCAGAGCTCAATACTGTTATAGGTGATGTTTTGCTTTACACCTGAGCCATGGAGGGGAACGCTCTTATGCATGGAGAAAAACCGCTCCCTATCTGGGTTCATTCCAGTGTGTGGCCACTGTTTGAGGACAGGCAACTTCTTAGAGTTATTTACCCCATTTTTCTCCCTGTGCTATGTTCTCCAGTGGCTCCCTGGCTTTGCAGGCCCCCTCTGGGTTACTTAGTAGGGCAGTGATGGCGAACCTTTTGAGCTCGATGTGTCAGCATTTTGAAAAACCCTAACTTAACTCTGGTGCCGTGTCACATATAGAAATTTTTTGATATTTGCAACCATAGTAAAACAAAGATTTATATTTTTGATATTTATTTTATATATTTAAATGCCATTTAACAAAGAAAAATCAACCAAAAAAAACGAGTTCGCGTGTCACCTCTGACACGTGTGTCATAGGTTCGCCAAGACTGTAGTAGGGGGACTAGGGCTGCCAGAACAAAATAAAACAAACTAGGTGGCTAAAAGCAACAGAAGTTTATTCTCTCTTAATCTGGAGGTCAGGTGTCCAAAATCAAGGTCAGCAGGGCCACACTCCCTGTGAAGGCTCTAGGGAATAACCCTCTTCCCCTTTTCCTAGGAGCTTCCAGCAATCCTTGGACATCCTCGTCTGTGGCTGCATCACTCCCATTTCTGCCTGTGTCCTCACATTACGTCCTCTGTGAGTCTCAGTGTGCATGTCCTCTTCTTGTAAGGGCACCTTCACTGGATTTAGGGTCACCTTAATCCAGTATGACCTCATCTTCACTTTAATAATTATACCAGCAAAGGCCTTACTTCCAAATAAGGTCACATTCTGAGGTTTCTGGTGAATATAAAGCGATCTCAGCCAAGATAAGCTTGTCCACAGGCTGAGCCAGACTAACCTTGCCTAGGCAGCATCCAGGCCACGGTTGTTAACACATGTTTTTGGTTGAAGGTGATGATTATTCTGTCCACAGATTAAGAATTCGGTTATACATTGTGCAATGAAACAATCATGAGTACAAGACTGAATCTATTTTCAGGGCTGAATGGCCTGGCTCAGGCCACAGGGAAGCAGTTTCCCTGGGGGACCCTCAGTCACAGCGATGAGGAAGAAGACTATCAGGACAACTTCATGCTTACCACATCCTACAACTTTCTCAGGTCTAGCACATTTCTATTAGGGCATGATTTAAAATGGTTTTTATTAACAGCTAAAGCTTTAGTCAGGCAGAATTGGAGCAAAAGATAGAATTTAGAAAAGGGAGAGAAATGAGGGAGATGGTGAGCATTAGTGCAGGTGTGAGGTGTGGGGAGGAGGGTGTGGATGGAAGGAGGCCTGTGGAGGTGAGCCCCTCCCCCTGCTAATCACCCGGGGCTCTGAGGTCCACTGCCCCCATCTGACACTGCTTCCTGAATCCCACAATATAGCCACCATCATTTTATCAACATGCTCCTCCAACAAAATGGAAGAGATTAAAAAAATTTTTATATTTCTATACTGTTTCCTCAGTGACAGATAGATAGTTCAGGAACAAATAGATCTGCTTTTGAAAAACTCCATTTTCTACCCAAAAATAAATTTTAAAAGAAAAAGGGCTAGGGGCATTAACTTTTCATTTTATATTTCACATATGCTTAAATTTTTGCTATGTCAACATAGGACATCTTCCCCTGAAAGTTTACCAGGCCTTTTAGAGAAGGTAAGGCAAGAGGCTCTTCCCTTTAGAATGTCCCTATGAGCATGCCATGTGCTCCACGCTTGGGCGGTATGGCACCACCATTGATGTTGGTACAATATCTATCGTCAAACTGAAGGCTTGAGAAACTGGGTAAAAGACTGTACCAAACTGTCGGAGGATTACACAGTGTTAGCATCCAGATTTTAGCTATTAAGTAAGGCTTTGGCCTTTTTTCTAACTTTCATTTCACTCTGATAAACTTTTGGATATGTAAAAGTGGCAAAATTAGCCCTTATAACATTTTTTTCTTTCTGAAAATTCAAAAGGTGATCTTCTTTAGAATAGTAATTGCTTCAAATCTGAACCTCCGCTTCCCACCCTAAAAGTACATTAACAAGTTTGAATCCTGCTAGGAACCAAAACTAAGAGTAATGATTTCTGATAATGATCTGATAAATTACCTACCATAAGCTCTTTCTGCTGGCCTTGTGAGTCACACTATGTTAGGAAAAGTTTTACTTTCTTTAACATATTATTGTAAACATATCTTTGATATATTCTTTTACATATTATAATATTTACATATTTTCTTTACCTATCCTTGAAACTACAGTTACAGAAACTAATAAGACAAAAATATTAACTCATTTTAAGTCATTGATAAAAGAATGAAGGATATGGACAAATAATGTCAACTTTATTATCCTAGGATATGCCTTAAAATATAGCCTTATCTTAAAAAGTATTGGACAAATAATGTTAACTTTATTATCTAGGATCTGCCTTAAAATACAGTCTTATCTTCAAAAAGAAAGGCACCCCCCCCCCATTGCTCTGGCTGATCATCTAAATTGAGAATTAAGATGTTGCTGGAGGAGCTACTGAACTTATAATAAATTTGAGAATAAACAACGTACAGACAGTCCTGACTTATAAAGGTTTAACTTATGGTATTTGGACTTTAAGTTGGTGCAAAAGCTATATGCATTCAACAGAAACTGTACTTCACATTTTTTATTTTGATCTTTTCTCAGGCAAGTGATACGAAGTACAGAAACTCTCTCCTGATGCTGGCTGCAGCAGTGAGCTGAGGCTCCAGCCACGCAATCACCAGGGTAAACAGCTGATGCTCTACAGTGTACTGCGTTGCCGACACATTTTAGACATTACGTTTTGTGATTTTTGCATCCCATCTACAAAATGCCCATCTGTGTCTTTTGCTTCTGGTGAGAAAGAAGAGAAAGGCAATTACTCTTGAGATGAAACTCAGGAGAATTGCCCAGTGGTAAGCTATTGTGTTTTGAGCATGTTTAAGGTGGGCGAGGCTAAGCTATGATGTTTGGTAGGTTAGGTGTATTTAATGTAAGGATCTATGGAAATAGTTCACAAAGCTACAAATCAGTGACAGTTAAATTTAATTGAACGGAACAAAATATTGATATTCACTGTTGTCCACAGGAAGTATCTTAACAATCAGGTGCACAGGGTATCCTGGTAAATTCACTGCTCCACTCTTCCTGTCACTTCTCCCCACCTGTCCCCACTCTGTCCGGCACAATCGCTCCCACACGCAGCTGACCATTGTGTTCTCTTGGTCAAGATTCACCATAGCTTTCTACTCCTATAGACTCAGGTCTATGTTCCTAAACTCTGCATTTCCTGAAGTCCCCTACGGTTATAGATCACCTGCAGATCCTGGAATCCCCGCATGTCCGTGTCAGAGCACGCCTGCCACTCTTTCTGGGCACAGTGCCCAACCACTGCATTGACTGATGAAGTCCTTTCTCTGTTTGGCCCATCAGCTCCTGATTCTTGAAGACTTTTTGACCACACTGGCTAAGCTCATCACCCTCTCCCCAGTCTTTCCTTCCCAACTACCCTAAGATATTACACTAGGGTTTATTGTATGGGTGCCATTTTCTTGCAGTAGATTATGAGTTTCTGAAAGGCTGGGACTTCCATGTTTATCTCTGCCTCTCTGGGCACACAGCAGGGACTCAGCAAATCCTTACAGATAGGTTGTTGAAAGGCAGGCACAGCACACAAAGAAATTTCTTTAATGTAAATAAATTCTGGACTTTGTTTGAAAAATGAAGAATGTAAATACCTCACATACTGAAATCTAGAACCTTCCATCATGCTATAAACATTTGACACTGTTTTGGTGTGTGGCCAACATTGGTTCTAAGTAGGTAGCAAATAATAGTAGATATTTATTGAAATCTTTCATTTACTGAGACTTAATTTGATAAATTAATTGTAGCCCCTAACTAGGGCTGTTTTCTTCCTCTCTTTGTCCACCCTGCTTATCAATGTGGAATGATTCATAAACACATTCAAATAAGCGAAGAAAAATTATATTTCTTTCTGTAGAAGGGCAGAAATTAAATTCAGGGGGAAGTGAAATATTCAACATACACTGATGAGTTTGGCTTTGTTGCTCAAAGAGGGAAAACCCTAACCCTGGTTGCATCCACACTAAGGAAAGTCAGTGTGGTTATAGGAAACTCTTATCTAAATCAGAGGTCCTCATTTTTTGCTCCCAATGATGTGGTCACTCCTGGCCAGTAGCAGAAGCAGCACCTGTGTGCATAAACAGAGATGAATGGACAGGCATCCCATTCTAACCTCTTTGCTCTAGGTCACATCCCAGGCCCTAAGCTCAACCAGATGAGCTACGGAAGGGATCTGTGAACCCACATTGGTCTAGCTCACCATCTGAGTTTTCATCGAATAATGTTGAATGTATGCTCAAATTGGCGGTGGCCTACATCCTTATCTCAACCATCATGAATATTTAATTATGTTGCTCTATTATTCAGGGAGAATTTTAATTGATGGCACTAACCAGGTCTTTGCTGACTGTACTTCTACAATTGATTCTGAGGCACTCGCATGATCTTCATTAGGAATGACGACAGTCTACAAGTCAGGAATGCTCTGAAGGAAAAGATTACTTGAATAGTTGCAAATAACTGAAATCAGGTATAAAGGGTCAAAAGTGCTTGCAGTTTTAGCTTTGGGAGAGTTTTGTTTCTTATGCTGCCACAGGATGTTTCAGGATGATAATAGACTTTAAGAAGTTATAAAATAGATGGCTCAACAGGGGGGGTTTGGAGAGCTGTACATTTGGCTTTTGATGGAGCCTATCCAGAGAAACCGTGTCCAAAGATCATTATTTTGTGACCTTGAGGAAAAGCAAACTCGCCAGAGGATTTCCTATTCCTGCCCATGAATGCATGTCGATGTTTATGGAGGCAGACTCTCTTTATCTCCCTCAATGCATGCACATTTCACACAAGCACACACACCCCTCTTCAAGACTGGAGGCCGAGAGCACTGCTATAAATATTCATGAGGTAATTATTATTAATGTCACCAAGGTGATTTTGTTCCTTCTCAATAGAGACGGGTTTTTGCACCTAGAAACCAATCAACTGTAGGAGAAATGGCAGCTTTGCGCCAGCCCAACAAAAGCAATCCTGCACGTTTTACTTTTGAAATATAGATTATTTGACTAGATATTTTGAGTCATGTTTTGCCCTGCCCCATCATCAATCTTATCCAGCAGAGAATTCCAACTCTGGTGTACCATGCAACATCCTGGGGAGCACAGTATCTAGAGTTTGGAAGAACTTGATGATTACATTCTTTTCTAAGAGCAAAAATTAAGCAAAACATAAGGATGATTCAAAGATACCTCAAGAGATATGGGAAATGATTTTTATAAATATGCATTGGGAGAAAATTACAACACATTTACTACTTTTATTATTAAAAATATTCATACAATAGGCCTTATAAGATAGCTATTGTAAGAATTATAGGTTCTTGCAATCACAAAGAAAATTTTAAAAAAGCTACTGGCAACAATTAACTAGATCCCTATGTATATAGGTCATGGACTCGCCCCCAACCACCAGCTGACCTGCCTGGTTATCCTATGTGCATGATATGCCATAACATGGGAAATTACTGGAAAGCACTGTTTTCCATCTGAGAAAATGAACTATTTTTGGTTGAAATGAAAATGTTTGTTTTTTTGCCCAAGACCTCAGAAAATATGATAAATAAGTTGAATACTGGTATAGGTACAGGACAGCGGGAGATGCCTACACCTCATCAGCACCTCACTAGAAATGTGTTCACTAACTTCTCGTACTCCATTGCCATATCAGCAGTCATCCTTTCAGACACTCTGATCTTGAGTAAAACAGCAATTAAAGTTACAGGAACAGTGAACATGTATGATGACAGCAGGAGGCGGCAGTGACATGGGACTCACCTTAGGCATCCAGTGGCATTTCGCAGCACCTGTGAGGAATGCAGCTGTATTTTTCGGTCGTCCTGAAGGGGTGAATTTTCCCAGCCCGAGTGGGGGATGATCACGGCATTGGTCAACACTGCCAGGGTGTCCTGGATGATTGGCATTTTGAGAGCATCACAAGACGAGAGATTCCAAAGGACTCCTGCAAGATAGACACAAACAGAGCTTTTGGATGATCACTGTTTTCTCTCATCTCAAAATGGTTTTCCCTAATCCGGTTAACAGCATGAGCAGAGGGATTAAGGTAGTGTGTCTTAGAGTGCATTTTTAATTTTAGAACATCTATGTAAACCCATTAAAAGAGTGCTGTGGCCTAGCCAGTATGGCTCAGTGGTTGAGCGTTGACCTATGAACCAGGAGGTCTTGGTTCAATTCCCAGTCAGGGCACATACCAGGTTGCGAGCTTGATCCCCAGTGTGCGGCATGCAGGAGTCTATCTCTCTCTCCCTCTCCCTTCCTCTCTGAAATCAATAAAAAATATTTTTCAAAAAAAAAGAGTGCTGTGACTATCTGACAAGTGGGTAGAGAAACTGTGACATGATTAATTTTGTTCCATCAGGGAGGCTAAAAGGTTGAGAGATTTGATTGACTTGAGGATACCAATCAGGCTTCCATTTCACTATTAATACAATGGACCCAAGTACCCAAATTCTAACCAAGACCGAAGAGCAGTGAAAGTTGTCTGAATCGGACTACCAGGGCATGTTGTCTTCTCCAAGACCTCTGTATGCACATGTGGTCTGTTTGATTCACTCAGTGTCCACAGAGAACCAACCATCATTGCATGACCTTATGAGAATCCAGCATCAGGTCTGATGACGAAAGGCTCAACAAGAAATCTAAATTTCCTGTCACTGACAGTTTTGTCAGCTTTTCCCTGAAAGCAATGCTTAAGGAGGAGCTACAGATCGTTCTTTCTTATATAGCAACAAAGAGAGCTGTAGGGCATGTCTTCCAAGGACAGAGTATAACAGTTATAATGCAGGCCGAGCAAAATAAAACATTTTTAGAACAGATGAAATGTTTCCGGTTTCTACATATTTTAGAAAGAGACTTTAAAATGGCATTAATCTTAGAAAGGCCATAAGTACTGAATATACATATAATAATATCACTTGAAAATGATTTTAAAATAATTATTCTTTTTGTTGTTCAAACAGTATACATAAAGGGAAAAGAAACTGAAAGTGCTACTCCATTTTACTATAAAAAAGATTACATTCTCTCTCAAGACTAACATAAATAGACACCATCATTGCAGATATTGGGGAAAAACAGCACAGTTGTCTTGAGACACACATCTTCGAGCTTACTTGTTTAATAAGTTTTCAATAATTTTAAACATGCGATTGTATTTTTTCTACTCCTAACGAACAGACCACACTTACTTCTGAAATTTGCTTTGCTAGTTTCTTGCATTGCGCATATTGACCTGTCAAAGCATATTAACACTAATCTGAAAGTCAATAGTGTTAGATTGTTAATAACTAACGTAGCTAACAGTTTTAAATTAATTCTATAAACATGTGACTTTAGAGACAAACTCTTCCAACTATCTTTCAAAGTAACGTGTGCTGGGGATTTTATTAAAGTAAAGAAAAGGAAACAAAATGGTGCCCTGTATGTACAAATCAATCCTTCAGTACTGGGGGCTGGCTTGAGGGCAATTCCTGCCTGCCTGTTCTTTGTAAATGAAGTTTTATTAGAACACAGTCATGCCTGTTCATTTACAAATTCCCTATGGCTGCTTTTTTTCCTTTAAGGGAAGAGTTGAGTTTTAGGTACAGAGACAGCAGGACCCACAAAGCCTAAATAATTTACCATGATAGAAAGATTTTTACCTTGATAGAAAGATTTGCCCACCTCTGCGCTATCATCAATATTTTCTCTACATTTCTGAGTTGCATGTTTGCATTGCTAGTAAGATCCTAAATTGAGTATGCAAAAAATACTCAATGGTACACAGAAGGTGCTTAAAAATATATTTGGATTTGGACTGATTTGAAATATTAACATATATATTTATTTTGTTTTAAATACTATATGAACCTGTTTCTTTATTCATCCCATTGAGAAATGTTTTATGAAATTTTGGGTAATCAAAATGATTATCTTTGTTCATTTGCAGTTTCACAAAAATGTTCTTTTTTTAAGTAATTAGTTTTTCATTTTTAAACAAGCACATTAAAATGAAAGTAATATCTACCCTAGAATTAGAGGATACCTTTGTAAAATATCACATCAAAGAGTTTGCGACTGTTCTTCTAAGTATACAATGCAAGCATACAGAAACAAAACAGAAGTTTCTTTGATTCCAAAGTCCTGATCTAAAAATACCAATACATGAAAATTGAGGTTTGCAAATGTTTTAAATTATGGTTGATATGCTGTGCTAAAAAAACATACTCCCTCTAAAAACTAAATAGTAAAAAGGGAGACTTTTATAATTTTACATGCACGAAATGTAAAGGATTGTAAAGGGATTTTATGATAATAAAGCAATTTTCACTATTTCCTAACCATCAGAAAAGAGGTCAGAAAAGGGGAAAAGAAAAAAAAATATGTGAAGGCCTAATATCTCATAGGCAAAAAGTTGGAAAAGAAGATGGGATCCAAGGTAATTCTTTATTGGGCTTTTCTCTCCTTTCCTTTCTCATTAATTCATTAATTAGAGTAACCTAATTCAGAATCATGCATGGACAGATGTTTCCTAGTTCACATTCATTCCACCTTGCGGGCTGGCTCCATCTGTGCTTCACATCCCAATGAACTTATCAGAATGCCTGACCCATATCTCCAAACTTTCCAGCTTCATTTCTATCTGCAGCCCACAGTATGTCCTGAACTTATGAGTAATACAGGTGGATCTCTGATCACCGACAGCTTTACCACCTCTGTTTGGACGAGGACTTGGCAAAATAGATGTAATGTGGCAGACTTTCTTTTGGGGGGAGTTCAGCAAACTAGCTGCAGGGGGCCCTCAATACTTAGAATTTTGATTAGATTATGCAGGCGCCAGAAATAAGCTTAAGTGTAGAATCAGCAGCCTCAGGGGACATTTGAGATAACGGGCAACATGTCTGGCAAGAGTCAAAGGTGGGAAACAAACAGACACACACACACACACACACACACACACACACACACACACACCATTAGTATTGGCCAGAGAACGATTAGTGGACAAAAATGAACATATTTAGACATTCTTTGTGAATACATGAGAAATAGGTGTTTTGCTCAAACTTGTCTTCACTCCTTTCTCTTTCTTCTGTGTTGGTTTAAATACCCAAACATTTCCGACATTCCTTTCAAATGGTGGAGCCCAATCCTTCTCCCCTTGAGTGATTCACTCTGACCAATAGAATATGGTGGAGGTGACCGTGAGTGACTTCTGAGATTAGGTCATAGATTAGGCCATAGCATCCTCTGAGCTGTCGCAAATGGCTTGAGGAGCAGCCTGTTTCCTGCTGTGAGAACCTCAAAGCATCACAATGGATGGGCCCAAGTGGAGAAGAACTGAGGCCTCCAGCCAGCAGCCACATTGAGGGATGGATCCTCTAGCCCAGACCAGCCTTCAGCTGATGGCAGCCTCATGAGGGGCCTGACCAAGAACCAGCCAAATCTGCTGCTCCTGGACTCCTGACACTCAGACTGTATGCGGTTAACGTTTGCTGTTTTAAGCTGCTACAACTTGGGGTAATTTGTTATGCAGCAACAGTAGTTAATGTCCCTTCCCTTCCCTCTCAACCTCCCACTCTCCTTTTTCCTTTCTCCTGCCCTCTCTGTTCCCTTTGTATATGGGGCTCATTCTTCCCCATACAACATGTTCATCCCCTAGTTTCTCCTCATTCTAACTTAGATCCACTTGTTCCCTCATTCCTTACAAGTCCCCTATCCTCTTATTGAAGTCTATCCTGAGAGTATAGAAGACACAGGAAGGAGGATCCAGCTCAACTTTGTAACTACATTTAAAATGAATTTTAACTTAGATTGCAAGTGATATTTAACTTTTAAAAATGTGTCCTCTTTATGTTTGAAATTTATAAATGGCTAAACACTTTCTTTAAGTTGGAATAATCCTGTATTAGTTTCACACTGCTGCTGTAACAACATTCCACAAATGTAGTGGCTCAAAACAACACAGATTTATTATCTTAGCTTTCCAGACGTCTGAGTCTCCAGTGGATCCTAGGACTGTGCTCCTCTGGAGACACTAAGGGAGGATGCCCTTGTCTTTTAGGCTTCTAAAGGCTGCCTGGGTTCCTTGGCTTGAGGCTGGCGTCACTTTGACCTCAGCATCCACATCACCTCTCCTTCTCTGACTCTGATCCTATTATGACACTGTGGAGACATGAGCCCACTTGGATAACCAGGACAATCTCCCCATCTCCAGATCCGTCACTTAATCCCATGTGCAAAGTCCCTTTTGCTATGTAAGAAAACATTCACAAAATCTGAGAATTAGGACATCCTTTGAGGACCATTATTTAGTGTACCACACATCCCCTTAAAGCAGCGGTTCTCAACCTGTGGGTCGCGACCCCTTTGGGGGTCAAACGACCCTTTCACAGGGGTCGCCTAAGACCATCGGAAAACACATATATAATTACATATTGTTTTTGTGATTAATCACTATTTAATTATGTTCAATTTGTAACAATGAAATTGGGGGCCACCACAACATGAGGAACTGTATTAAAGGGTCGCGGCATTAGGAAGGTTGAGAACCACTGCCTTAAAGCATTCTGTTATGCTTAAAATAAACCTCTAATTGTAGCTTCATGATCAGGAATTTCTCTAAATTTATCTGCAATCAGATCCTTTCATTCACCCATTTGTGCGTTCCATGCGTATTAAGGACCTGCTGCTGTGTGCCAGGCTCTGTTGGATACATTGGGCACATTAGTGAACGCCATCATGGCCTTTTATTACTGCAACTCTGGTCCCTATGCTCTGCCATCATGGCCTTACTTCTCCTCTTTGAGCACACAGGCTTGTTTGTAAGGCAGATCTCTTGGACTTCCTGCTCTCTGTCTGGACCATTCTTCTCCAGGACTTTCCAAGGTTGATCCTGGCACCTTTAAATGTGCCAAACTCAGAGAAACTTTTCTGGATCAGTCTAAACTATCTTCCCAGACACTTGCTATCAGATATCCTATTTTAATTTTCAGCAGAGACCTCAGCGTGAATGCATATTTCCTCTGCTTTTTCATTCTTTGATTTTCTGTCTTTCGCTCGCTCACTGTTCTTCCTCACAAGGTCCCAGCCATGAAATGAAAGCAAGGACCCTGTCCGAGTGTTCACAGCATACAGAACACAAACAGCACATAGAACATGCTCTGACACACACTAGGTGCTCACCAAATAGATGCCAAATAAATAAGAATTAGTAAATGGGTAATATGACCCTTATAGGATGGCATGTGCTCCTAGCATCAAACATTCTTTAAGTATCATAGAGCTAGCAAAACAAAGTGACAAATAGCAAAACATAGTGCTAGCAAAACAAAGTGAAAGAATAAAATACAGATGCAAGATGTAATGTTACAAATAATAAATCCAAATGAGAATACAGAAGTGTCATTTCAGGGGATTGTAATCTTTGACTCTACAGAACTTCTACATTTAGCTAGTAGAAAAGAATTTACATCACTAAAAAACATTAATCAGTTCAGCATTAGAAGGCTTATCTTCAGTGCTTCATTTGAGTAATTTTCTTATATTAACTCTCTCATAATTCAAATTAGCCAAAGCAATACAAAAAATTCAATTCGTGGAAAAACGGTGGAGTAAATTGAATTCACAGTGGTATTCAGCAGCCATAACAAGCTACCCCATTTATTCTTATCTGAAAGTAACATAACAATGTTTTAGCATTTTGGTTGATGATCACTAACAAATTTTAATTTGCCCGATGAAAATATGCTAAATTTTTCCAGATTATAATCTGTAATAAAATTGTTTTTATTGCATCTTTCCCTAAATTATATGTATTCAATAGCTTTCCTTTATCAGTATAATATTATTACTGTTTCCAAATATAATTTTGACAGTAGGCTTAGTTGAGAAGACATTTAAATAACTACTTCAAATATAGTTTATTATTATTTCAGGCACAAGATGGCTCTTTTTCTTGAGATTATCCATATTCATGAGCAGTAATTGGTTTATTAAAATTTCTTTAATAAAATCTTAATTACTTTCATAGGCTTCTTTACTTTGTTTTAATAGAGGGTGGTTGTGGGGTTTTTCCTAAAAGAGATGTAGGCTATCATGAAAAAAAGAAACTGAGATTGACAAAAGGAAGTATTTTAATAATTGCAAGCCTTAAATCATGATAAAATCAAACACTGCCTGTGGCTATGCAAGACTTTCCTATGACCCCCTCAGTTGCTATTAATCTTTAGACCTAAAATTAAATCCCTGAACATGGTAAAGCTAAAACCAAAAGAAAAGTTGGGCTGAATTAATTTTAAATGAATGCTTCAAATTTTTTTAAATTATTTAAAAATCAACTTAATGTATATATGAAGATTTATTTTAAACAAATATATCATTTATTTTATTCTGACAGTGGAAATTTGTGCACCTGGGGAAGGGAGAGAAGAAGAAGAATGGGGACAAACAAGTTTATTTTTTTAAAGTCAAGGTTAGCCCTGGTTGGGGTGGGAATGGAATGGGACTTGGGGGATCCATCACTACCTTCCCCATCTATACCCATTCACACCTTAAGTCATGAGTGGGTAGAGGGTGGCTGATCAAAATCTGGGGGCCCATGACATCCTGAACTCACGCAAAGCGTATGTGTGTGCATGTGCAGTGTACGCATGCATGTACATGTGTTTCTATGTATGTATGTAAGCACTAGCCTATGTGCAAGTGTATTCACAGGTGCATGTGCATATGAGTACTGTGTGCACACACATGTGTGCATCTGTGTTTATGTGTGTGTGGGCATGTGTATACTTGAGTACATCACATAAATACTCCCAACTTGTCCCTTGAGAAGTCATGACCCTCAAAGTGCGACTGTAAATTAGGATTGCTTTGTGAAAACTTCAAAAAGATTCAGAACCACACTGATTTAATGTTTTTAAAAATAAAACTGTCATTTATTTAAAAGTAAAAGTGATCTTGATTTGATGCTACAGTTTACCAAAATGTTGATAAACGCTGAGAACACCTGTTTTCTCTCCATAGCCATGTGGCCATGTGGGCCCCACACAATGGACTGCAGCTGGGAAAACAAGCGAAGCTATCCAGATGCTGGACTGGACTGGACTTTAATATGGAGCAGAAACTATGGGCAATGACCCTGCTGAAGACAAGATTGGACTTCTTCCATTGCAGCATAGACAGAGCTGGGACTTAAAGGGAAACTCCCTTAATTTTACATAATCAATAAAGCTTTCCACATAACCCGACCCTCCTATGAGGGCTCAGGAAATTCTTTCCCTCATGTCACCCCGAGAACTCTGTTTCCACTGATAAATAGAATGATGACTATTGTGACAAAGCCTTAATGAATTTTGTCAATAGAATATCAGTATTTCTAGCATGTATGGGGGGAAAATAAATTCTATGTTAAAATTTGAAGCTTTGTCTTACTTTTGTAAACCTTCCCTCAAGAGCAATTCATTCTTTGACAATAACTGATCCCACCACCCAATTTAAAATAAATCTAAATTAAGACTTCTATTAAAAATTAAAAAATGGGTAGTTCTTTGTCCAAAACTCCTCAAGTTCTCTTTTAGGAGTGCCAGGAATGGGCTACCCAGAACACATGACCTCTAAGATTCCTGCTTGAATATTCCAGAAGAGGACACTGCAGGGACCCTGAGACTCAGATGAAGGTTAATCCTTTCAGAATCGGACTCACTGGATCCTCCTAAGCTGAGAGTCTCCCTGAGGTGGTTATGAAAGTGCTGTAGGCTGGGAAATGTGTGGGGCAAGCTGGAGAAGAACTGGTTCATCACAGTCAATAACTGCAAACTGTCATCCTGCTAGAAATATGGACAGAAGTTGTTAACTCCAGAATGGGTGAAGAGTGAGCTGTTCTTTACATTAGAAAGCAGGTCTGATCTTTGTTAACAGGCACCGTGCAAATTCTGGTTTATGTTGATTAAGTCTACCTGGGCCTCCATGAGATACTTTAATTCTTGACATTTTTACATAACTTTGTGACAAGATACAGCCATCAATGTTGAGATGCTGCCTTGTTCCACAGCCAAAACTGATCCCACAGCACTCTGACATGCAAGTTTTGGCAGAGGCATCATACATCAGAAGTTTAGACCTCGCTGGTACAGACTAGTATAAGCAAGAGGCTCATCTTCGCTTACATTTTTGATTAGTACTTCAAAAAAGTATCTTCACTGCTGTTTTCAGGGCCTGAGTGAATTTAATTTAAAGCTGGATAATTTTATAGAAAAAAGATGATGACTAAACTTTTTTTGAAGAAAGAATCAAAACTCAAGTGTGTCTCTTATCTCTGTCCCATTCCAAGTTGGAGTCTGCAGATTCTAGTTTCATTAGATATCTTCTTTCAAATGCTGTCAGGCCGGATTCCAGTTATGAGAAACAAGGCTTGTCTCAATTGGGATAAGGCAACGCAGTTCCTATCTAAGAGGGGGAAGCTTGTGCTACAGCAATTTTTAGAAAAGTAAATTGTATTAAAAATCAATTTGCATGTGAAGGGTACCAGAATATGCCATCCCCAAATATAACTCTTTGGTTTATGAATAATTTTGAGCTAAAGGCCATGAGCATCAACAGAGGAAGGAAAAGCTCTGAAAACAGGGCATGAGCTGTCCTTTTATAAAGGAAATTTACATTAAACATTTTTTATTGATTACTTTGAGAGAGACAGGAAGAGGGAGAGAAACATCAACTTGTTGTTCTGCTTATTTATGCATTCATTTGTTGACGCGTGTATGTGCCCTGACCAGGGATGGAACCCACAGCCTCTCTGTATCAGGACAGTGCTCAACCAACTGAGCTACTTGGAGGGTGTCTCTCTCTCTCCCGACTTAAATCTAAATAACAAACCTTACTAATCAATCCTTGTTTATCATACTTCTCCAGTCACCTTCCCATAACTTGCCTCAGATGGTAATCAAGCCCAAATCCAGCCACCTCTTTGGGGTCCTCTTCACTGGGTGCTCCATGTATGTGAACAATGCTCGTATGAATAAACTTCTGTTCGTTTTTCTCGTGATCATTTGTCTCTTGCCTGTCTAAATAGCAGAAGCCCAGCTGGAGAACCTAAGATGGGAAGAGGAAAACATTTTTTTCCTCCCCTACTGAGATGTCAATGTCTGATAGCAACCATCTGTGAAAGTCATGGGTTCGTGTTTGATCACAGCATATTATAAATGAATCATAGAATACTGTATTTCTCAATTCCCCAGGGATCAACAGTCAGGAATATAAAGTTGGGTTTGCTTGAAACTATACCTTCCTTCAATGACCTTGGGTATTCCAGAACCTTGAAAAAAATGTCACCAAAGCATCAGGCTGAGTTTTATAACATCTGGAAATTCTTCCTAAAAGTGACTGCAGTAAAAGATTATGTCCTTTTATTTGACAACTGACATGTTCTCATATGTGCTAATAAAAATGAATGCTTACTTATACTTTGGTTGTATTTCTCAGTAGTTCTGTGCTTTCCAAATTATATGTATTAAATAAAGTAACTAAGTTTGTCCTTTTCATAAATATGGGCAGGGAGAGAGAGAGAGAGAGAGAGAGAGAGAGAGAGAGAGAGAGAGAGAGAAAGAGAGAGAGAAAGAAGAGAAGAGGAGGGGAGGGGAGGAAAGGGAGGGAGGGGAAGAGGAGATTCAAAGACAAACATTCCGATTATCTGATGATTTAAACAAGAAAGCATGGGAAGAAAAAACCACCATAGTTTCTGGCCCTGGGTTAAATGATACTGGGACAGACTAATCTAACTGTTTGGCCTCTGAAGTTCAGACTGTGAATAGATTAGTTCGTCTACCAAAAGTAAGTTTGCTCATCAGAACACATGCCAAGACGCCTGCCTCACTGTACCATGGGTGCACAGCTACCATGTTATAAACTCTGCCCCATCCCAATTGTTTCCTACGTTGCAATACCCACCTTAAAATCACCCAGCCAGGGACCCATGGCCTTATAAATAACCCTGCCTAATTTTCAACACTGTCACCATTGCCTCTTTCCAGGTAGCATTCTCCCATACTTCAGTAAGTAATAAACCTATCTAGATCTACAGGTTTTTCTGATGGCCTTTGAGGGAGCTGGCAGTTAACCAACCATGTGAATTACTAAAAATCAGTCAATAGCTAACTGCATCTTTGGTGAACACAGAGCCTGGCAAACGCCTGAATCTGCAGAGCATCCATTAACCATGATAACTTCATGTGAGCAATAATGGTTATTAAGCTGTTTGCAGCTCTAGTAAGTACTATAACCCAGAAGTTACACAGCCCACACACTTCTCATAGTAAACTCTCTGGATGGGCCTAAGGTGAGAAGGCCTGCTGTGTAACCCCTATGAAGATAGGGAAGGCTATCACCTTGGGGATTTCTTTCTCAGACTGTTGGTAGCAGATCCTCCTTATCCTTCTTATGGGAGTCAACATCAGGATTCAAATTGAATTTGTGGGAGTATCACTAACTAGAACCCTTGAAAAGAAGAGAGTTGGGGACACTTTTACATACCAGGGCCATTTTAAAGTGTACCCTTGGTCCCTGTAGCTCTCAAAGAAAAGCAGCCTTTATGAAGACATGGTGACAGAGTGAAGAGTGACAGCTGGAAATCAGAGACCGAGGTTCTAACTCAGCTCTCACCTAGTCAGGATTTAAAAAAGGTGCTGACTGAATGGATGAATAATCAAACAAATAAAATTGTTGGGTCAAGGATCTCAAATTTCTACGGGGTGTCCAAAATAAGATCACATTGGGAAAAAAACAAACAACAAAGAAACCTCAGCCCAACTTATCTAACATGTCTGCATTCTTGTACATTGGGATCTCTGCTAATTACCTTGCATGCATTAACTCATGTAAACCTTCCACCACTTCCATTCTACAGATGAGAAAACTGAGGCACAGAGAATTGAGCCACTTGTGCAATGGCATTTCATGTGTAGGTGAAAATGAAGGTCAGACAAGAGTTTGACCACGACGCATATGAACGATCAGACAAATGTCAGGCACATAAACTTGCTACTTAAAATTAGAGAGAGCTGATGGGCTGGCAGTGCTTAGAAGCAGCATAGATGAATACAGAATGTTCTGCTTTTCATCTTTTGCCAGTTTCTCTTTAGCCTCAGGTCAGGTAGCTTGAGACATTTCAAGAACTCATTTGAGTTAATAGAACAAAGAACATTCTGAGTTAATAGAACAAAGTTTTGAAACAACTTTTACCAATAAATTTTTCTTGCAAACACTTAATTCTGCTGACCTCTATTAAAAAATAAATATCACATGATCTCACTCATTTATGGAATATAATGAACAACATAAACTGATGAACAAAAACAGATCCAGAGACAGAGAAGCATCGATCAGACCGTCAAACCTCAGAGGGAAGGTAGGGGAAGGTAGGGTAGGAGAGATCAACCAAAGGACTTGAATACATGCATATAAGCCTAACCAATGGACACAGACAACAGGGGGGTGAGGTCATGAGTGGGGATGAGTCTGGGGGGTATTGGGGGGATAAGGACACATATGTAATACCTTAATCAATAAAGAAATATATATACACAGCTATGCCCAGCGAGCATGGCTCAGTCGCTGAGTGTCGACCTATGAACCAGAAGGTCACAGTTCAATTAGCAGTCAGGGCATATTCCTGGGTTATAGGCTCGATCATCAGTTTGAGGAGTGCAGGAGGCAGCCAATTAATGATTCTCTCTCAATCTTGATGTTTCTATCTCTCTCTCTCCCTCTCCCTTCCTTTCTGAAATCAATAAAAATATTAAAAAGTATACAGCTATAATTTTCCATGGAAAATACTGGACAAAAACCAGATTGACATGCAGGGTAATTTAAAAACGAAATTCTTCCTCTAGCTACCACACTAATTTTAAAACTAGGTCTTATTTTCAGTTAAATCAAAATTATCTGATTCTGTTGCTCCACTATAGTAATACCAATGGTGATCATAACCCTCATTTATTGAGCCATCACCATGTCACATGCACTGTCTTATTAAATCCTTACCCCAACCCTGGGAGAGAGGTGCTGCTATTGATTTCATTTTACAGATTCATAACTAAAGATTTAGTGAGGTTGCAAAATCGCTCAAGGACTGGTAACAAATAAGAGACACAGCTGGGATATAAATACAGGTTCTCACACTCCACATTATCTTGTCTCTCAGAGACACTCTATTCAGAGGTTATTTTTCATGGAAAATATGATGATAGTGGATAAGAACAGGAAGACTCAACTGTAATCTCTGCTGATCATTCTCAAATTGATATTTCTGAGTTTCATTTCCCTAACAACTCCAGATTTGTACATTTGTTCTGCATATTTTCCTCCAAACATACTTTCTTCCCACTCATATTCCCTAAGCTAATCTGCTACCCAAATCAGAGATTTAGGGAAACTTTCCTTTCCTTGTGCCACTTTTATAGTTTTCATTTTTCAGCAGAGATTTTGTGAGTGCCTATGAAAACAAAGTATTGCTAGGTGCTCTGGGTAATATGTAGTGAATTAAGAAGAATCTACTTGGGGAGGTAGAACATGTGTTTGTATGATGAAAGATAACACTTACACTATAGGGTTGTATATGACAGAATCCATTAACTGTCAGCGATGATGTGCCATGACATTCAGTAACAAAAGATTACCAAGGGAGGGGATCACAGAAGGCTATATGGGGAAGGGTCTTTGGTTGATCCCTGAGGGATGAGAAGAATTAGTCAGGGCATGGGACTGAGGCACCGAGGCATCTAGAGAGAGCAAAGGCTTGCAGATATGAATAGGCAACAGGTGATAGTGCTAATGTCAATGGGTCCAGTAGTAAAGTAGATGCCTCCTAACATGTTAATTGAATAAAAAATATATTTCTTAACAATCGAAAGGATACTCATCATTTGTGCAATCGTCATTTTATATTAGAATGGTAGTCATCCTATCAGTCATGGGGAAATTAAGAAAAAATACCTCTGCACAGGCTCTATTTCTGTAAATTCTGATGTAAGTGGTCTGCAGTTGGCTCTGTCACCAGTATTTTTGTGTGTTTTTTAAGTAGCCAAAGTGAAGAACCAGTGGCAGTTATTATATCCTGGCCCTGGTGAATTTAAGTGAGTTCATCAATGTCAGCTTCTTCCACTATGACTTGTTCTGATGAACACAGAAAAATTATCTGTTATGATCAAAGTGACCAGTGAGCTTCATAACAGAGATCTTTATATTTTCATGTCATCACGACCCAACAACTTCATTCAATCCTTTGGGTGTTCATTTAATTGATTATTCATCCATTCAGTAGACACACTTTGACTGTTTAGCACAGTGGTTCTCATCCTTCCTAATGCCGCGACCCTTTAATACAGTTCCTCATGTTGTGGTGACCCTCAATTTCATTGTTACAAATTGAACATAATTAAAGCATAGTGATTAATCACAAAACAATATGTAATTATATATATACTAGAGGCCCGGTGCACAAAAATTTGTGCACTCGGGGGGGGGGGGGGGGGGCCCCCAGCCCGGGCTGTGCCCTCTCGCAGGCTGGGGACCCTCGGGAGAAAAAGACCTGCTGGGTTAGGCCTGCTTCCAGGGGGGAGAGGGGAGGGCCAATCCCTAGGTGCAGCCCCTGGTCAGGCTCAGAGCAGGGGCGAATTGGGGAGGTGGGGCACCGCCCCGTCAATGCACAGAGCAGGGCGGATCGGGAGGGTGCGATGCCACCCCTCAGTCATGCTCAGGGTAGG
>NW_005871048.1:64650268-64663425 GCF_000147115.1 Myotis lucifugus | reverse complement strand
ATGTTGCTAAAGCCCGGCTGAATGAAAGCCGGTTTCTGGTGTTTTGTTTAGCTTCTTATTTGCAACATAGTACATAGTTGCAACTCAGAGGCTGGCAAGTGAGGCGAGGAACGTTGGAGTCCGCAGCAAGCAAGCCTCATATTTGCTTCCAGCTGCCTGGCTGCTGGCCGCCATCTTGGCTGACAGTTAATTTGCATATACTCACTGATTAGCCAATGAAAAGGGTAGCGGTCATACGCTAATTACCATGTTTCTCTTTTATTAGTGTAGATGTTTTCTGATGGTCTTAGGCAACCCCTGTGAAAGGGTCATTCGTCCAACAAAGGGGTCCCTGGCGACCGTTGGTTTAGCAGGACTTTTCCCAGCCTTAGTATGAGCAAGCCACCTAAGGGTTCAAGTCCTCAAACCTTGGGCAGTTTTGGTGCAATCCCTCTGCACAGCTGGGGAGACAGTGGTGAGAAAAGGACAGTGGTGGTCTCCAGCCCCTGGGAGCTTTAGTGGGGCTACAAAGACCAGGATGTCAAAAACTCCCGTAAAAGTCAAATTAGGCAGAGAGAACATCCTATTTAGAAAAATGCAAAGAAGGTGTGTATGGCTAGACAGTGTTTGGGATGGTGTACGAGGCACGCCACCCTCTCTCTCCAGGCTTAGCTGAATTTTCAGCAAGAACTATATATTTGAAGCTATGACTTCAAGAAGAGAGTCAGTTGTACACATTCTTCCAGCTTTAGACTCAGGAGAAACCCCTGTGCTTTTGTTTCTACTTGGCTAGATAGGAAAACTGATGTTCCATTATAAATCCAAGGCATTCAATTTTCTGTTTCCTACCACCTCCATATCTACCATACTATGATGTCTCATGCTATGTAGTGAGGCCTCTCATTGCCCTTGATAAAATGCTATGCCCTTGTGCTGAATCCGCCAGGCACCCAACCCCTCCAGCTTGCAGTTGGGTTCAGCCAATGGAGGAGTCAGTGGGAGACGACAGGACAGGACAGGAGGAGAGCTGGGATGTTTTTGGTTCTGACGCTCCACATCCGTTACACCTGTTGGGCTGACGCCCACTCGCCATGGCCCCTGATCTCCTGGGCTCTGGAAATACTGTGTCCGTCCACTATTTCCACTGATGACAGTCATCAGCCACCTGACTGCACGGGCTCAGTGCTTTAGCTCTGCCCACACCTTGGGAATGAGGCCCTTCATTAAATCCTCCCAGAATCTCAGTTGAGTGTGCCCTACATGTCCTTCTGAAATGCTGAATAGGGTGTGTAAGCAGAGGGCACATGCTACAAAGTTTCTGTTTTATCTATAAGGACAGTGGGACATCATTAAGCAGGTAACTGTCATAACATGTTTTATAATGCTTCACTCCTTCCTGGTGCATCCACAGCACTAACAAAGTGCCAGACAAATTCCCAATTGGTCACCCAATTACAAGAGTAACTTTTTTAAATCTTTTTTTTTTAAATTATGATGAAATTTGCATAATATGCAATTAACCATTTAACATGTACAAATCAGTGGCACTTCATATATTCGCAATGATACGCAACCATCATGTCTATCTAGTTCCAATACACTTCCATCACCCCAAAAGGACAGCTGGTTTTTAAAGACAGCAGTCTGGAAGCTTCCAGCAGACAATGGGCTGAGATGAGGTAAGATGTGAGCAGACCAGTTAGAAGGCTTCCTCCAAATTCCAGGGGAGAAATAACCAGGTCAGCAGAGATGGAAGTGGTCAAGTCTGGCACACCATGTCTGGCCAGGCAGATGGACTAGCTATAGGGTGGGGGGAAAGAGACATTCTGGCCTTGAACTACAGAGGTGAGGAGGCCTGGCGGGAAATGAGCCTTGCAGTTTTGGATGTGGGAACTTTGAGGTGCCAGGGAGACAGCCAACGGAGATGCCCAGAGGCAGCCAGTGTATGAGTCTGGAGCACGGCACTAGAGACAGATTGAGAGCCCTCCGCATTGAGATGGTATTTAAAGCTGCAGGACTGGATGAAAGTCACGGAAATAGAGTTTAAATAAAGATCTGAATGCCCAGGGCTGGTCCTGAGCACGCTTACACCTAGAGTCTAGTGGAGAAGGCAGTTTGGCACAAAGAAGAAAAGCACTATAAAAAGTTCAGCTGCACAAACTGTTAACCTAGGGAAGCGCGACTCCTTTTGAGTCTGAGCTGGTGCCTCTTCTGTTAGTTGCTGAGGTTTTTATTTAAATATATATATCTCACAGGTAATCTGAATGTTAAAGTTCTCCTTTTATTATGGTCGTTAATGAAAAACCTATCCACAGTTCTCATTTAATAGCATCTGTTTTAGGCCCATCATTGGGTTGATTGAGGACAAATAAAAACGAGTCATTCGGCTGATCATTATGGCATGCATTCAGGAACTGTAAGCAGAACGAACTACATGAGGGAATAAAATCACTTATTTTAGGTATTTCCGGAATCAAGGCAGTCACAACATAACCAGAGTGTGGCAAAGCATGCGTAATGATAAAGCCTCTATTATGATGGGAATGTAAAGGGTAATAGGATTTTCAGAAAACAATTTAGGAAAAGCGACAATCTTGCTTATTCAAATGCTATGTGACATTTGACAGTACTTCTTCCGGTAAAATTACAGAATGGATAAAGTGACTTTCAGAGATGTTGTTGCATGTGCTGAACACATGTAATGCATTTACCTGCTCACTAACCCTTAGGTTAGTATAAACAGTACATTATTTCCTGAGAATTGAAGGCAACTGTCATTGAGTCTTTCTGCCAACACTTAGGAATTTCTATGCTTTGTCTATCTCAAACCAAATTTCAGAATGTGTCTCTTTTTTTGAAATTAGCAATTTCTCCATGTGAATATATAGCACATAAAATAAATTACCTTTTACATTATAGTTAATTGTTATCGTATGTTAAGCATCCCCTCCACCCCCCAATGCATGGTTTGGTACATATTTTAAAGTTTTCTAAGATAATAATAGTATCTTTTCTGATTACAGCATTAACACATGGCAACCTGAAAACCATCAGTCTACTAAAAAGGGACAAAGAATAAGGTAAAAAAAATCCACCCAAAGATCATCAGATCTGGGGGGAAAGCTGCTGTACATCTCTATGCTTATCATACAATCACGTGTCACTTTACAGAAATGAACCACAGCTCGTGCTGGCTAACTCGCTCTTTGCATTTGTGTGTCATGGATGTATTTTGGTATCAACAGATGTCTAGCTGCATCTTCATTTTTAATGCCTCGTAATGTTCTCTTTGATGCAGTGTTTTCATCCAATTGCATACTGATGGACATTTAGGTTGTTTCTAATGCATTTTTTTTCATAACAGTGGCTCTTACTGTGATTTTTAAAAATGTTTGCCATACATATCAACTCATTTGCTCTGAAGATTTTTTAAATAGCTCCTCAATACCCATTCCTGAAACCCTAAGGGCTGGGTGAAAAGTGAGGCAGCCTGCCAGCTGCTCTCCACGAAAGCCAGGTCCCGACCCCCTCACCAGCCGTGCCCATTTTGTGGCCCCGCCCAGCACTGCATGCCAGCAATCATGCTCATCTTTAGAGACTAAGCCCAAACACGCTGTCTCCTCCCCACTGCCCTTCCTCTTAATTAAACTCCTTGTGAGCACATTAGCTGCTTGCATGCTGTTTCCTGAAAAGCCAGTTCACATGTTTTGATATTTTATTTCCCAGCTGGGCCATGCATGGTACTCAACACATAAAATGAAGCTACTAAAAGTTGCAAACTTGTGAAGACCCTGAAAAATTTAGAAGGCATCAGAACTAGCATTAATGACTACAATCATTCTCTATTTCTCTTACTTTCAATCTTTATTTTTTGTAACCCTTAGTCTACTGATCCCTTTATTTCACTATTATAAAATTGAGTTTATTGGGGGTGACATTACTTAACAAAACCATACAGGTTTCAAGTGTACAACTTCACAAAACATCATCCGTATACTGCACCATGTGCCCATCACCCAAAGAAAAGTCTCTTTTCATCCCCATTTATCTCCCTTTTGCCCTCTTCCACCTACCTCAACCCCCCTTTCACTTTGGCTATCATCACACTGTTGTCTATGACTATGTGTGTTGTGATATATATATATATGTGTGTGTTTTTGCTTAATCTCTTCACATTTTTTTTACCCAGCCCCCAACCCCTTTCATTTTTTAATGTCATCTTTTAATTCATTTGTTTTCTATTACTAATCCTTCTTTTTAAAATCCAGGTGACATCTGTCTTTGTTATAGCTTCCCACTGACATGATTCTCCTACCTTGTGTCCTGTAGGGAGCAAGCTTTAACAGTTATAAATAGAATGTGTAAACAGGCTTTGGGAACCTGCAGCCGACAGACATACACATTGTTGACAAGGGATATTAACATTTACACACTATTTCAATGGCAAACTCTTTTCTCTGTTGCCAGAGTCTAAGGGCATAGAGCGCTAGACAGCCACTTGACTAAATATATCCATTGTATTATGTTTGTAGGTTGAGGGCAGTTGCATGGATGTGATTGAAAAGCAGGATGAACTCTCATGGAATGAGCTCCTACTTACCGAGCAAGTGATTTCTACCCCTCTCCATACCACTCGGTGAAGCCCAACTTGCACTAATGGGAACTCAGGATTGGTAGCATCCTAATTAGTCTCTATTGTCATGACTCAGATTCATTATTTCTAGCTTAAAATACAACATCATTCCCAGCTTGAAGTATCACAATAACTAACTCTTCTTACCACCTCTATCTATCCCAAACCAGGCTAAAAATTCATCTATTCAAGGATCTAAGGTACTACTTATTTGAGACTCAAGTTTTGTAAAGAAAAATTAATCAAAATATACACATAATATATGTATAAAATCTATGCATTGCAAATGATTAAGAACAGCTTTTACTTTTTATTTCCTGGAGACCAAAATTATATTTAGGGAAAGTGAGATTTTATGGGGTATCATTTCTTTTAATTTTGTTCAGAGCTATTAGATATACAATATGCCCTCATCAAACTACATAAAATTTACTATTAAATGGAGATGTTTATATCATCCATTTAAATTCTGAAAAATATCTTGCAGAAAAACCCTTTGTAATCTTTGATATGGAGTTCTTAATGACAATAATAAGATAGCACAATTAATTATTTCTTTGGATGAATTATGGTTTGTGATGACAAAATCATATCATTTGATGGAAGTAACCTCAATTCCATTATAGGAAGCCATATTTAAATTAATTTGAAAACTGTGTCACATTGTTTATATCAGATAAATGTATATAAGGTAACACATTAATTCCTAGTAACTACTGGTATGGTGGTGGTGATGGTGGTGGAGGTAGTGGAGGTTGTGGTGGTGGTGGAAGTTGTAGAGGTGGTAGTGAAGGAAATAAAGCAGAAAATCAAGAAGTGAAAAACACAAAAGTTGGCCTAGAATTCAAGCTGGGTTTTTATTGTTTGACATGGAAGCGAGATACCTCATTGCCATTGGAATCCCTGCAATAGTATCCTGGTATTGACTACAGAGGTGTTAACAGATTGCCACCCTGGATGACACACAGCAAGTTCTCACTATGAAGTCAGGGACGAATGAGCAGTCAGTGAAGACAAGCAAGTCTGCCACAGTTCTAATCCTCCTCTCAGGAAACGAAAAGGAAGACAGAACAGTGGTTGGTTATTAGCCGATGAGTATGCCTGAGACTTACTAGTAGATATGTAGCTCAGTAAGGGGGAGACTGGAATAGAGTTTCCAACGAATTAACCAGGAGGGATTTATCAAGCTCCAACTATGTGCTGGGTCAAGCAAGCATCATGGATACAAAGATGACTATGACACTGTCTCTGCCTCAAGGAGCTGATGGGTTAATGTTCACAACAGAGGGAGATGATATCAAATCTCTGCTTTATAACATGAATGTAGGGGTAGTGACAATGAGACACTTTCACTTGCTGGGAATAATGAATTAAGGACTCTATTCCTGGAGGAAATAACTTAGAGCATTGACCACAGAAAGAAGGCTGAGCATAGGGCACTAATTATGTTACTAGCAAAGAAAGTAGGATAATGGGGGCTTAAAATGTAACATGTTGATTGTGAAGGTAGAATTCTAACTTAATATTTAAGCATTGAAAGACAAAAGATAACTGTGACTAGTTGAGAACTCACTTTTAAATTTTACACACTGGAGCATAAATGATGCTCGTGTGCCTGCCACAGCGGGGGACCTCTGCATCCTGGTGCCTGCAAGGGGGTGGGCCCATCTGTCAATGCCCCCGATCCCCCAGGCAGGTAACAAGAGTCCCTTCACCAAGTCTGGTCCCCAAGGGCTCAGCTGGGCAGACTTTCTTTTTTCCTTTAAATATGTTTTTATTGATTTTAGAGAGAGAGGAAGGGGAAGGGGTGAGAGAGAGAGAGAGAGAGAGAGAGAGAGAGGCATCATTGTGAGAGACATTGATGGGTTGCCTCCTGCATGGCCCCTACCGGGGATCAAGCCCACAACTTGGGCATGTGCCCTGACCTGGAATTGAACCAGTTAACTTTTGATGACCATTTGGTCCAGTTCACATGGAGAGTGAGTTGGCTCCTCAGAGAACCAAAGTGAAATGTGCACACCGGTAAGGATGTAAACTGGCAAATCAAAGAGAGTTCCTGTGCAGCGGGGAGGCCGGGGCACGTCTGAGCTGACACTTCTGTCCTCTGCTGAGCTGGGACAGAACCGAGCTCTCCTGGCAGCCTGGAGACATGGGCTGGCAGAGGCTGTGAGTATGTTGGCGCAGAACATAGTTCTGGGGAGGAACTCCTGCCCTGTGCACTGTGGGGACCTGCATGTGTCTGACGAGGGAGGAGAGCTAGGCAGTGACTGACAAATGGGGCAGGAAATCTCCAAGGAGAGAATTGCCGTGAGTGAGTGAAAAGCAGCCGCCAGGTACCGTGAGCAGGATGCAGTAATGGGGAGCGTGGCCTCAAGGGCCAGAATGGGAGCCATGACTTGAATATGTCTCCAGCCCAGCAACCAGAAAGGCACCAGGGAAAGATGGAAAAAGCTATTTTTGTAATGCCTGGGGCACAAGCAGCACTGTTCAGGGACTCCAGAACGAATTGTAATGCAAAGGGCAGCGGGCCATTTTCCCTCTCTGGGCCACAAACTGCCTCCTAGCACAGCCTCCTGGGGGCTCAGGGCAGACACCTGTGGGGGCACTTTGCCCAGGGAGCAGCAGGTGAGACCATAACAACCATCAGAGCAGTGCACGCCGTGCCCAGGGGAGCAGTGACGACCAGCAGAACTGCAAAGCCTGTGAGAGCACCGTGGAGATTCATGCTAAGCCCAGTGTGTGAAACAGATACACAAAGGAAACCAGGCACAGCAACTCTAATGCAGACCTGTGCCTGGTGGGCAGGGCTGTGTGAGGGACATAAATGTGCGACAAACCCAGCGGCTCCTTGAATGATATGAGTATGTAAGCATGCCTGTGTGTGTGTGTGCATGTTGGCGTGTGTATGTGGGTGGGTGGGGGGTAAGCCTGCATGGCACATGTGTATGTAAGCATGCCTATGTAAGCTTGTGCACACCTATGTGTGGGTGTGCATGCTTGTGTGTGCATACTAGTGCCTTTTATTTGTCAGAAGAGAGAGACGAATGGGAGATAGTTGGCATTTTAAGTAGATTTTCCTTAACTTCAGTCTCTTTCCTCCCCATCCACATGTAGGTAAATTTATTCTTCTACAGCACAGAGATGCCCTCAAAACTCTGATGCAGGTGACTGCCCTCAACTTACCTCCTTCAACTTACCTCCTGCAAGTACTCCCTCCCAAGGATTCAACAGTATTTGCATAAAACAGATAACAGCAAAATAAACTGGGTTATATATGACCCAGATATCCCTGTCCTGGGTACCAGCCCCCAAAATTGAAAACATTTATTTATAAAGATATATGTACCCTATGTTCATTGTAGCATTATTCATGGTATCCAAGACATGGATACAACCTAAATGTCATTCAATGAATGACTGGATATAGAAGATGTGGTACATATATACAAGGGAATACTACTCAGGCAAATAAATGAATGAAATATTGCCATCTGCAACAACCTCATGGATCTTAAGAATATTATGCTAAGTGAAATAATTCAGACAGAAAAGGATAAGAACCATATGATGTCACTCATGCATGGGATATAAAACAGAAAGCAACAAATGAAGAAACAAAACAAAAAAATTCATAGACACAGACAACAGTATGGTGGTTACCAAAGTGGAAGGATGGGGCACATAGAAGAGGGTAAGGAGGGTGAAGTAGGTAATGGAAAAGACTAGCATTTGGGTGGTGAACATACAATGCATTATGCAGACGATGTATTATAGAATTGTACATTTGAAACATATAATGTTATTAACCAATGTGTCACCCCAATATACTTAATTTTTAAAGAAGAAATTTTTAATAAAGTAAAAAAAATAAATTGGGAATGGTTAGAGGGGAGACACAATGCCAAGAGTAGCTGTGGGCTGGAGGCCTTGCAAATTTCATGTCAGGCAGACTTCTTGTGGCCTAATCATTTTTTAAAAAGTAATTTGCATAGATATAGCTGTTTCCATAGCAACTGAAATCGTGTTATATTACATCACAGCCCTAATGGAAGCTTTAGCAAAGCTATGTAGACATGCCAAGGGATAAAAGGACTTTTAATAAGACCCTGGTGTTTGAAGGTTCATCAGCAAACTGCAAAGTATTCCTTTCCTTTCAAGAATTGTGTGGCTTATTAAAGCAGTGCTGTGGCTTGCTTTTGGGAGAGTTCTCATCCTGGGATCACATGACTATTCCTTTTCAATCTCATTTTCATCAGGTTCAAGTTAAAAATACCTAGTCATGTCTGGCCAGAGTGGCTCAGTTGGTTGAGCGTCGTCCTGTGAGCCAAAGGTTGCCAGTTCAATTCCCAATCAGGGAACATACCTGGGTTGTGGCTTCGATCCCCGGTAGGGACACATACTGAAGGCAACTGATCAATGTTCCTTTCTCTCTCTTTCCTCCACTCTCCCTCCTTCCCCTCTTCTAAGCATGTTCTTGAGTGAGGATTAAAAAAAATGCCTAGTCATGCTCAATGTGAAGTTTATAAATGACAATAAAACATCACATCTGTGTTTACACACTCCAATAGCCAAGTTAATAGCCAGGGCTGTTTTGCAGAATATTATTAAATTGACAAACTGATTGAAAATCCTAAATGATCCGTGTTCATCGCATAACCACAACTGTGTGTTAAACACAAATTTCTACTTCCTGTTCATTTATTTAACAAGGCATTAGGAAGTCTCCTGAAAGTGGCTTGGAAGGTAAAGCAAATTAACACCATCCTGCCTATGAATGTCCTTAACTCATGATGCACCTGTTGGTGTGGATATGTGATCACATGCACCAGTAGGTGCCTTCAGGGACAAGAGCAAAGAGGAAGGCATCTCCGCTCACCTCTGTCTGGGAAAAGTAGCCCGAAGCTGAGGCTCCACTGCCAAAGAAAAGCAACTGTATTTCGTTTCTTCTCTCTCTCCTTTTCACTCTTTTCTTTCATTGCCCTAACCATGCTTGGAACCAATAAAAAATTAAACATCTACTCCACCCAGACTATGAAAGCACTTACAAAGCAAAGAATTAGAACAAAACAAAAACTGCTGCAGTTAATATCCAAGACTTCTTTGTATCACTGAACTGCTTTTTGACCTTGGAATCCCTATTTCTCAGCCTTAGATCTCCAAGCACATTACTGCCTCTCACTCAATTCAGATGGAAAGAATTTTGAATGAAGAATAAGAGATGGAGGACAATGTTTCCTAATCTTAAAAATCTCAAAACAAAAGATGAGGGATGGAAGTCGCCTTTTTACTACTGATACTTATGAATATAAATATGGTTAAATAATAAATATTCACATGCTCACTGGCTTATGATGGGGTTACATCTTGATAAACCTACGTTGAAAATAACATAAGTCAAAGATGCACTTAATACCCCTAACCTACGAAACATCAGCTTAGCCTAGTCTACCTTAAACATGCTCCGAACACAATATCCAAAAAATACAGGCAAGCGAGCACACCATGGAGCACCTGCTGTGTGTTCTCATGATCACTAGTCCTACTGTAGCGGAGGCTCCCTGTTGCCCAGCACCATGGGAGTATCTACCACATATCGCTAGTCCAGAAAAGATCAACATTCACAATTCGAAGTATGGTCGCTTATAAATGCATATAGCTTTCACACCATCAAAGAGTCAAAAAATCCTAAGTCGAACCACTGTAATTCAGGGGCCACCCGTATTAGGAAACCACATCAGAGTGCCTGTTCATGTTTGCTCTTAATTAAGTAACTGTGAAGGTAAGCTTTGGAAACTATAGGGTGTCCCAAAATTCACGCAAGAAGTAATTTTGATAGAAAACACAGGTTTATAATGAAAAATTGTAAATTTTTTATTGATTCATAAAGTATACAGTATAGGGTTATGTATGAAATAGCACATCGGGTAAATGGCCTCCACAGCTTTGCTGGCACATACACAAAGCCGTGGTCTTCATTGGTCTTCATTGTCCTTGCTCCTGGGGAATAATGGGTACTTGGTAATGCTTATCAAATTGAAGGGATTGAAATCAAAGGGCAACAGATATTAGAATCTGATTCAATAAACCACGTAAAATTAGGCTTTTATTTTTTTTTGTTGTTGTTAATGCTCACGCAAAATTCAAATCTTGCATGAATTTTGGGACACCCTATATATTTGTGAACAGACAGGTATGCCCCTTGAAAATGGGACTGAGTTCATGAATTAAAATCCACTTTCTCAAAAAAAAATTCAACATGCATGAAAGCCAAATGATATGTAGGGCAAGTGGCTCCCTTGGATCATGTTTACCATTATTTTAAGTTCTACTTGTGTTTGTCCTGGGACTGCTGGATGTGCAGTGCTGAAGGTCCTTATGCTCAAGTTTCCATATTTTAAAAACAGTTACATGCTACAGATACCTGTGTCAATAAATCATTTCAGGGAGATTCTTCTTCTGTGAATTCCTTTGGGAGGACACCTAGCTATTGACATACAGCTTCTGTGATGGTAAATATACCATCAGTCATGATGGACAGCCCATTGGAAGAGTGAGTCACTGAGTGAAGACAACAAAGCTGGTTTCTCCCCACCACATTGAGTTTCACCCTCTAAGGAAGAAAGTTATTTTGAACATTTCATCAGGAATAACAAAAACATCTGTTGGAAAGGAAACCAGGTGTTGGGCAGGAGATGCAGACATTCTTTAATTCTCCTCTCTCCTCCAGGATCCAGTAGGGATTTCCATGTTTGTGTTCGTTAACACTAGTTAATGTAATTTTTGTGATAACTGTAGAGCAAATAGAGCAAACTCTCAAACATAATTAGGGAAAAGTGTTTTTAATTAACTTGTAACTAGTGAGTCACAAAGTAGAACTACAAATCGGCTATGCATTGTCAGATCTAACGAGTAAAATGCACTGTGCATTTCCATCAGGCAAATAACAAAACAGAACAAAATGCTCTTGGCAATACTTTTCTTTGAACCTTTACAACATTTTGGCACACTCTGAACTTAATTGTAGGCAAGCACAGGTACACTTCACATTGCCAGCACCAGTGATCATGGAGAGTAAAAATGAAGATGGCCTCAAACAACCTGATGACACTACATTTAATATGCTGGGTGTACTGAGGTTCTGATGAAACCCCAAGAGGACTATAGGGAAGCTGAGGACTATGATAGTTGCAAGCCCCACCCCAGTGAACTGTACCATCAATAACAGTTGCTTACTGCTGGCTGTAAGTTAGTGGATTGTTGTAGGCAACTTCTGCCACATTTGTTAGAAGTCACTCCACTTTTTATCTCTCATTTAAACAAGCACGTTTGAATAAGAGGTCACCTTAAATTCATTCTAAAATGTAAATATGACGAATGAGTCACATTTTTTAGATAATTTAGCTACTATCAGCAACAAATTATTCAGGCATCTCTCAAAAACACATCCATGCCTCCTAACCCCTCACCACTCAGATGCCTACCCTGGTTACTGCTGTCCTGGAGAAAATCGAAAGTGATGTTCTTCAAACAAGCATGGTCATGAGAACTGAAAGAGGGCCTTGATAAAATACAGATTCCAAAGCATTGAGATTCGAGGCCCAGAACTCTGGGATTTGATTAGGGGGAATTGGAAAATCACTGTGTAAGGCAGACAGACTAAGGAAACTGGTTTAGGGAATGTACCAAACAATAGCTGAAACACTGAGCACTTTCCTTTAAATCTGCATTCAGGGCACCCAGCACAATGGCTGATAAAAGGTGGGTGTTCATGAATGTTTGTTTATCCCTTCTTGGGACTTAAGAATGCAGAGAACACTTTGATTCTCAGGTTAGGCACGTTGGGGAACAACCTATATATATAAAAGCCTAAGCCACCGAATGACCGAACGGACAACCTAACAACTGGTTGACTGGTTGCTATGATGTGCACTGACCACCAGGGGGGCAAACACTCCATGCAGGAACTTCCCCCTGTTGGTCAGTGAACTCCCACAGTGGGAGCACTGTTCAGCTGACCAACGGGAGCCAGACACCGGGTTCACGACTGGCACCTCCACAGCAGCACTACCGCTACTGAGTAGTGGCAGTGGCTAAAACTGGCAGTCTGACATCCCCCGAGGGGTCCCGGATTGTGAGAGGGCACAGGCCAGGCTGAGGGATCCTGCTCCGGGCCTCTAGTAAGAATATAAAAGACAGGAAATAATGTGACATATCAGTTCTAGAAACATCCACCGGTGCCCTACTCTCTGGCAGCTGTAGTCAAGAAGGCTTACAAGATTGATGTACACAGTCAACAAGTCTCTTGCCAGAATCCTAGTATAAACTAGCATAAACTACAACTCCCTTAAAAATATTTTATATGAAAATGTCTTGCTCATTGGAACACAGGTGCCACAATCTTGGTCATTAATGAGAGAGCCACGCCCTAGGGAAGTGTGATCTGTGACTGGAAGGAGGCTGGGTTTCTGATGATGGGACAGAGAGACATTATCACCCTAGAACACTGACCTGCATACTTTATTTATGGGAGAAAGAAAGAAACTCA
>NW_005871048.1:64630466-64650168 GCF_000147115.1 Myotis lucifugus | reverse complement strand
CGCACCATTATTTAGGTCTTTTCATTTCTTTTAAAATGAACTTCATTCCCCTCACTTTCTAATCTCCTTAGCCTGCTTCATTTGTGGTCATAGCTGTTGGGAGACCTTGAAATTATAGATTTATTGTCAATCTTGTCCACCGCACACAACCTCCAGGAAGACAGGTCTCTGAGTTTTAAACATGAAACATTCCACAATGGTTCTGCTAATGGATATTGAAATTACACTTCTTGTCTTCATATAGTTCACTTCTTTTTATATAAGTTAATTGAAATCCAAGACCCCTCCCAACTGTGCCCTTTCTTTCTCACTTTCTCCATCTGGCTCCTTGGAGCACAGGCACCACCAGATTGGCAATTAGGAAGAAGTTTCTAGGAGTGGTCTATAGCTAGAAGGTACCTGAGTATTCAACTCCTATATTCTAAGCACCTCAAACTCGCTGCCACATAGTAGACACTCAACTAATATTTGTTTAATGAATGAATGGGTTAGACACACAGCCTAGAGCTGTTTCAATCTCTAGGATTAAGAGTGGGGGTGGCCGTAGCCGGTTTGGCTCAGTAGATAGAGCATTGGCCTGCAGACCGAAGGGTCCCAGGTTTGATTCTGACCAAGGGCACATGCCTGGGTTGTGGGCTTGATCCCCAGTAGGGGGCGTGCAGGAGGCAGCCGATCAATGATTCTCTCTCATCATTGACGTTTCTATCTCTCTCTCCCTCTCACTTCCTCTCTGAAATCAATAAAGAAATATAATTTTAAAAAAGAGTGGGGGTGGACAGGAAGTTAATGGTTTGAATTTCTTAATTTGATTAGACTTGGTCTGGTTGGGGAGAAAATTAAGAATCAGATCTAGTGCTGTGGATTGTTGGTTTTTGCCCTCTACATTTGGCATAACTGGGCTATCTGCTATAAAGAGATAACCCCAACACAGACATCTCTATAAAGAATGTGTGAAATGCATGGCTGATTACAAGATGAATAGGGGCCAAGAAGCAGACCAAACACAAACAATTCTTTCCCCCTCCAGGGATCCATTAGAATTAACAGCACTTGGCTGCTGGGGAATGATTCTTCCCCAGGCCTGCTGTTTCCTTGTGTGAATGAAGCATAATTAATGTAACACAGGCTTCTCCCACCTCTTCCCTCATTCTTCCCCTGGGAGATAGAGGGACTTACCCAAGTCATTTGTGGGTATGCATGGCTTGGCTCAACTCTGTCTTTGCTCCTCGTGGGAATGAGTGGCCCCCGGAACACCAGTTCTCCTGATCTCCATGGGATGTGTCCTGGGGGTTGCCCTGACCCAACTGCCACCTGTGCATTGGTGAATACCTCTGCCTAATTCTTGGCAAACAGGCCTAGAAACTGGCCTCCAACAGTACTAGTAATTACTGGAACGGTTTAATAATGTGGCTTCCACCTTCATTTTGTTCAGAACTAGGCTATGGAAGAGAGGGTGCAATAGAGGGTTCTATAAACTATGGCTTGGGGGCCAGCCATATGCTTTTATACAAAAAGTTTTATTGAAACATATCCATGCCCATTTGTCTACATATTATCTACTACTGTTTTCACCCAATATCGATAGAACTGAGTTGTAACAGAGACCCCGTGGCCAGCAAGCTAAAATAGTTACCATCTGACTCAATCCAGAAAAATTTGCCAACTCCGATCTGGAATCCTGAGGGGTGTTAGAAATGCATGATGCCACTAGACCAGGGGTGGGCAAACTTTTTGACTCGAGGGCCACAATGGGTTCTTAAACTGGACCGGAGGGCCGGAACAAAAGCATGGATGGAGTGTTTGTGTGAACTAATATAAATTCAAAGTAAACATCATTACATAAAAGGGTACGGTCTTTTTTTTTAGTTTTATTCATTTCAAACGGGCCGGATCTGGCCCGCGGGCCGTAGTTTGCCCACGGCTGCACTAGACCAATGTTTCCAGGTAGGAGAGCAAGGGGAAAGTGAAGGGCAGGCAGGACTCCATTCCAGCAAACTGCTATCCCTACATACATTCAAAAACTGAGTGTCTACCTGAGGAAGAGGGTTCAATAGGTAGAAACTCAACTGAGCCTTCTGGAAAACTACAGGGGACTAGTGGAGGGAAACGAGCCATAGAAACACATCCCATCACAGCAGTGAAAAGGGGGGACTGGAAGATGAGGACCTCGGAGCCTGAGCACGAACAAGCAGTGGTTTCTGTAACACCAAGAGCAGCCTCAGATTCGGGACTTTTGAGGTGATTCTGCAGCCTTTGTAGGGTCAGGTGATCTCGTGACTCACAATACAAAGCAGAGAAATAGCTGTTGTAACACAGGATGGAGGGATGCCTGTTAACAGGCAATAGTGGAAGTCGTGTCACACACTCCCTGCAGCAAAGAGGGTGCCAGCCTCTAAATGTTGCAAGATGACAACAATGTTTGTAATTCCATTTTCCTAAAGAATACACAATATGCATGGATGGACTCACTTTCTCTGTACCTGGTGAATGCCTAATACCAAAAGGCATACCTATTTGCTGGGACTCTTTCTCCGGGTTCAGTTAAGCTCACAGATTGTGGACTCTGGAAGCCAGGCACCATCAGACCGGCCTCACCTGAGTGACTAAATCCAAGGAGATCTCCATTTACTCATCTTCCCGCTGATACTGTGGATGACAGAATAATGGGCCTCCAAATGTGTCCCCATCCCAATCTCCAGAACCTGTCAGTATGTTACCTTATAGAGCAAAAGGGCCTGTGAAGATGTAACGTAAGGATGGAGGGATGGGGACATTATCCTGGAGATTATTCCAGATTTTCCAGGTGGGCCCGATCTAATCCCATGGCTCCTTAAAAGCAGAGAACCCTTCCTTGCAGCAGTCCAAGGGAAATGTGACCATGGAAAATTCATCAGAGACCAATGTTGCTGGCTAGGAAGACAGTGGAAGTGGGTCACTAGTCAAGAAACGTGGGCAGCCCCTAGAAGCTGAAAAAGGCAAGGACTGTCTCCTAAAGTCCCCAGAAAGGAACACAGCTCAGCTGGCATTTTCATTTTAGCCCAGTGAGACTTGTGTTGGACCTCTAACCTCCAAAACTGGGAGAAAATAAATTTGCATTTTTTAAGCTGCTAAATGTGTGGCAATTTAGTGTAGCAGCAATAGGTAACCAACGCAGACATAGCTGAGTGGCTGCCATGGCCTCAGCTAGAACTGGTCTCTGGGTATATCTGTGTCTAGGGTAACTGCTCTTGGGGTTTGGAATGGCTCCTTTTCTGAAGGTGATGGTCATGGGCCAGGGTTCCTGAACACCCTTGAACAGTGAGTTAAGTGGGAGTTGACACTGAAATAATGCAGCTTTTGAGGTCCTGAAAGTATGGCACCAACTCCAGTGTGAGGCAGCCCCATTTTTGAAAGAAATCAGACCTCAAAGAGGCACAGAGAATCCTTCTGGTAAAGACTGTGCAGAATAAAATAGTCGGAAAAATGGTTTTTTAACTTAAAAATTGTGGACTTTGAACTTAAACACAATGGCGAAGAGATATTGATTTTTAGACTTTAATTCCTTTGAACTTTAATGTCTTTGAGCTTCAACATAAAAGTGGATTTGGACTTTGATTTTTAATTCCTCCTTGGAAATTTGATATTTGGTGGGGTTTACATTAAAATTCAGAGCATTGCCCTAACCGGTTTGGCTCAGTGGATAGAGCGTTGGCCTGCGGACTGAAAGGTCCCAGGTTCGATTCCGGTCAAGGGTATGTATCTTGGTTGCAGGCACATCCCCAGCAGGAGGTGTGCAGGAGGCAGCTGATCGATGTTTCTCTCTCATCGATGTTTCTAACTCTCTATCCCTCTCCCTTCTCTCTGTAAAAAAAAAAAAATCAATAAATATATTAAATAAAAATAAAAAATAAAATTCAGAGCATCTCTACATTGCTTGGTGTTTCATTACTGGTTGTCTCTAGTCATTTGTATCTTTATCATGCTGTTTAAACTTATTGCAGAACCTCTGATATGCTATGTTGGACATTTGGGATAAGAAATATATTTGGGTTTTAAATTTTAAATCTTGGGAGCACATTGACCCTGGACTTGATTTAAATAATGTGCTACTTTGACCCACTTCAGCACCCCTTGGTATAATAAGTAACATGCCCACCAGGACTCCAGGTCATCACCAAGAGGCCCCAGGAAGATGAAGGAAAGACTATCTTGACAAAATGCTGAGCTCTTGCTTTGGAGATGTGAGCCAGGCCTTGGGGTAATCATAGCAAATAGGATAAGAGGGGAAAGACTGGAAGATGTTAGTGGGGAAATGCTTCTCTGTTCCAACGTCTCCTTCCATGGAAGATATTTAATTAACATTACACCCAGGACTCCGTTTGAAATAGTAAGCCTATACTTGGCTAACAGACCTAAAGCAATGCCTCCAAAGGGGCTTCTATCAGCAACAGAGGTAGTATGTAGTACTATTTACACTTTGTCTTATCAAACTGTTCAAAACTCATGCAGGGAATATACTCTTTATTAGGGACATAATGGAATAAAGAAGACAATGGAAGGAATAATTCAGCAGATGAGAAATTTCATCACATTTCTGCACGATATAAAAACAGAGGGAGGTGAGCTGGCAGGTAAACTGAGAGGAGGGCAATAAGGCTCAGGATATGCAGAGAGGAGCCTCTGTCCTGATGACCCAATGAGGGTTGGCTGTCCTGGTGGACAGGAAAGACTCATGCTCAGAGAAGACGGGCATGAGTATGTAAAAATGAGAAGGGAGGCTATGGAAGGGTGACTGATTGAAGCAAACAATGGCCCACCTTCTCATTCTCTACTCCTACCTAGGTGGCAAGAACATCTAGCTACCAGTAAGTTACTGACTCCTCCCTCCAGGCCACACAAATAAACAACTCAGAAGAATATTTCCAAAGAGGTTGAATGCACTGGGAGAGAAGTAAAAAGCTATGTGGACATCTGAGCATTAGAGAAAAGTCTTCCTCGTTCGGATACTTCAAGGACTCCCCAGCACACAAGCTCGCCTACCTGCTCACCTGGAGTTGAGCTCAGTTAACAAACTTCACCAATGTGCACAAAGTTCAAACCCTCTATTTCTCTTGTCTTAAAAATGAGTAGAGAACTGAGGGTCTCTACACCTTTAAAAGAAACCTGCAAAAATGAGAAAGACTCCTATAAAGCCAAATAGAAAAAAATGACACCAGAAAAAAGTGAGATGATTCATGATAAAGAGAAAAACAAACCTCAGTTCTAAATAACATCCTTAGAGAAATTCAAGAATAGTTTATATTCACAAAATAAGAACAGAGGTTATTAAAAATAGCATAGCATTTTAGAAGTACAGAAATAATGATGATGATATCTCCCTAGATTCCTCCCAAAGCCCCTCATAGATAAATTGAGGAAAATGTTGGGTACTTGAAAAATCTCTCAGAATGTATGATAAAAGGCAAAGGGCTCCAAATTATATAAGAAAATTTAATAGAGGAAAAATCCATGAGGTTCAAAATCTAACAAACAATAATTCCAGAGAGTACACAAAAATGGACAAATTTTTAACAAAATAACAAGACAATTTTCTGACACTGAAGGCCATGACTCTTTAAGTTGGAAGTATCTGATACCAATGACCTTTTTAAAAGGCATAAACCTAGGTATATCATCACAGGCTTTTTATAGTATCAAGATTAAAATTAAATTATATAAAATATTCACTAGAAAATAAATATCTATCCACCTATATCCAATATCAGTCATGTATGAAGATGCAATACAGACATTTTCACAATTTCATCTTCTAAGCACCTTTTTAAAGAAACTCATAAGAGAGTAAACCAAGAAAGAGGAGGGTATGGAATCTAAGAGACAGAAGTTCCAAACCAGGAGAGTTGTGCAGCAAGTCTAGAAAGCAATCAGCCAAATCTGCCCCAAACAGAGGATTCTGGTAGTGAGAATCTTTGGAATTGATGATGATTGAAATCATGGACAAAGTTGAGTTGAAAGGCATCATAGTTGGTGGAGGATCCACTCAGATATGATGCTAGAAATGTACTCCTTTGTCAAGCATCACACGGGATCCATGGTGGTCGGGGGAAATGTGATTGTTGGGTCCCACATGGATCTGCCCTTCTACCATAATGCAAAGGCTTGTCTCTGGCTTTCAAGCCCTTGAATTAAGCTACAGAATATCTTGGAAGATTGACAATGGTCACAGGAGAGATGGCAAATGCAGTAAACCATAACAATATAAAGGTCAAGTATGATGACAGAGGTTGTGAATATGAAGGGTGAAAACATAGGAGAACTAACACCCTTATCTTACAAAATAAGTGATAAGAGATAAAATCTGAGTTAGATGAAAAAACTGGAGACTTACCTTTAAAGTTACTGATTAAATTTGCAAAAGGACCAGAGATAATGATCCCACCATTTTGGTAAGAAGAAATAGAAGACATGAATGATGAAAATGAAAAAAAAATTCTCCTCTATCATAATAGAAAATCAATATGAAAAGCCCATGATAATTGATTTAGAGTAAAATAAACATATTATTTAAGTACATAAAATAACCATGAAAAAAAAAAACAACCACAAAGGTAAACAAAACAAAAGCTAAGGCCAAATGCCTGTGAGGAATCTGGGAGGACAGATGAGGCAGGGGACTGCTATTTTCACTATAAGCATTTTCATACTATTTTATTTTTGGACCATATATGTCTATTACTTTGAAAAAAGTAAAAGAAGGCAATGTATCTAATTATCACCTTTGCTGTTTCCATTCCTTCACAAGTAGTTGCTTTAAGAAGATGAATTAAGAAATCAGACCAATAGGGACCCATTTATTTTAAACACAGTGATACTATTAAACCAGCATGGTTTTACATTTATTTGCATTGCTTTATCTCCATGACCAGTAAATGTGTTTGCTCACTACAGGGAAAAGGAGAATGCACAGTCTGGATTTAGGTCTGTATTTGTTGCCTAGAGCTGCCATAACTAAGTACCACGGACTGAATGACTTAAACAACAGTAACTTGACTGTCTCACAGTTCTGGAGGCTACAAGTCCAAAATCAAGATGTCACCAGGGTTGGTTTCTTTTGAGGGCTGTAAGGAGAATCTCTTCTATGCATCTCTCTGAGCTTCTGATGGTTTTCGGGCTATCTTTGGTGTTCCTTGCCGTGTAGAAGCATCACCTTGATCTCTGCCTTCATCTTCACATGGCATTATCCCTGTACGTATCTGTGTTAAAAATTTCCCCTTTCCATAAGGACACCAGCCTTATCTGATTAAGGGTTCACTCTCCTCTAGTATGCTAACATAACTCATTACATCTGAGTCACATTTTGAGGGACTATGGGTTAGCACTTCAACCTATGAATTTTGGGGGAACATAGTTCAACTTATAGCAGCACCCTTTGGAGACTAAACAACTAACTTAAAACTACTAAGTGAAGTAGGTAAAGTGAGCTCTGGCTCCTTAATTAAAGGAAAGACTATTTGGGTCTGCGAAGCATAAGATCAAAGAATACACTCCATTCTTGACGAAGTAGAAATCATACGGACTCTTGCTTTCAACTAAAATAAAACTTATTTATTAAGTTTTATGGTTCAATAAAACCCGTTTTATTATGATTTGTAAAGCACTCTGAAATCTTTAGTTGGGCATTTCAAAATTTAGGTTGATTATTTCCATATTTACAGAGAGAAAAATTATATTAGTCAAGCCCAAAGGACATGCAGCATTTCTAATCAAAGTTTATTTGCTTTGGCGCATTTCAAGTAATGGCTAGCATATAATGGCTTCAACTGGATTCTAATAAAATTCTGATCATCATCTCACAGCAATTATGGCATAGGAAGAAAGTTATTTATTGCAAGGCCTAACGGGCACTATCTATTCTACTGTGAACAGATATGGCAGTGCAAACAGGCAGCTGTTTTTTAAAGCATGCATGTTTGCGTTGAATGTAAATGTATGTAAATACTTCAATTTTAATATTTTATTATTGTTCAAACAGTTTGCCAAAGAATACTCAGTAAATAATTTAAAGCTATGCAATATCATTCCTTTCTTTTATTGCTTATAATTTGGTACTCTAGATTCCTCTGTATATAGAACCTAGATCTAATCTAAAATCTGGTTTATAAACATGCTTAATTAAAAAAAACACTAAAATTGTTCTTTTGAATGTTTGTTTACAAAATACCCTAGTTTGTAAATATCCAGAAAGGTATTCAAAGCTCATTATCCCCCTATAATGTTTTCAGCACATTTGTTTTCATGCACTTGCTAATACACATTGTGTCCTAATGGGGCTCCTGTAATGTCCTCAGTACTTACTCCTTGCTGAACTCTGTATTAGTTCCACTGGAGAATTACGAAGGAAGTGATATTTGTTACTTTTAAACCATTGCTTTTTAAATTTTTTGCATACATATACAGCCTAATTCCCAAAAGGATTTGGGGAAGGAGGGCTGTGACAACAGAAATGAAGAAATGAAGAAAGCCTCTTCACTCTTATGCTCTGCTCCTCCCTCCAGAGCCATCGACCCCCTTGCTGCTCATTTAGTTAAGTTTCCAAAATGTGAACATGTTTGGAAGTCAGGGACTTCCCTTTTAATATCTAGCTGCCAGGAACATACGGTTCGACAATTCAGAACAGGGCACACCCATCTCAGTGGGCACGGGTGTTAGTTATCAGCATGCCTGTGTGGGTGTGGTCAGCTAACGCCAACCCTGCACATGCAAAAGTCTAAAGCTTAGAACACACCTGACCCTGTAGAAATGCAAAAGCATTTGAGAAAAGACAACTAAGGATGACCTTGAGGTTAAATTGGCTTGACTGTACTAAAACACCGGATTCCCCCAGCTCTGTGGGAGTCCTCTGATTCCAAGCTCTCATAGCTCACTTTGGCAGATGACCTCGGGCTGGTGCAGAAGATGAACATGACTCTCTGAGGCCCTCTGAGGTGCATTCATCTGCCTCATTTTACCTTTTGCATCAGGCAGTGGAGTCAGCTTTGGCTAGATGTGCATCACTGACGCTGTGTCTAAGCAGAAGTCGGCAGAGCCCTGCGGTTTCCAGGAGCCCTCAGATTTCTGCCAGTGCAGCTATTTTGAAGGCTTTGTCATTACTTTGTTACTTAAAGCGATTTGTCTCACACTGGACTCTTCTTATAGATGCTCATTTCTGATTTCCATTTCTAGAGTGGTAGAGCTTGACCAAAGTGCTTGTTGTTTTCCAATAGGATCCATCATGGCAAAGAGACATGACAATAATCTTTAAGGGTGTAGGTACATTTTAAGAAAAGATGCTGATGCTGCGAGTCTTGAACCAAGATTGAACAGATATTTATAACTCCGGCTTGAGTACTGCACTTCCTTAAATAGACAAATTCACACAGACTTCATCAGCATAGCGACAAGAACATTTTAGAGCCAAGTCAGAGGTCAGTGGAATCCTGGATAATTAAAACATCCACTTTTGAGAGCCAACCTTGCAAACCACTGGCAAAATACTTGCTTGAATGGGAAAGTTTGATGAACCCAAATATCACCCAGAACAGCCATGTGTATAATCAGGAAGATCAAACTGAAATCCCATGTTGAGGACACCAATGTTGTTAGCACTCCAACAAGTAAAACTACACGCTTTAAAAGTGAGGGATGATAGCGAATGGCTGATGTTTACTGTGTCCATATGTACCCCAAGAAAGGGATGTGCAAAATGCTTTACATGTTCTCATTCATTAATCCTGACGGCTCTAAGAGGTGGCTTTGACAATTTTCTCTATTTTATAAAACTCAAAAGTTCTATGTTTATGGAAAGGCTTTCTCTCATGTTCACAATTGAAAAGTTCCTTAATATTTAATACCATATAACCTTGGGACTTTGTAGGCATAAATATTTTATAACTGAAATGAACTGTTAAATACGCTAAGTTCTCTGTTGTTAACCACAGTATAAACCAGAATATGTACCTTCTTAGCAATAACTCAGATACCAGGCTGTTTAATCATCATAATTTTTTTCAAACTATAAGAGAACATTTACTTATAAAATCAGAGGTAGAAGAAGTAATTCATAGAAGAAATGGGCTTAGGAAACAAGTTATAGAGGTAAAGGAAGGGCCCTTGGAGCTTGAGTGAGGAATGCAATGGTCCCTTTAATCATTACTAATGCCATTCTAATGATGACCTGTGGGTACTTAGTCAAATGACAAAGACTGAAATATGGCCACAGAATTTTAGTGAGGGTTATATTTATGGGATTATAATTATTGAATTTGATCAATCTCCGAGTGTTACATTGAATATGCTCTTAGTCACTTGACTCGTCATTTGCAAACACCTACTTGAACTGCCTATGGCTGTTAGCCCCCGGAGAGGTCAGGACTCCACATTTGCTATTATGCTGGGGAACGGAAATTGATCTTGAGAGACAGTAATGCTGTTAATAAGGATTCTAACCTGTGACCAGCTCCCGGATCTCCAGGTCCGTGGTCTTTCGGAGTAGCCTCACCAGCGCTGGGATGCCACCACAGTTTTTCAGAGCAATCTTGTTGTCATCGTTGGCCTTCCCATACACCAAGTTTCTCAAGGCTCCGCAGGCACTACGGTGGACTTCTGTCATCCGATGATCTAACAGGTCCACCAGGAGCTGGATGCCTCCTTGTCTCCGTATCTGCAAGAGCAAAGGACACACCTTGTGCCTTAGAGAGGACGCTTTCGGTTCTTAAATCAAAACGGTTTTTTCGTGTGAAGTAGCTACAATTAATTGCACTGAACTGAATTAAGGCACAGAAACAAAAAAGAAAACAAATGTGTGCTCTCGTTAGATTTTATTGCATTTACTTGCTTTAACATCCTACTGATAAACATTCAAATGCATTTCCTTTCAAGTTATGGAATTTTGGAAAGGAGATTTTAACTTTCTAATGGATTTCAGACCCATCTCTCTATAAAATTATGCCCACAACGCATGGCATGAAGCAGATAGAGGGCCAAAAGAATCCTTCTCACTCCTAAGACTGACCACATTTTTTTTATTAAAAAATGTATTTTATTGATTTTTTTACAGAGAGGAAGGGAGAGAGATAGAGAGTCAGAAACACCGATCAGCTGCCTCCTTCACACCTCCTACTGGGGATGTGCCCGCAACTAAGGTACATGCCCTTGACCGGAATCGAACCTGGGCCTTTCAGTCCGCAGGCAGACGTTCTATCCACTGAGCCAAACCGGCCAGGGCAAGACTGACCACATTTAACCACTGTCTTAAAGGGCTGCAGAACTGATGTACAAAATGTTAAAATTATGCTTAATAGGGAAATGCTCCCAGTATTTCAAAGGATCCAGAAGCTAAATGAGAAACCAGAAGATTTCATACAAGGATTTTCATCTGACAAGACCTGGAAAATAAAGTCACTCGCCATGAGAGCTAGTCAGAACACTAAGACCTAGGTATGTTATGCTTAACTTAGGTATTTGATTAATAGCAACAAAAAAATCAATTTTAGTGTTCTTTTTACCCAAAGAAAATTTTGATGTTTTGATAAAAACATACATTGCAATATGTTTCTAGATGGTGTTACCCTTTAATTTTTTAGACCAATTTAAAAATTTAAAGCAAAAAACTGGCTAGTTAACATACAGACTATTTTGTACAAAGCTGTACTTAAATATTTCTGCATTTATATGAAAAAAATAATACAATCCATTCAGTAATATTTTTTTTCTTTCTTTAACTTCAATATCCCTCAGAAACTGAAGAATTATAATTTGGCATGATAGCGTATAATATGGCACCTTCCCTACTTAGTTTTCTTATAGAAAACCCATTCATCCTGCATGTGTGCTGGGGCACGTGGCTCAACGACCCAAATCTTTCAAAGATGCTCAAATCCCACTGTCTCTATGAAGCTACTCCAACCACAGTATTTAACACTGCAATCTGAACCATGCCCCCCACCCCAATCCAGCATTCTTGTTTTAATTTAACCTGTTATAGAATTCTTTATAGCACTTGTCATGTTCTAACTTCATTGTTATGGTTATTGTTACTGTCTGTCTTCTGCTAGAAGTATGTTCTTGGAGAGCAAGTTTCTGTTTCATAAACTCTATGCCTATTCTAAGTGCAAGACCGGAGTAGATTTTCAATAAATAATGAATTAGGAGGGAGATACAGTAGTGTTTCTCAGATTAGCTAACACTCAGCTTTTCAAAACCCAGTAATATCCCTCTTCAAAAAAAAGACCAGACCCTCTGTGACCAGGTCAGAGTATCTCTGGGAGCTATAGCAGACCTTCCCACACCAGCTTACAAATGAAATGATATAAGCTGGGCCAGCTGATGATTCAGAATGTGCCTGTAGGAATTCTTTTCATCCATCAATAAAATAAAAACACAAAAAAGTTGTAATACTTAGAACTCACAGACTCCACATCTATGGAAAGCATGAATGTGTTTACTTCCTGTAAGAAGAGAACAAGGAAAGGCAGAGGGAGGACCTGGTTGTCAAGGGAATTAATTTCCCTGAGGTGCCTGCACAGTCTATGGTGGTGACAGCACCCAGGGAAGGTGACTAAAGGGGTTATTGGGTTAATTTTAAACAGAGAGAAAGGATCGGAAAACAACTTTTTCCCAATTTACAGTTTTACCAAGGACCTGTTTGGCACCCATCCAAGGGAGATGAAAGTTTTTACCACTGTATACATGTGTCTTTGACATACAGCTGGGAAATAACATCAACTTTATTATAATATCTCAGGAGGGATATTCCAGTTTTATGAAAAAGTTAAACTATGAATGTCACTTTCTCTATGTGGGTATTTGCATGTGTGTGCTTTACTTAAACATTCCCTGGGTTTAGCTTTCTTAATAATGATGAAACCATGAAAAAGAGGTAATAAAGCCATTCTCACAGTTAACCAATTGGTTATATATTGAAAGCAGATGGTATAGTAAATCTATTTTATCTATAGATTAGCTATATTATTTATTATAGTTAATATTCTTAACTTATGATAATATATTCTCATTAATACAACATAATGAATCAAGCTATTAAAATATTATTGCAAAGCACTAAAGGGAAAATGAATTCAAAACAAATGCAATATCAATTCTTAACGGCATAATGAGAACACAATGTATTCAGTGTGACCCTAATTAATGCCATATATCCAAATTTATAGCAAAATCTTAAATTCTATTTTAATCTACTTAGAGAAACACAAGTAAGACAACAAACTTTTCTTTCTGCTGTTTTTATGGGGGGGAGGGGGTGGTCACCAGATCATCAATATTAAAAACTTTTGTTTTCCTGGGGTTAAATTTATCTAAGAATGTGGTAATCCTCCTTTAGTTTTTCTGAGGCCAAACAGTAGTCAGAGCTGATATTTAAACATTCACTGGATGTGAAATGTCATGGTTGGGTCCTAGCTTCTTCCTCCTTCTCCCGCCACCTCCCCTCTCCCAGCAGGACCAGAGGGAAGCCATGAGGCAGACTTCTAATTCTCTTACAGGGTCTTTATACTCACAGGGACTCTGGGTGGCTGTGGAGGGGTCCGATGCTGCACTCCGCATTTCCCCTCTGCTTTTCTCCTGGATCCTCCCTCCCTTTGACTTTTCCTCACACCTATTCTTCTAATTTCCTCTTATATCCAACCTTAAACCCTTATAAGACGCTAAACCTATTTTAAACATTAATGAGGTACAGCTTCTCTTTGAAAAACTATCAGGGAAAATTCTATTCTTTGAAATGGCACCTTTATTCCCTCTCCCACTAAATGGCAAGCAATCTCCACCCCATTTATCCTTTCCATTGATCACTCCCCATACAGCGGGAGGGCTCTTGTTTTGCCCAGTTTGCCCTCTTCCCTTACACCCCTAAGTATCATCATGCACAATTCTTCAAATCAAATCTTAAATAATTCTAGGTTTAATATTAGTAAAACAAATCAATAAAATGCTATATATCTAATATATGTAAAACATAACAAAATAAAATGCACGTGATAGTAAATTAATAAATATTTATCAATGAATGGAAAAATGGTGCAGTTGTTTTTCACCTGTTAGTGTCCTTCAATCTGACTCTCCTTTTTACTCTCTTTAAATAGACCTAGTTTTTTAGATCAGTTTTACGTTCACAGTGACATTGAGCAAAAAGTACAGTTCTTAAACATGTACTCATGCATGCACAGGCTCCCCATTATCAAGGTCCCTCACCAGAGGGGTACATTTGTTCTAACTGAAGAACCTGCACGGACACATCATTATCACCCAAGTCCATAATCTAAATTAGGGTTCACTCTTGGTGTTGCACATTCTAGGGGTCTTGACAAATGTTTAATCTCATGTATTCATCATTATAGTATCATACAGAATAATTTCACAATCCTAAATGCTCTGTGCTCTGCCTGTTCACCCCTCCCACCCTTCTCCCTAACCTTTGGAAAACACTGATCTTTTTATTGCCTCTATGGTTTTGCCTTTTCCAGAATGTCATATGGTTGAATTCATAAAGTATCATAAAGTATGTAGCCTTTACAGATTGGCTTCTTTCACCTAGTGGTATGCATTTAATGTTTTGATAGATAGCTCATTTCTTTTTAGTACTGAGTGATATAGTAGTGAATTATATTCACTATCTGGATATAGCAGTTTATTGATCTTTTCTTTTCTTTAATCCTCACTCAAGGATACTTTTCCATTGATTTTTAGAGAGAGTAGAAGAGAGAAGGAAAGACAGAGTTAAGAAACATTAATGTGAGAGAAACACATCAACTGGTTGCCTCCTGCATACACCCTGGGAAGGGCCCAGGCTGGAGAGGAGCCTGCAACAGAGGTACGTGCCCTTGACCAGAATCAAAACTGGGACCCTTTGGTCCACAGGCCCATGCTCTACCCTCTGAGCAAACTGGCTAGGGCTAGCACAGTTTATTTATCCATTCACTGATTAAAAAACATCTTGGTTGCTTCCAAGTTTGGGCAATTATGAATAAAGCTGCTATAAACATCCCTTTGCATGTATTTGTGTAGACCAAAGTTTTCAACTTCTCTGAGTAAAGACCAAGGAGCACGATTGCTGGATTGTGCAGTAAGGGTATGTATAGTTTTGTAAGAAACTGCCAAACTGCTTCCCAAAGTGGCTGTATCATTTTGCATTCCAAGCAGCAATGCATGAGAGTCATTGTTACTCCACTTCCTCGCCAGCATTTGGTTTTGTCAGTGTTCGGGGTTTTGGCCATTCTGGTAGGTTGAAGTGATAGCGCATTGCGTTTTCTTCTTTTTTAAGACTGTGTGACTCAGGTTTATTTACATTAATAGAAATGATTGGATAAAAACAATGCTTAGGTCCACATAGGGAGGTGTAGCTCGAATTGGATTTGAAATGAACAAATTTTATATCTGCTACTTCCTTGAACTTAATAGGCTCAGGGAATGATAAGAAAGAGCTCTTCATACATAACCTGAGGAGACAGTTTAAATTCATTTACTATATGATTCTCTGACAAATGGTCCACTTTAGTAAATTGTTCCTATATCAATAGCTTTCATTTTTCTACTTAGCTATGACCTTCAGGGATCTAGACACAGAGAGAAAGATGGGGGCTGAAGGATCCCATACCCAGCGAAGAATTTAAAAATGGATTAACAAATCAAACAAAGCAAAACTATGCTCTCCTGCCTGTCCTCCCCAGTGTTTACAGAGAGGGCATTCTTAAACCTGATGCAGTTTCTTGGGGAAAAGGCTGGGATGTGTGTGCACAGAATCACTGAAGCTCACCCAGTTTGTGTTGAGGGAGAATGAAATCGGCTTCAACACCTTTGCCATGCAAACCACTGCTTTAAAGTATTTTTACAATTTAAACTCTAGAACTAAATGTATCTAAAAATCATTCAAGAGTAGGATGCAATGCTTTTTTCCCTTATCCCTTCATTAGAAGCCAGAATATATATATATTCTGTTTAAATCAGAAAACAAATAGGTAGACAACTAAATTAAATACAAGAAAAATGCAATATAATATCACCCATTGCAAAAAATGAGGTCTTGCCACTTACGAAATTTGTTACTCTTAACATTATCTGCATGTATGGAGGATAAAATATATTTACCAATGAATTAGATATTCTCATTAAATTGATATCAGCCTCAGTGAATAATTTATAACGTGTCCAGTTACAACCATGCTTGTAAGTTCATGACAGTCGTCACAAAATTATAATGATGATAATGAGGTATAGTGGGTTAAAATTTACTTTGACAAGAAATAGAATTCCCCTTGCAGGGTACCTGTCTTTAGAGATAGTGAGACCCTGAAGGCCTGGGCTGTAGGTGTTCGTAGCAATAAACAAGCAATGAGGGGAGAAAAAAAATGGCGGAGGCTTAGACGGACGTGTTGGTGCTTTGTCCCGGAGCAGATAGGGGCGAGCAGCTGAAACGGGTAACAATCAGCCCGATCAAGCTGGGGAGGTTCAGCTGAGAGACAGTCTGCAGCCAGGAAAGACAGAGAACTCCAAAAAAAATGCGGATGGTTACAGATTGAGGCTGAAACCTCCCCCCGGGCGCCAGCGCAGCGGCGAGACCGAGCCATCTTCGGTAGCTGTTACCGGCATCCAGAGATCGGCTACTAACCCGGCGGCTACTAACCCGGAGGCAACGACTCGCAAGCAGCGCGACTGCAAGAGCCCTTAGGAGACCTGCACCCCTCCACGGAAAGGCGTGCCAATAAGAAGAGTAGAAGATCTGAAGCACCTGCATTACTGCACATTTTTATTTTTATTTTTTTAAATTACTTTTTCTCCTTTTAACTAAGAAAACATTTTTTTTATTTTTTTATTTTTTCTTTTTCTCCATCACCTGATTTTGCCCTTTCAGCTACTACATTTTTATTTTTAACTAGTATTATTACCGCTACCATTTTACCACTCTTTAAAGTGTCATTTTATTTTGTCTTTATTTTATTTTGGGACTAATGTTCTCCATTCTATTTTCATCGTTCCTTTAGCAACATTTTTCTCTACCTCAATTTGCCTCTGTGCTAAACAATCTCCCCCACTTTTTCCCGTTTGCTGTCCTGTTTCTCTTACCCTACTCCAGCTTTTGATTTTCCCTACTCTTTTTACACCCTGTCAAAATTTAACCCTGCTTATATATCCTACGTCCAATCCCCTGTTCTAAATCCTTATACACCTTTCCCTTATCTTCCTTCACTATCCAATTTTTTTTTCTCTTCTTCTTCTTTTCTCTCTCTATTGTTTTATTGTTGTTTGCTTGATTGACGAGTATATCGGGGTTTTTTTTAGGATTGTTTGTGAGGTTAGACTGCTTATTCTTTTTATTTTCCTGCCCCTCCCTCTCCCCCCCCCCTGGTTATTTCTGTGCTTCTGTTTCCCCTTGCGTCGCTTGATATTATTGGTTGTTTGCAGTTTGTATTCATCTCCAGGAATCTGTTGCTGTAATTTGTTGGTATTAGTGGCGGACCTATAGGAGTTTTCTCCTCATATAAATAGTCTCTTCCCCTTTTATACTTCATTCTCTTTTCTCTCTTACTTTTTTTTCTTTTTTTTTCTTTTTTCCTCCTCTTTTTCCCCTCCCTTTTTCCAATTTCATTTTTGCACTCCTTTTTTTCTTTCTTTCTTTTTTCTCTTCTACCTTTTTCTCTTCTTTCCCCCTTATCTCCCAACTCTCTTAGCTCGGGTGGCCACCTTTATTTGGGGTCAGTAATATCGTAAATACAATAGTGTTCAGTGCCTGGTACGTTGTGCCTTGTTGTGTTGTATTTTGTGCCTTTAAATCAACGCAGCAGATTCAAGCAACAGCGGCCTCCTGATCACCACACGCTCTGCCTGGGGAACAGTTGCTGTGTGTGAAGCCTCCCTCCACCAGCCAGAAGAGCCACCACAGCTGTGAACAGCACCCACCAGAGGCTCTGCTATCAACAGAGGAGCCGCTGCTACCACAACCGCCCAAGGAGCAACCACAGCCCGAGGAGCCACTGCCACCCAGGGTCCAGCCACTGAACGACTCAACAACTAGTCATGTCAGTAAGATCAAACATGGGTAGACAAAGAAACCCCCAAAGGAAAGAAAAGGAGGACTCGCCAGAAAAGCAGCTAAGTGAGACAGAGATATGCAACATGACGGAAAAAGAATTCAGAATAAGGTTCCTAGAGTACATGCACCGGATGTTCAAGAAGCAAGAAGAAACAGATGAAAAACTCAACTACTTATGCAAGAAGCTAGAAGAAACAGATGAAAAAATCAACAACTTAAGTAAGTCCCAAGAAGAAATGAAGAGCGACATAGCTGCAATAAAAAACACCATTGAAAGTATCAACAGTAGATTGGGAGAAGCGGAGGACCGAATTAGTGAATTAGAAGACAAGGAAGCAAAACACACTCAAACTGTACTGCAAATGGAGAAAAAAATTAAAAGACAGGAGGAGAGCCTAAGGGAGCTTTGGGACAACATGAAACGAAACAACATACGAATAATAGGGGTGCCAGAACAACAGAAAGATGAACATGGATTAGAAAACCTATTCGAAGAAATAATATCAGAAAACTTCCCTGAGGTGGGGAAGAAAAAAGTCACACAAGCCCAGAGAGTCCCAAACAAGGTGAACCCGAAAAGACCCACACCAAGACACATCATAATTACCATGGCAAATGTTCAGGATAAAGAGAGAATCTTACAGGCTGCAAGAGAGAGACGGAAAGTAACATACAAGGGATCTCCCATTAGATTATCAAATGATTTCTCAGCAGAAACACATCAGGCCAGAAAAGAATGGACGGAAATCTACAAAGTGATGCAAAGCAAAGGACTGAATCCAAGAATACTCTATCCAGCAAGGCTATCATTCAAAATTGAAGGGGAAATAAGAAGCTTCACAGACAAAAAAGGCTAAGGGAGTTTATCACCACCAAGCCAGCAATGCAAGAAATGCTAAAGGGACTGGTGTAAAAAGAAGAAATAAAAAGCTCAGAAAGAAAACAGCCACACAAAAAAAGAAATGGCTACAAACAAGTACCTTTCAATAATAACTTTAAATGTAAATGGACTAAATGCTCCAACCAAAAGACATCGAGTGGCTGAATGGATAAAAAAACATGACCCATATATCTGCTGTCTACAAGAGACCCACCTCATTAGAAGGGACTCACACAGGCTGAAAGTGAAGGGATGGAAAAATATCTTTCACGCAAATGGAAAGGAAAAGAAAGCTGAGGTAGCAATACTTATATCTGACAAAATACATCTCAAAGTGAAGGCCGTAACTAGAGATAAGGAAGGCCACTTCATAATACTAAAGGGATCAATACAACAAGAAGATATAACCCTGGTAAACATATATGCACCCAATGCAGGAGCACCCACATACATAAGAAAACTTCTGGAAGATATCAGGGGAGAGATCGACAACAATACAATCATAGTAGGGGACTTTAATACACCACTGACATCACTGGATAAATCCGCTAGACAAATAATCAGCAAAGAAACAGCAATCCTAAATGACTCACTAGATCAGATGGACTTAATTGACATCTTCAGAACACTTCACCCCACAGCTGCGGAATATACATTCCTCTCAGGTGCTCATGGGACATATTCAAAAATAGACCACATATTGGGTCACAAGCAAAGTCTCCACAATTCAGAAGATTGAAATCATAAAAAGCTTCTTCGCAGAC
>NW_005871048.1:64503985-64630366 GCF_000147115.1 Myotis lucifugus | reverse complement strand
AGTATATTGGACTCAGTGATTTTAATAAGTTTCCAGTTAACTGTTATTCTTCATTGGTGTTGGTTTAAAAAATTAAATATATTTATATGCCTTATTACTGTTTAAAAATTAAGTAATTTTCTCTGTTTAAAAGGCTATTGGAAGATACAAAGTTTCTGGCTCCACCACTAGGGGCTTAACCAGAGGTCACTGAATCTCACTTCTCAACATTAATGTAGAAATTGCAAAGTTATCAGTTTGTAAAATACATATTTTACCTCCATCCCTTCCCCTTATAGTAAATCTAGTTAAATAATCAATGTTCCCATATAATTTGAATTGATATATGTATGCATAGTTGCCTCTGAATAAAAGAGAAATACAATACATAAAGGCCAAAACCTTTTTTAGTTTTATGGTAGAAATTATTTTTGAGAATTTTGAGAGAAAATCTCTCTCTCTTTGGTTGTGGAAAATAATCTATTTTCTCCACTCAATAGGTAAACCAAGATGGATTATGTTTCTTTAAAAATTATGATTTAGAGAGGGGCTATAGTGTAGTGTTTGGGGATGCTGGCTTTGAAGCTAGAGCAACTGGGTTTAAATCATTCCTCTTTCTCTTAAAACCTGTGTCCCCTGAGGTAAGTAACTTCATAATTCTGTACAACATGAACAAAATGTAAACCTGTCTCCTAGGGTTGTTTTCAGGATTAAATGAAATTTCACATGTGAAATGTTTACCAAAGAACTCAATGAGTAGTATTTGTTAAGAAACTACCCACTATATCAGTGATGGCGAACCTATGACATGCATGTCAGAGGTGACACGTGAACTCATTTTTTTGGTTGATTTTTCTTTGTTAAATGGCATTTAAATATATAAAATAAATATCAAAAATATAAATCTTTGTTTTACTATGGTTGCAAATATCAAAAAATTTCTATATGTGACACGGCACCAGAGTTATGTTAGGGTTTTTCAAAATGCTGACATGCCGAGCTCAAAAGGTTCGCCATCACTGCACTATATCATCTAGTTAAAGGATATTCTGAATTGACTTACTATCTGGTCAATATGTGAATTAACTTAATAATATGCTAATGTATAATAGAATCAGTAGACAGCAGCTATTTCAAAGTTATAACTTTATAAATCTTATTTAGTATGTAAAATATATATTATTTAATATATTATTAATTCAAGCTGGTAACTAATGATATTATATAAGGTATGTAGTTATAATACTAGTTCTTGAAGAAAAGCAAATTTTTTTGAAATATAGAGTGAATCATTAGGCAAGAAGAGAGAAGGACCATGTTTTTAGTATCAAATTAACTTCTAATAAACACAGAAAATGCAACTGGTAGCAAAAGATATAACCAGTAACAAGTTAAATGACTCAGAAGGTTCTAGACTCATGTAGTTCTTCCTAGACAATACTCATGTGCAACGATGAAGGATGTGTAGGTGTTTTGGTTTCATCTCTATCTGTGTCTAGCAGAAAGCTATTTGGTTTTTGAAACTCATATAGAAAGATAAAAATGTCTGCACATACATTAGCGTTGTTACTTGATTTCCCTTATTTTTCCAGTCTGCAGTCCCAGCATTCCTAGAACCTTTGTCACCCTGTCAAGACTTCCAAACCCAGCTCCCGCCCCCTGAACAAGCCTTCCGCTGTCACTGAAGACCATCACAGAGGGAACCGCATTGACTCAGAACAAAATGAACAGCTGAAAGGGAGAATCTGAACGTTTTTTCTTTTTTTTATTACCCTCAATTTAAGTGAAGTAGCTGATAATGTACTAGTCGTGTATAAATAATAGTTTCTGCCCATAACTCTGGCTAAAGAAAACTATTTCCCATGAAAGTCTCTGAAATGACCTATTTTACGGCATTTCAAACTTTCAAGTTCTCCTCACCCTCACGATCCCATCACTTAAAGAGATAAAGATAAGAGTTGGGAAAAGCCCTTCAAGTTGGTCAGAATGTAAAATGCACCCAGCGATGCATTTTGCAAGACACTTTAAAAGGAACAAAGCACCTGAAACACGGCACACAGATTCCATACACCACAGTGCCTGGTCCTTTTCATTCCCCTCTTGCTAATTGGGATCACAGGCAGGGAAGCTTCCTAGACGGTCCCCTGTCTCAGGACAGGTCTAAGCAGATGCACAGTGGCAGTCAGGCTGTCTATTGAAAATCTTACTGCCCAGCAATGACACCAGCACGGAGGTCAAAGGGGCCTCAGAGTGTCCCTCTGGGGGCTGGGAGCTGACATTCCACAACCACTACTGGGTGCTCAGAACTGCTGCATGCCAAAGACGAGGTCCATTACCTTTAAGAGCACTCAGGAAGGGACCCCTCTTTTCTCTTCTTTTTAACAAGAACTTCAAGTGATTCCACACATTCCTTTTCTAAAGGCATCCTTCAGACACACTCAACGTGTTCCGAATAAGTCTAGCAGTTTCCATTACCCGGTGTACGTTTGAGCAGTCCTTGTACATAGAGAATACAAAATCATGGAGTACTGAGAAATAGAAAGAATGCCTCCAATACAAGTCTTCCTTACTGTGCTCCAAACTGAACTCAAAAGTTTGCTTTCCTTTTTTAAATATATATATCATATATAATAAAAGAGTAATATGCAAATTGACCCTAACAGTAGAACGACTAGGAATGACTGGTCACTATGACACACACTGGCAACCATGGGGCAGATGCTCAATGCAGGAGCTGCCCTCTGGTGGTCAGTGCGCTCCCACAGGGGGAGCTCTGCTCAGCCACAAGCCAGGCTGATGGCTGCCAGGACAGCGGTGGTGGCGGGAGCCTCTCCCGCCTCCTCAGCAGCACTAAGGATGTCCGACTGCAGCTTAGGCCTGCTCCCTGCTGGCAAGTGGACATCCCCTGAGGGCTCCCGGGCTGCCAGAGGGATGTCTGACTGCCAGCTCAGGCCCGATCCCCTGGGGAGTGGGCCTAAGCCAGCAGGTGGTCATCCCCCGAGGGTCCCAGACTGCAAGAGGGCACAGGCCGGGCTGAAGGACCCCCCCGAGTGCACACATTTTTGTGCACCAGGCCTCTAGTATGGTATATAAAATACTAAGAAAATAAACATAAGAATTGAGTAGTTTTTGTATGAAGGAAGTTATATGAACTTACTGAGGTACAAAAAAAACAGATGTGAATAAATGTGGAAGTATATCATATTCCTGTATGAGAAAATGCAGTATTATAAACATCTCTGTTTCCTCTCATTAATTTAACCATAGAAGCTGTTCCAATTTAAAACCCAATATATGTTGAAGTTGTTTTTGAACATAATGACTCTAAATTTCATATAGGACAATAAACCTGGGGGGAAATCACAGAAGAAACAGAGAAGCATGGAAGACTGAATATACGCTAAAGCACCAACAAATAGAACAATATACCAATGGCTGAAGAATCAGCACACAACGACGGAAGAGAAGGAAAACCCCAGAAAAGATCCAGACTTCAGGATATAGTGGGGAAGCTGTGGGGATTCATTACCTAGAATTGGTGAAAACAGGCGCACCATTTGGAGGGGGGGTGGATAACACTTGATGTCTTCACATTTACACAAAATAAATTTCATATGGATTAGAAATTAAAATGTGAACCAAAACAAAAAAATTCTAGGAAAATGAATCAATGAGCATTTCTGTATTACTTGGGATAGAAAGAACTACTTTTGATAACAAAGCCAGAAGTTATCATGAAAAAGAGTGCTACACACACACATTAGAAACAAATGTAAGTAGTGCGTGACAAAAGGGTTATGTCCTTACTTTACAGATGATGAAACTGAGACATAGAGATGATATGACTGACAATGTCACACGGGAGCAGGAGCAGAGTGGAGACTCAAGCCCATGCCCAGGTCTGTGCAATGAACCCCTACAACACTGTCTCACGCTGTAGGTATTTCTTCCCAACCGTCCATAGCATGGTTTACATTTTTAGATGTATGTCGGTGGTATCATGCTGCACCTATTTTTTCTCACTTGCTTTTATCACACAGCATTCCATTGGTGATATTCATCCAAGTCAACAGGCACGGCATCTAGGCATTGACTTTTGTCACTGGGAAGTATTCCTTTGTAGGACCAATCACAGTGTATTCTACCGGTCTCATGTTGGTAGAGATTTGGTTGTTTCCAATGATCTGCTTACACAAGCAGTGGTGCCATGTACATCTGTGTGCACCGTGAAAGACTTTCTCTAGGATAGATGCTTGGGATTGGTGGGGTCTATCTAGATTCTGTTTATATTCAACTACATGATGTGGCCCACAAGCTTGCACTAATTTATTCCCCGTTGGGAGAGAGTAAGAGTCTCCTTGACCATACTTGAAATTGTCGACTTCTTTTATATTGAATAAGAGATGGTATCTCTTTTTAGTTTTAATTTTCATTTCCCTTGTTACTAGTGAGGTTGAGTCTCGTAGTAAACTCTGTACCCAAGACATGCAGAATCTCCTTAAATAAAATTAGAGTTTTTACTGAGCAATATAAACAAAACCAGTCATAAATACAATGAAACACCTCCTTCTTTATGAATTAAACAAAGTGGATATTGAAAAGGTTAGGGGTTCTCGAAAATGTACACAGTTTCAACATAATTTTAATCAAAATTCAAAAGAGATTTATTTCAAACAAGATAAAAAGATTCTGTCATCTGGAATCTTAAGCAAGCAGTAAAAACAAAGAATACTTTGTTGATGAAGAATACTTTTTTGATGAAGAAAAGTACAAGGAGGGAATTACTGCATTTCATATATAAGTATTACATAAATCCCCAGTAATTAAAGCATTGTGACAGTGATGCAGGAGTCAGGTGGCTCAAAAGAAGAAAATGGTAGCAAGAAACAGAGCCTAGTGTATTTAGAAGTTAATGTGATAAAAAGAAGAATTACAAACTAATGTTGAAGGATTGAATTACAGCTTAAGGAAGCTGACTATACATCATGTAAATTCCAAGAATTTAAAAACTAAATATGCCAACTAAAGACAAAAATAATGGAAGTAAATATCTATATGATTTAAGGATTAGCAAGAGTCCTGTACACAAACAAGAATGGAAATAACTTCATTCTAAAAATAATTGTATACAGATATAAGATATTGCTTCAGCTTTTAATATCCTGATTATACTGATTTTAGAAGTTTGAATATAAGTTTAATACATCCTCACCGGGATCATACTGAGATGCTGAAGTTAGGATACATTTTCATCTAACAAGGGTTCAGATTTTCACTTCTTTTTCTATCTTTCTCTTTTATCCCCTCCCATCCATCCATAAATGAGGCCAGCCTGAGACTGAATAGTTTAATATAGAAAATTTCAATCAAGATAAAAGATCTAGTAAAAACAAATGCTCTTAAAATTCTGGTCTTAAATTTTAAAATAATGAATCAGTCATCTCCCTTAAATACTAATGCCTACTTTCAGATGAATAATTACTAAGCTGATCTTGTACCTCTTCATTGGGAAAATACAGAATCTAACATATTTGTTGGTGGCAAAGCTAAATTCATATACATATCATAAGAATTTTAGAGGAGCACACATACATTTTGGAAACACAAGCCCTGTAAGGTAGACAGGTAGCTACTTGAAAATTATGAACACATCTCAGAACGAATATATATTAAGCCTACAAATATTATCATTTTTGTATGAACTGGACAGTCCCTTATTTGACCAATGTTTATGGAGGGCCTAGTCTGCTCAGGTACTGTGTTCAGAGGTGAGTGAGATGCACCAAGCCCCTGTACCTGTGAAGTAGTGAGAAAATAAGTGAAAAAAACAACAAAGAAGCCAGTAAGTCATTTGAATAGTGAAAAACAGAGAGGCAGCTTTATGTGAAAGAGGACTTAGCAATTTTTAGTTACAATTTGGTATTCTGCTCCTTAGAGAGGATTTGCAAAATTGCACAAGCTGAAGCCCCTCAAAACCCGGATCCTCCCTGTGATCAGAACATAATAGAGGCCTGTACAGGCAGTCTGTTACCTCTAATCAGCACACCTTCTCCCTTTGTTTCAAATAAATGGTACTGGGTTAAAAAAAAGAACCATAAAAAAGATAGAGCAGAAAAGAAGGAAGATGAGGGAAGGTGTTGCAGGGGAGGGTTTGGTCAGGGCACCATGGTCAGAGGACATTTGAATAGAGACAAAATGACATAAAGGGGTGGTAGAGGGTCCTAAGGAGGAGACAGGAGGCCAAGGTACCTGACGCAAAGGCAAGGAGAGATGAGAGCAAATGGAAGGTGGTGCCGGCCTAGATCTGGGGGCTTCTAGCCACTGCTGGCACTGGGTTCACCCTGAGGAATATGGGAACAAGAATGGACCTATCACACGTGTTTAAAGACCGCTGTGGACTGGTGAACCACATAATGCAGACCATGATTAAACTCCAAAATGTTTGGGGCGTAGCAGGTCCATGATTTTTAAAGTGGGGTACACATGTGGTAGGGTTGAGGGGAAAGAGTGGGTATCAGCATTAGACGGTGCCATATCTTCTTGGCCCTTAAATTGACTCGAAGATTGTGGGGGTAGGCGTTATTATGATTATTACTATCAGACTTGGACAATTTATGGAGTAGAAAACGTGAGGCCTGTGGAGAAGGGTATCTGCCCATCTGGTGGTCTGCCGAGGCAGGATGCAGGGAGTGCTGTAGGAGGCCAGGCAAAGACCAAATTGGGGCTGGCACTGATCACCACATAAGAAACTACTTGCGGTGTTAGGATGGAGACCCATGCTTTCTGAGCAGAGGACTAACAGGGGAAGAAGTTATGGCAATGTGGCAAGAGGATTAATTTGTGAGACAGTACCAAAGAAGGCACATGGGTAGTGCAGAAGTACACCTTAGCTATGAAACATTCTCAGCCATTTGCCTGCCATCTGGGAATTTATGAATAGTTCATTATGCATGGGTTTCCCACATCTCTCAATCATTTGTTTAAATTAACTTTGATTTTCTCACTCTGACAGCTCTGTGCTCTGAGGCCCAGCAAGGTGCCTGGAGAAGACCACCTTGTGATTCCCAGCTAATTGTCCCCAGAATCACAGCTGAGGATGCAGGGCATCCAGAGACTGAGCAAAGGGAAAGCCAGGAGCTCCTCCACTCAGGCTCCCAGAGCACCCAGACGTCCGGTGGGTTCAACCCCTGTGACCAGCTCTTTTGAGAATCCACAAACTGGAACATGTCAACCCTATTCTCTAGCATGTTTATCTTGAACACAAAGCAAGCTGTTACCAGGGCTTTGTCTGCAGCACAGCATCTTGAAATATGAGTTATTCTATGAGACTATTCACTCTTCGTTTTGTCCATCAACCCAAGTAGAACATTTACACATTTGGAACGTGGTATAATAAAAATACAAAGTTGCAGAGTGCATCCCTGACCTTTGAGATAATAAAAACTATGTTCTAAGAAATCCCATCAAGTGCAATGCAGCGCACCTAGGTCACGTGTCATCTCAGTGGAAAAGGGGGCTTGATTCTAGACTTCATCATCACGATAAATAGTTACCCCAGAGATTCTGATGGCATAACAACTGTCCTAGTAACTTTAGTCAGACCCACATGTCTATAATGTTATGTACATATATACTATAGTGTCACAATATATAAATACATAATAAATACGTGTATAAATGTTAACATTTTTTAAAATAGAAAGTAATTCAGAAATGTCACCCTCCCCTTCCTCCAAAATGTGATTCATTCTGTTCCTTCAATTATTCATTCTGTTTCTCCAATTTAAATTTTGTAGTATGATTTTTTTTTCTTATAACCCATCACTTGTGGGTTCAAAGGACCTGTCCTTTAGGTAGTCTACTTTCCAATAATTAAAATAGTCACAGAGACTGAGAAGATCATTTCTTTAAATTAATAACTTCTGTTCAAAGTTTCTTAGTCCTGGAATGAAACAGATTGGAGGACTGGAGACCCAATTATAAATCACAAATGCTCTGATTTTACTCCACTGTCAGATGTTAGCTCCCAGCACAGTTTATTAATAAACTCTTTTAAAATATCTTCAACATATAAAATCCAGGCTAAAAAAATCAAGTTTCCTTATTTTCTGTCTTATTTATTGATTTTCTAATTATGCCTTTAAAAAATACTTGATACATAAATGTCCTGGTTTGCATTTTTAATTCTTTAAAATTTTCAAATACGTTATTGTGTTATTGAATAAAGTTTTTTTTCCTAGCCTAGTAGAAAGGCAACGGTTACACTCTCAGTTTTTAGTAGGCTGGTCAATGCAGAGGACTAATAATGAAGCAGGGATTCAGGGAAGAGTTTTTTTTTTTTTTTTAAATCCTGCATACACTGTAGTAAGAATATTCTTTTTTGCTGGCCACTATGGCTCAATGGTGGCTTCCTTTCCATCACTCAGGTGTCCACCTAACCTGATTTACCATAAAAAATAACATGTCCACCCCGTCTGCGTCCCCTTCACTCTCAGTCCACCTCCCTTTCTCCAGATCCAGCATTTGCTCCCATTTACCCCCTGATATATGTCACATTCATTCTGGTTTTCTGCCCCATGCCTACCCAGAGCGAGGTAAGTGCTGGGAGGACAGGGATCTTGCCTCATTTTTTTCAATGCTGAATCCCCAGAACCGCGGGGAGGCCCTGGCTCACAGCAGATGCTTCACATTATTTTCTGACAATGCAGCTTTGACTATGAACTTTGAAATTTTGAAATCAAACCAATGTTTACAGTCCACCCTGCAGGAGAAACGTCTAATGCCAAGCAAATTGGTACTTAAGAACCAAGAATTCTGGTGCCTAAGAAGAGATCTTAGAAGCTTAGAGTATTATATAATGGTGAACACAGTGACACTGGCCCAGCAAACATTGTGCACATAATAAAAATGTTTTCCTTATAGGTCAGTGGTTCACAACCTTCCTAATGCCACGACCCTTTAATACAGTTCCTCATGTTGTGGTGACCCCCAATTTCATTGTTACAAATTGAACATAATTAAAGCATAGTGATTAATCACAAACACAATATGTAATTATATATGTGTTTTCTGATGGTCTTAGGTGACCCCTGTGAAAGGGTCGTTCAACCCCCAAAGGGGTCATGACCCATAGGTTGAGAACCGCTGTTATAGGTTCATCTCTTCATTTCATGAAGGGAGAGTGATTTTTCCCACAAGGAAAAGCCAATACTACATAAAAAAATGCTTCTGCGGTACACACACCTGCATCTTGTTTACAGGAGCCAATGCTGAATATATTAGCTAATTATAGATATGCAGATATCTTGTTTTTCCTTAATGCAAAAAATATATAAAAGCATGGGAACTAGCATAGTGCCCTGGCTCATGGTTGAACACCTAATTTCTATTAGGTGAGGTGGGCTAAATGGTAAAGGCACAGAGAAGTCAGAACAATAAGGAAGATTATTCATAATTCACAATCTCCATATTCTGCTGTTGCCCTTCAGGGCTTAAGACATTAAAATGAAAAAATCTAAATTGCAAAACAAATGATCATCTATTGATTCATTTTTTTAGGGTGTTTATTGCAGAAAAATTAAATCTAGAGCCTGGAGGACTAGCAGAAAGGGGGAAAACGTTAGCTTTGGAAACTCCGAGACACACAAAACATTGTGCAATATTTGTTAATGTAGATATCCATGCTTACAGGGGTGAGGAAATTGCAAATCTGAATGACCGAATTAAGGAAATCATGATTAGCTTTGAAATTTTCGAAAGGGGATTTTAATAACCATAGTTGGCACTTGCCCAACATACGATTAATGAACCAACTTTGAGACCATGTGGTCCTCAGGATGGAGCAACCTGATGTGATAAAGCCAACCGAGTCAAGGGTAAAATGGTCTGTGAGTGGGACAATTCCAGAATCCTATCTGCAGCCCCACAGAGCAAGAGGCACGAGGCATCCTTCAGTCAGAGGTGTGCTTCCCAGGGTTCCTAAGTGCTGAGTGAGAATCTGCGTTCCTCTAGCAGGTGGTATAGGCAGATTAATGCAGCCACCCCACCCCAAGAATGTCCCTGCCCTAATCCCCCAACCTGTAAATATGTATGTTACATGGCATAGGAGATTAAAGTTGCAGATGGAATTAATGCTGCTAAACAGAATACCTTAAAATGAATTTTTATCCTGGGTTATCTGGGTGGCATTCAGATCTCCTAGCCACACAATCCATCACCTCCTGCTTTAACCACCAGCTTATTCCTTGCTGCTGGCTGAGATGTACCTCCATACCTGATCAAACTGAAGTCCAGTAGGACCAAGGCACTTTCATTTCAATATCTGCTCTCCATAAAGAAGTGCCAAGGACAGGGAGCTTCTCGTTACCCATTTTCTTGATTCAATGGCTAGCCTATTGGACAATGACCACCAGTCAGTGTTACATGATTCTCTTTTCAGATACCTTCAGTGAGAAAGACAGAAAAAGTCTTCTTGACATCCAGGTTGCACACAAGTAATGAATGACTCACTATTATAAGTATCTTCTCAAATGATCATTCAAAAGAATACAACCTGAACAAGTGTGAAGGTGCGCTCTGGCGTATTGGTTTTTGTCCTGTTAACATTAACCTTCCTATAGACTAGGTGGGAGGAAGGCAGTCTTCCAACAGTGTTCCTTGTCCATCATTCTGATAAGGAATCATAGGTTGGGGCTGTGATTTCTCTATAGAACAGGATGCAGCATCAGAGGAAAAAAGGCAGGGGAAGCCAGATTCGGAGACATCCTGTTCATGCATCTAGTAGACACCTCTGGATTAACCAAACGTAGAGAGTTACTGAGCAAATCCCTGTACTTGATCAGAGACCTCTGGATTAACCAAACGTAGAGAGTTACTGAGCAAATCCCTGTACTTGATCAGAGTTTTTAGGTAGTTCCTTTCTTATATCAATGTTTTCTGACAATCTCTAGGGTCTAAGAGGAATTTTAGGTCTCACATTTCCTTTAAGGATGCAAACAGTCTCCACTAGTACCCAGTAGCAAGCCACTCATGGCCTTTCAAAAACTACCTAATAGTGTATGGTAGTCAGCATTAAGGTTGTCTTTCTGCTGCCCCTACTGGCTTTTGCCACAAACTCCAATCTCTAGGTGTTAGTCATGGTAAAACAGCTTGCGGGTCTTAGGCACCTGAGAGTATCTTACACCAAAGACCTTAAAAACTTTTTGTTGTTTGGAACCACCTTCAAAAATAACTTTTCTTTTCTTTTTCCTCTTTTCTTTTCTTTTTTTCTTCCCTTTTCTTTTCCTTTCCTTTCTTTTTTTAAATGGAATTTAATATCCCCAAATATGAGATATGATTTCTCAGGACCCTAGGAGTTCTACAAGGACCACTAATCAGTATTACATGATTCTCTTTTCAGATACCTTCAGCGAGAAAAGACATTCATTTTAGGGAAATGTTTTTCATCAATAGAGAAATATCCCTGATTCTTCAAATTGTTCATGTTGGGTCTCCCCTTATCTGCAGAAGTTACAAACCAATCTCACCTTCTTATGAGTCATGCTAGTTCCAGTTCTGTCAGCATGCTTATTTGCAAGCCCAATAACCATCAATCATCAAAGTTGTATTTCAGAGTATCTTTTACCATCAGTAAATTTTAGTCTCTTCAAAGGAATTTTTGCCACAGGTAAGGGAATTAGCATATCTTTGTGTGAAAACTGTTTAAATAGATTGTATGGTCTCTTAGTTTAAGATAGTGATTGACTTTTTCTCAGAAATTGGGATAAAAAAATGGGAGACATCTGTAATACTCTCAACAATAAAAATAAAATTTAAAAACATAAAAAAGTAATTTTCCCTACCAATAACAGCACTGAAATCCCAGTGTCCATGGAGCTTCTCTTTTTTTTTTTTTAGCTTGAATAGGACTGGACACTGTCAAAGCCACAGAGAGAGCCAATCGATTCAGACCCCGATGATCTATAAAGTAACCTAGAAAAGCTGACTACTTTTGAAGAGGTGTTGTGAGCCAGGGGACCATTGTTAATTCAGATATTGCCAATATTTTTTCAGGAAATCTATCTTTGTTGTAGTTTTGAGAATGTTGGCTTTGGGCTGGCCAAGGGGCTCTCACGTAGTTTACACAATCACAGCTGGCTCATGATGCCACTTTCACCACATCTGTGTCCACATGTGTTACAGGAGCATGTATTCACTGGTCTGTACATGTGCTGTCTGGGCAGTTGGTATGAAAAATTACCTTTTGTTTTTGAACAGCTACCGATCCACTCCCTCCCCAAATAATCTCTAATTCTTTAGTACAATGGCCAGGTAAAGTTACATTGATTAAGCCCAGAAATTGCCATTTCCCAGCCTCTTGTCAATCCAACAAGCATCAGTGTGGCCTCAATTCTCCTGCTGGGAGGGTTATAAGAATAACCAGCCCTCCCCACATGCAGGAGGGTTACCTGGTCGCTCTTCCTGACCTGGGCCACACTGATCTGTTCCTTCTATCATTATATGAGTTGAATCAAAACTTTTCCCAAGCTCACTGTGCCTCATCTATTTCTGAGCATCCATCAACATCTTTTTCAAATCAGTGATGCTAAGCATAAATACTTGAAATTTTACAGGGGAGGGAAAACATCAATTCTGATTTTTTAAAAATTCCAAGGTACTCAAGTGGTGTTTTTTTTTTCTCAATGAACAAGGACTTCTGTGGTATGCCAAATAGTTCCCCTCCGTTGGGGATGTCCACATCCCAATCTTGAAACCTGTAAATATATTTCTTTACACAGCAGAAAAGATTTAGCTGCTGTGCTTAGATTAAGGAATTCGAGGTGCAAGGTTTTCTGGATTATCTGCTATAGTTTCACCACTGCTATAGTTCAGGGATGTTTTGGTTCAGTGAGGCTTTTGTGAGCTGTCTTAGGAAAGCTGGTCTTTTTTATATACAACTGTCTTCAGGGAAAACACACTTTCAATAGTAAGATTCTTTCAAAAAAATCTTTGGAAATTGAAGATAGCCTGCATAGATCCAAAGGGAATGCAGAAATTGTTCCATACATAAAATTAATATAAATAAAACTTAATGTCTACTCCATGTTTTACTTTGTATTCAAGAGGCAAATTCATTAAGATGGATTGTAAACGCAGATGAGCAATTTGAAGTGCTCTTCTAACAAAAGAGATTTTTTTCTTTCACTTTAATATTAGAGGTTTGGCTAAACAGTGCACTGTAGCTACCAGACAAGAATAGTCCTCCTACAATGATCACCTACAGCTTTACATGAAACATTTAAAAACCATTTTCAATGATGAAGTGCCCTAATCGGGAAGAGATGTGTCAAAACATCTATGGGATAGTTTTGGAATAGAGACATTTTTTTCTAATAAGAATCTGTTTTTGAATGACAGAAGTGTGGCTGGGCTAGAAATCTACACACACTTAAATGGGTCAATTGAGGCTCTAGTTCAAGTCAGGGAGGCTGTAGTCCTCTATGGTACCTGGCTCCAGCTCTGTGAAACACTTCCAGGATGGAGCACATAAGAGCAGAGACCATGGTCATTAACACATTTGCAAGTGCCATCAGGTTAAGGAGATCTGAAATTGTGAATCTAGAATGAAGTGGAACAATAACATTGGAGAAGTTAGAAAAACAAATGGTCAGAGGATCAAGAGGTGTGAGTACAAGATCATTTACTTAGAGTGGATTAAGGAAAGTGCTTGCAGAAATATAGGAAGGCACAGAACTGCAAAGAAACCATAAATAGGGGAAGCATACATTTTAATGTGTGTATAAACAGAAGATGATATGGAGGCTCTTTGTGTTATTTATTTATTCTCTTAATTTTTTTAGTTTTAGAGAGGGAGAGAGAGGGAGAAAGGGAGGGAGGGAGAGAGAGAGGGAGGAAGAGAGAGAGAGAGAGAGAGAGAGAGAGAGAGAGAGAGAGAGAGGTGAGAAACATCGATTGGCTAACTCCTACACAACCTCTACTGGGAATCGAGTCCATAACCTGGCACAATTGGGAATCAAACCAGCAGTTTTTTGGTGGATGAGATGATGTTCAATCAACTGAACCACAAGGGCCAGGGCCTGTGTTATTTCCATCAGTACTCTGATGGAATTTTCTCTCTAGTCTGTGTGGCAGGGCAGGAAAACATGAAGACTGGAAGGGAAAAAACAAAAGGATGACAGATCAACAAGATGTCTCTTCTTTGGTTCAACAATTTAGAAATTTGTCACTTGGAAACAAGGTCTAATGGTGGTGAATGGGCAGTACTAAGAAGCAACGTGTTAGCAGGAGGCCAGAGGCCAGGGGTTTTCTGCCGTCTCTGGAGACTGGAGGAAAGGAAGTGGATGGAAATGCCAGCTAAAGAACTTTAGGTTGGATATACTAGTAAACTGGGACTATACCCCTGAAGGAGGGATTAGTTCCTCAGGTATAGGTCTTTTAAAAAATATGTCATAGGCAATCTCATTCAGAAATGTGCCAACAAAACAAAGCACAGAGACTGCAGCAGCGACTTGTCTACAAGCCAAGGACTGAGGGCCACACCAGAAGCTAGGAAGAGGCAAGGAAGCATTCAACCAGAGTCTAGGGCAGCGGTTCTCAACCTGTGGGTCGCGACCCTTTTGGTGGTCAAACGACCCTTTCACAGGGGTCGCCTAAGACCATCCTGCATATCAGATATTTACATTACGATTCATAACAGTAGCAAAATTACAGTTATGAAGTAGCAACGAAAATAATTTTATGGTTGGGGTCACAACATGAGGAACTGTACTTAAAGGGCCAGAAGGTTGAGAACCACTGGTCTAGGGCGAGCCTGGCCTTGCTGATAACTGGGTCTTGGACTTCTGGCCCCCAGAATCTTGGGAGAGTGAATGTCTGTTGTTCCGAGCCACCTAGAGTAGTACTTTGTTACAGCAGCCCCAGGAAACTAACAGACTCCTGGAACACAGACAAGCTCACCCCTGCTTCCCGCTTGCTAGTTTGCTCTGTGCATGGGGACACTCCTCCTCAGAGAACTCAGTCTGTGGTTCTCTGTCACTGCCTTCCAGCTCTGCTCAAACACCGTCTCCCAGAGATGACTCTCCTGACCCACCTGATGTAGAATAGCAGTGGGTCCCCACCATTATTGTGCTGCGTTTCCTTCAGGGCCACTAACACCATCTGACATATGATAGATAGAGGTCTTAACTTGTCTAGTCATCTGGGTCTAGTCTGTTCTCGGCTGTATCATCAGCGCCTGGAACTTTTGGGCTGCTCAGTGACTATGGTTGAATGAGTGTATTCATTAATTCCACATTCCCATGATATCAGTGAATTAAGCATTTGGACATATTTACTGCCCTTGTATGTTGTATGCATGAATGACTCTTAGATTCTACTTGTTTCAACAATGCGTGCTTCTAGTGCGTCGTATAGCTGATAATAAATTTCAAAATGTGAATGATGAACAGTACAAGTAAAGCAGAATATGGACAGACATTCTGTCTACAACATTATGAGATTGGTTTTACACTGAACTATTAGGAAGAGATTTCCTTAATTTACATTTGTGACATATATTGACCATAACCCACATTTCTTAACCTCTCACACTGGCTGGTAGTCTATGTGTGTTCTCTCTGAAGTTATGTGGATTCCCCTGCCATTTCACAGTCTGGGAAATTGAGGCTCAGAGAGGTATAGAAACTTGCCCAAGATCACAGAGTTGGAAAGGAGTAGAGTTCAAAGGCAGAGAGCCTGGCTCCAGAGCCAGTGCTGTAAGCTCGACAGTATACTGTCTACTGACATCTAGTAACTGACACAGACTCCTCTGCAAAAATACTGAACAATTTATGATGAAGGAAAGAGAAGAAATGGCTCAAAGGTAATCAGCGGAAAAGATGGATAGCATCTTCTCTTGAACTATATGAGGTGGAAAGAACCAAGAATAAAATAAAAATTATGAAGCACTTTAAGTGTAGTAGACAGGAACAAGTCTGAATTTTTTTATGCTTATGGAATATTCTAAAAAGTGGGGGGGATGGGGACGAAAGGGGAAGGTATGCATATTTTTATACACAGAAGTTAATTTCTATGTTTTAGTTAATGTCACCAAAAAAGATAATGCCAATCTAGGAAAAATATGTGTAAATGGTACAAATATATTGAAAGTATATGGAAATGCGTGCACACACACACACACACACACACACACACACACACACACACTCCAAAGGACCTATACCCTTAAATCAGAGCCCTCTTCTGTCAATTCTGAGTATAGATTAGCTGTATTATTCTGGAAACTTCTAATTTAAAATTTTGTGTCATAATCACTAGAGGAAGCGGGAAGCTCTCTCTGACTCCCCGAGGCTGGGTTTGGAGCTGTGCTAAGCACTGTCACAGGCTGGGGACCTGCCCTACCAGGGGCTGAACACCTGATGTGATAGTGCCCTGTCTCCTCACTGTCTGTTGTAGATGCCTTAAGATAGGATCTATACATTCTTAATATTTGATTCCCCTACTAAACACAAAACTCTTTTTCCCACTAGAACTAAAAATTCCATTTCTTTAAAAACAAAAAGTGCTTTATTGGAAGTAGGATGGTAAGGCAATTAGTAAGAGGTTTGTTAGGAGTTAGGAAGATAAAATTAGCATGGTTTCCTACATACATTGTTCTCATCTTCAAACTGTGTAAGTTTACTGTATAAGACCTTCAAACACTTGGAACATTTTGGTTACATATATGATAGATGAAGCTAATTTTTCATGGAAAAATAGGAAGTCAGTTCAAAAAAAGTAAATTAAATCTTCATCAGTGGTGGTCACCAGTCATTTCCATCACACAGAAGTAAACATAGCTCAGTCCTTCCCACGTGTCACATCACAAAAGAAAGTTTTTAAAAAAAGGCATGTTATTTAAGTGGATGGTCTTATGTTTAAAACATACATGTTGAAACTATTTAAAATTTTAAGTTTAAAATTTTTATTGTATTAATTTAAAACTAATTGAATTTTTAAATTTATAATAACATAAATAAAAACATTTAAATTTTTTAAATATTAGAAGTAATCCATTCTTGTCATTTGAAAAAGGGCAAATACTTTTTTTTAACCCCTAGGTCACATATCACCTTGACTGTCACCATGTAGTGTACACACAGACATATATGCTCCCGTTTGTGTATGATTGTCCAGGTGTGACTATGGGTGCCTAGCAGCACACCTGCTCTCATGTGTGCATGAGAAGAAATGAGGGGGGATGCAAGAGGGAGGAGCACAAATAAGCTCAAACCATTACAACCCGTAACAGGCACCTCGTATTGTCCCCAAATCGATGGGATGTCCTTAAAATTCTTAACTGAGGAAGAGTTCCCAGATATAATGAAGAAAGACTTGTGGAAAAATACTAAGAAGTTATCAACGTTTAGGCATCTTCTTAAAAATGCCTATAGTACAAAACATGAGCAAGTTTTCATGTTAATAACTCTCTAGATTATCTGCAGCTCAATTTATTGTGATAGCCCCAACAATTCTGGAGATAGAATATGGCAGACATAGTTTTAACATTATTGACATCCATCCAATCGCAGCTCTGCCTTTGAAATTAGTAGGAAGACCCACAGACACATTAGCTATTCATTAGCTCATGAAAATGCACTGCACAAACTTGGTGCGTTGGTGGGAATGACCCAGACCCTCTCCTTCTGCTTCCTCCTTCTCCACTTGTTTCAATTTTTCCTCAACTGCTTTTCTTCTGATCTTAGTCTGGCTGGGATCTCCTGTTTGCATTATGCCATCCTATCCCAATTTTTGGACACTCGCTGATCTTCAAAGTATGTATAACTGAGTGTTCTACCTTGACTGAGTCAGGGCAGCCAGTGGATTGCAGACTCTACCTTAGTCACAGGTGGTTCCGAACTGACCACACTGGGTCCTCTCTCTCAGTCCCACCTCCCTGATGACTGCCTCAAATCCAAGTTCACCAGACCGGCAGGAAAACTTGTTCTGCTGATTTATGGAAGTGAGTTCTCAGCTCTGTTCTCATTAGATCTGGCATCATTTTGAACAAAACTGAATGTCTAGGCTTCATTATGTGAAAACTGTTCAAAGTACTGTAATAAGGAATGAGAAAGACATGATTTATGACCCTCCACATTTAGGAGATTTAATCCTGCTTTTTGCTCAATGGCTTATCCATTGTGTGAGCAAAGTCAATACCAATAATGAAATGTAGACTGAAGAGCTAAATCAATGGAATAAAATGCAATAGAAAAACTAGAAGACTGAGTAAATTTGAAAAGGCTAGAGCCTGCAAGATTAGTATTTGGACAACAGGTAATTACAAAAATCAATACCTGTGTATGAAAACATGACTGGCAGTCATCTGTCACAAACAGAGGACTATTACTAATGATGTGGGCCCTGAGTTAGGATGAGAGAACAGAATCGGTCTATGCAAAATTACACATGTGAACACATGTGTACTCCTTATGTGACTGAAGGAGAAAGGGAAACTCCAGATGACTTATTTTGTATTTTATTTAGGCCCTTTACACTTTTCCTGTTCCTTTGGATTTTACTAACTTCCATTTCACTTTGTCAACTTGGTTTCAGACTATATCATCCTTTCCTTTATTCTCATCCCAGACTCCCAGGTGCCAGGGAAACATTATCATGAGGTCCTGGCAGTGTTTGGAGCCTGTCAGTTTGCATACATTAAGTTACTTAGTCCCTACAAAGACTCTACAATGGAGGTAGCAGCAGCTCTCTTTTAAAGACTAAAAAAAGAGGCTTGCAAAGTCATAAATCATATCTTTCTCATTCCTTATTATAGAACTTTGTACAGCTTTCACATAACGAAGCTTAGAAATTCAGTTTTGTTCAAAATTATGTCTGATTATATAAAACAAAGCTGAGAATTCACTTCCACAAATCAGCAGACCAAAGCCCTGTCCCTAGGTTTTCCTACTGGTCCAGTGAACTTGGATTTGAGGCTGCTTGTTTCAGGAGACACGGCTGGTGAGCAGGGAAGTGCCATCGGAAGATGCATCTGTTGACACTGATGTGTGTGTTGGTCACTGCTTCATTGCACCGCCTCTTGTCCACCGTAGGGCCCTGGGGTGCTTCTGCTGTGGCCACCCACGTCCACAGCCAGCTGCCAGGCTTCACTGCCACTGAGAGGCTTCAAGGCCAGTCCATGGATCATACAGCCGAGCCAGCCAGACCAGTGACTGTGAACTGCCCAGGCCACGATGTCTGTATTTCCCGACAGCATGACTCCTTGTAATAGAGTCTGACTCCAATTTTTGATGTTTCGCTTCTGACAGCTTTTCAGCCTCACTCTCCCTCTGCCCCTCTGTCCATATCCGAGCAAGCTGATGAGTGAGCTCGGTATTTTCTCCAGCGTCATCAGCAGGAACTTCAAACTCTGCAAGTCCCTGTCCACATGTGGGAACCTCACCCTGCTCACCCTCCACCCCCTATAACTACCAGGAAATCCTGAGCCAGCCTCCTTTCTTCCTCTCAGAAGCCTAATGGTTCTGCTTGGGAGCCACGCTGCTCACCCCATTAAGCCTCATTATGTGAGTAACTCACCCTCGTGGTATGTGTGTCCTGTCATTGGTCTTGACGTGAGACCAAATTTCAAGATGGAGGGCATCGTGCTTTTGTGGGGGTAACACACACTCCTGAACTAACTTTATATCAACAATGGAATGAAATACTTTCATGACCCTTAGAGAAACCCTCAAAGTTGTAATCTTCAAAAAATGATGGTATGTGGTCTCTTAAGCAGAAATCTGTCCTTCATTTTGAATGGCCATTTTTTAAAAATTAAAAACAGAGAAAGATTAAGATGACTTCCATTTGGTACACATAAGCTTAATTTATTTGTAGGACAGTTCAATAGGTGGCGTGTTTTGACATTTTTAATTTATCTTAGATGGACACTATTTTTCTTTATCTCAACTTTGGTACTGCTGGCCATGGGATCTGAATAATTCTCTGTGGTGGGTGCTGTCCTATGTATTGTGAATGCCTTGCAGCATCCCTGGCTGAGATGCTAATGGCACCACCACAACCCTCTCCAATGGTGACAATAAAAAAATGGCTCTTGATGTTGTCAAATGTCCCTTGGGTGATAACACACCTGGCTGAGAACCATTGCTCTGTATTTATTCCACAAATCTGACTGTCCTGATAAGAATGAGCATGGATCAAGTCCTTTGAGTCCCAGCGGAAGAGTCAGAAAAAAATGAAAAGCTGCTAGGCTATATATATCCAATGCAAGCAAGCAAAACCTATAATAAATTGCAATTTTGTCTTCAAATTTCTTTCCTCTCTTAAACTAATTTAGACTCATCCTAAAAATTGCTTACATGGTATGGATGCAAGAAATTACATTCATAATTTACAAAAATCTTTATTTTAAATGATTACTCAGCTGCTTATATGCAAATACTTGCCCCTCATCTAAAAAATCAGAGTGAGCTGTGCTGACCACCATGATTTTCCTGAAATATCACACACCATAATTTATACACTTTAACGTATTTCTGAATTACAAAGCATGCTAACAATTGTTTATATGATGGCCACAGACATTAGTCTCCTTAATGGAACACATATGTGTATTATATCTGCTGGTACTTTTGTGAATGGCTCAAAATTCTTGGTTATAACACAGAGCTGGTTTATTGCCTAAAGTTCCCATCCTATTAATGAGTTTTCCAGGGAGGACAGATGATAACATAGATTGAGTGTAGTGATCTTGTTGAAAATTGAGGAGCCAACATAGGATGCTTTGTATTTTTGTAGGATTTAAAGGCAGAAACAACTCCAGAGATGGAATTGGGAAGAGAAAGGCAAATCACACCCAAAATACAGCGGTTGGCAATCTTACCTTTCTTAACACTAACACATGTATCCTTGCCCCTCTACTCCCCAGTATTCAGATATTAAAACAGAAGTGCGAATGGTAGGCACGCCAATTAATTAAATGAAAAGTGCTATGTTTCAGTCTTTTAAATGGGTCAGAGTTTTCAAGCTTCACTTTTCTTATTTCTTTCCCGTTGTAACGTTATTCTAAAAACCTCACTGATGATGCTCCTGGCACTGGTCATTGGAGAAACCAGTAGCGCTTACCTCGGCTTTAATTTTATTGTCTCCAAAGCAGAGGTGCTGTAAATAGGCTGCAGCATTGGACTGGACCGAAGGAAACTGGTGCTGCAACATCTGAATCACTTCAGGCAGCTCCGGGTCTCTCCATCCAAATTCTCTGAACAGAAGGAAGCAGGAGAACATGAGCGAGGAATCCTGCCACACTGTCCACACTCAGTTACCTTCACAGTTACGGGAATATTTCACAAACAATTGTGCTGGTTTTCTTACACATGAACCCAATTAAGAAGACTTCCTTAAAAAAAATGGTTTGTATATATATATATAAACCGTTTTACACATATTCTATCTTACATGTGTGTGTCTACATACACTATCATACATGTATCAACTAAAGTTACATGTGTATGAAGATTGTGAAAAAATGACTTAAAATAGCATCTCATTTTATTAATATATACCTATTAAATTTGGGCTTAACAGGATAATTTACAAGGTCACATTTATTTTCTAATATAGTATTTCAACAGTCTGATTCCAGTACAGTGTTTAGCTAAATTATCAGACAAGAAGAAATATAACTGAATGGATACAATCCACAGTGTCATAACAGCAGTTAATGTCATCATTATTTTTATGGTTATCATTATTGCTATTGCCTCTTCTTTAAAATGATTCTCTGAGGATAAATGTGTATCAACAAGAAGGAAATTATTTATTTAAAGAGCTGAGATTAGTCATACGATGTTAACACATTTAATGCATTGTACATTCTTTTCCTGTATTCTTCTTTTTATATCTTAGATACTCCAAGAAGCTGATTGTTTATATAATTTTAAGAAAAATGCCCTAAGATATTTAAATCCATTCTAAAACATAAGGTTGATTGCACCATTAAACAAATAAATATTTTTCTAAAGTCAGTCAGTTCCACCAATTATAATATCAAGCTAAGAGGGCCAACTATTTGGATTCTATTCATCTAACAGGAAGCCAATTTTTTTTTAAACAGAGAAATAAAAAAGCAACCTCTGAGACCACAGATAAAAACTTGACCCCAGGAGCCACAAAAGTGTCCTATTTATCTGAAGGATGGGGAGGAAGAGAAACGAGAAGGCTTTGCAACAACCACTCTACTCCTGGAAAACGGCTCAAAAGCGTACATCCTGCTGATGCCAGGTCAGGGCTGCCATCCGAGAATAAGTATCATGAAAAATGAGAGAGAGAAAGGAGCAGACAGAGGTTAAAAGTTTCCTCGTAGATTCTAACCTGTTCTCTTTATCTTTCCTTTATCACAACTGGGAGAGGTTGTCAAGCAAATCTTGGAACCCGTTGGTGTTTCCCTTACAGCTACTGAAGACACTATGGAATAGGAGTCCTTTTGAACTGGCTTAGTTTATTTTTATTGGAAAGATAAAACATTCAATTTAATATGCAGTGAGCATTTAATAAATTTCCCTGAAATCTTAGGCGCACACACATTTTCAAAAGGACATATATAGTACAGTAATGCTTTTGCTACAAAACATAATTAAATGATTGCTGATAATGGACAAACTATTGACGTTTTCTTGGCGATGTGATCACAGTGGAGAACAATTATGGATTAAAACACAGGAAGCCTATTTTTCTTTTTAATTTAATTTCCTTTTGTTGCATGACTCTAAACCACTTCTGCAACATCGAGATAGCACAGTCCCTCTTCTTTTAATAGCAGCCTCCTAAAATTACATTCTTGTACACTTTTAAAAAAATCTACAGAATACCTGTAAATGGAAATGAGAAGTGCCATGTAAAGACACTAGATGGCTAGGATAAATTCAGGCAGGCTTGTGCCATTGGGAAGTGATTAGTAAAAAATTCATTTCAGCCTGTTTTATTAACCAGGTGGTAATGGTTCTATTATGCTTACATGGCATACATCAAGAACACCTTTGGAGCAAGATCTCTAGGGGAACAGTCTTAGGGACTCCCTGCTTACATACATGAAAATGCGCTTGTGTGAATGTATACACACACACACCCCAAATTCAGAATAGATGGATACTCCAAAGAATCAAAGGAAGGACCCAAGTTCCTGCATCACAGGTAAAAAGAAAGGCTCTCCTGAACACAGACAACAGAGTGGTGAAGGCTGGTGGTGGGGGGGCAGGGGGGGGGGCGCGGAGGGGGGGAGGTTGGCCAAAGGGCGGTCAACTGGGAGACATCTCTAATAGTGTCAACAATAAAAGAATGTCAAATCAATTATGGTGTAAGGATTTTTAAAAAATAATATTTGGATAAGGAAGGTCTTAGTCAGCAATTCAAAAACTCAGAAGTCTCTTGTTGCCGAATCTCTATGGGCTGGAATGCGAGGTTTTCTCGGAATACACGTGCATCGGGTCCATCTGTCATACTGAGATAATGATCCCTACCTGGGAGAATTGTTGGGATGATTAGAAATAATATACACGAGCCCCTTAGAGCGCTATCTGGCACACAGAGTGGGCCCTCAAGAAATGTCAAGTATTAAATGTAACTAGATGCAAAAGAAAAGAGTAAGAAATGAGAACCACCTAAGATTTCCTAAAGATGCCAAACTCATATCTCATTCCTGACTGGGCTTCACTTTAGAAATGTTAATGGAACTGGAGAATATGCAAATGTAACCTTTTCTCCATTAAAACTTGTCACACAGACCAACAATATTGTGACTAAATCCTCACTCTTATAGGGACTGTCTGGGTTGTTAAAACTACAACGTGCTCAGCACAGAGCTAAATAGCAAACAGTTTGAAATTCGTGTCTGTTATGCTGGCACTGACACAAAAGAGCTGATGTACTGTCACAACATTGTATCACATCCACTTCTGCACTGAAGAGAGCCCAGGACAACCAGAGCCTTCGGGATCCAGAATGTGATTTTGGGCAAAGCTTTAGGGCGGAGGGATAATGCTCACGTTGATGGATACCTCTGGGGCAGGGCTGTAAGGACATTGTTTACATATGAAAATCTCAATCATTTCTAAACTTTTGAACTCTAACAAAAAGTTTTAAAGACCATACTGGCTTTAATTTTTACACACAGGGCCATGAGGTGGCAGGCTTTGCCTTTGATTTGTTTTTGTTGATAGGGCTGAGTGGGTGTCGGGGTGGGAGGGGTGATCTACAGGGAGTGGTCATAAAAATGTTAGTGGATCTTTTGTAATGACAAAATGGAGATTTTAAAAAATATATATTTTATTGATTTTTTACAGAGAGGAAGGGAGAGGGATAGAGAGTTAGAAACATCAACGAGAGAGAAACATCGATCAGCTGCCTCCTGCACATCCCCTACTGGGGATGTGCCCGCAATCAAGGTACATGTCCTTGACCGGAATCAAACCTGGGACCTTTCAGTCTGCAGGCCAACACTCTATCCACTGAGCCAAACCGGCCAGGGCAAGATATTTTAATTCTTGTTGAACAAGGAGAACCTACCCAATGATAAACATGTGGAAGCATTAATGTCTTAATCCTCATCTGTAGAGATTCTGCAACCAAAACAAAAAAGCTGCCCTATATGGTTAATCCCATTTAAAAACATCCTGTGTGTTTATATAAGCAGTCAGACTAGAATGATGACTGTCTGGAAAGAAAGCTCAATTGTTACAGATTTTAGAAAGAAATGGCTTTCTCCAAGTTTAATATTTTGAGAAGATGTAACTCCCCAAACCACATGATAAGCATGAGTTCATTCAACCATGCCTTCTAGACCGTCTCCCTATGGAGCAGCCACCTTGCTCTCTGGAGGTGGGCTCAGCTCCTGGGGACCACCGTGCTGGCAGCTCCCTCCTCTTCTCATCTGAAATCTGGATTACAATTCACACCCTCCCTTCTTAGAAAAAAAAATGAAGCAACTCCCGCAAACCATCTATGATGATATGATAAAACAGAAATAAGAAATCAAGCACACAAAAGGAAAATTTAAATATGATAAGCATAAGGTCAGCATATTTGCTTAATTTGTTTTAAGTCTGTCTCTTTCTTTACTAGTAGCCCTGCCAACAGGAGATAAATTAATGTAGGCGAGAAGGGGCAGTTCCTGTTAAAGGAAAAGACAGAATGGCCACCGCTTCGTGCACTAGGAAATCAGGAGGAAAGAGTAGGACTCTAAGCCTGTCCCGATATCTGTGGCAGGTTGCTGGTTAGGATATTATGGCAAACTGAATGATGGCTCCCAAAGGTATCCAGGTCCTAATTTCTAGATCCTGTGACCTTATGTGGCAAAAGACATTTTGCACAGAATAATAAGGCAACACAACACTGAACGTAAGATGCTGTGAAGGGGGAGGAAGGGCCCAAGAGCCATGGAATGCAAGGAATGCAGCTCTAGAGGCTGGAAAAGACAAGGAAAAGGATTTCCCCTTCCTAGAACCTCTGGAGGCAGCCTAGCCCTACTGACACCATGATTATGGTCCAATGAGCCAGACTTCAGACTACAAGAGAATAAATGTGTGCGTTTTAAATCATCAACTTTGTGTTATTATCAGCAAACAAATGCAGAGGCCCATCTGACCCTAGGATATGACCCTTTTAAGCCTGAAAGAGACCAACCCACTGGGGAAGGAGGAGGAGGGAGCTGCTTAAGATATTCCAAGAGGCACTATCTCCAATTCATGCCTCTAGGGGTCCTCTCTATCTATGACTTTTGATTATCAGGCAGATTTCTCTATTAATTTTCTCTGACTTCCTCTTGTTTATCTACCTAGCACTCCAACTTCTCTGACCTTCGGATTATTTCACAAAGGCCCCCATAGCCTTTACTTCTGGCCTTGTTCCCACAGGCTGCCTGGATGCCTGCTTCATCTTAGCCATCCAGCCAATGTTCACTGAAATACTCTCTCCTCCAGCCAGTGTTCACTGAACAACCACTGGATGTCTAGCCTCTGGGGACACAATGAACAGAGCAAAGGTTCCTGTCCTCTGGGAACTTAGTTTCTAACGGTAACTGTCAATTCATTTTTAAAAGAGCCAAATCTATGATTCATCAGATAGTGCTAGTAGGTTTATTGAGTTAAATCAGATCAGCTGCCTCCTGCACGCCCCCCACTGGGGATGTGCCCACAACCAAGGTACATGCCCTTGACCGGAATTGAACCTGGGACCCTTGAATCCGCAGGCTGACGCTCTATCCACTGAGCCAAACCGGTTCGGCTGTCAATACATTTTTAAAAGAGCCAAATCTATGATTCATCAGATAGTGATAGTAGGTTTATTGAGTTAAATCATGTTCCCCCAAAATTCATGTTCACTTGAAACCTCAGCATGTTACCTTATTGGAGACAAGGTCTCTGCACATGTCATTAAGAACTGGGACAAGACCTTACTGGATTAGGGTGGGTCTAAAATCCAATGAGGGTGTCTGCATAAAAGAGAGAAAAGGACACAGAGACAGAGAGAGAAGAAGGCATGTGCAAGTGGAGGCAGAGATTGGAATGATGTGCTACAAGCCAAGGGATACCCAGAATTGCTGACCACCACCAGAAGCAAGGAGACGGGCATGGGGTGTTTCTCTGTCAGGGCCTCTGAGGGAATAGACTCGGCTGATACCTGGATTTGGTCTTCTAATCTCCTGAACTGTGAGAGAATAAATTTCTGTTGTAGTAAGTCACAGAAATTTAAATTTAATACAACAGAAATTTAAATTAATACAAAATAAATTTATTGTACTTTGCCACAGCAGCCACGGGAAACTAACACAAGCATGATGAGAAGAATAAAGCATGGTCGACACAGGCAATACTGAAAGAGAGAGAGCGCGCGCGCTGACTGTAAGGGTGTTTGTAGTATGGGGGCTGAAAGACCTCACTGAGAAGGTGACCTTGGAGCAGAGACCTAAAGGTAGTGCCAGGTAGAGGGAATGTTCCAGAAAGGCAGAGCAGTAACAAGACCCTGAGGCAGGAGTGTGCTTGGCATGTCAGACAGGTGAGAAGACCGGAGCAGGGAGAATGGTGATGGTCCAGCAGAGGGCGCTGAGAAGCAAGGGAGTGTGAATGCATTCTGAAGGCAGAGCCAGTAGGATTTCCCATGGGTTGCATATGAATGTGTGGGAAGGAGGTGCTCAGAGCATCTCTCTGATGGGCATCCTCCACTTGCTCCCCACCCAAAGCTTTACCTCATCTCTTAGGCCCAACCTGGGGCCAGTGGGTGGGTTGGTCAGACTAGGACCCTGCTTTGGGGACCGGCCTCTATTATTTCAGAAGAAGAAGGAATAATTTCAACTAGCAAGTTTTCTGCTGAAGTGGAAATGGTAAAATAATGAGAAATTGGTTACTTCTAAACTATTATGGGTACTGGGTAGTTTAAATTAATCTCAGTCAAGCAATGGACTTCTCTGACTTCAATTTATTAGGAGTTGAGAGGGAAACTAATGTGAAATGATTAGCCAAAATTTATGCTATTATTTAGCATTTTCAGTCACATGTAATTTAAGTATCAGTGAATTTCTATTTAAGACATAAATATTCTTTGTAAATATTAAATTACAAAGAATATTATCAATTGTATTATAATACCTATTCAGTATCAATTAACTTTAAAATACTATTTATTTATTAACTGATGCAACTAGACTTTTTCAATAAAAATATACTCCACAATAAAAAACTAATTTCATACATGTAAGAATTTAGTTGCCCTGGAAATTCTAACAGGCTCTGTTTGCTGACAAAAGCACAGGGGGGGGGGGACCCAACAACTTATTACCCACAAACTTTACCCTGTATGGAAAGTGTTTATATTCTATGACCATATACCTATTTTAAAATTAATTGCCCATAATGCTTCTTAGAAAATCACCTGAACTTGTGAACCTTTAGTGGGAGCAAGAAGGAAGGCTATTTGGTGGCCAAAATCCGAGTTAGGGATGCATGATTCAAACCTGTTTAAGCAACAGTGTTAATTTGTCAATGTCAGAAGAAGATCCGGATTTTGGCTCAGGATTAGATTAAGAATTTGAGAAAAGGGCCTGATCACCCTCAAAGGTTTCAGTGTGTGTGTGTGTGTGTGTGTGTGTGTGTGTGTGTACACATACATAATGTACATAAAAAGGAACTTAATGTTAAATAATGGGCTGGAAATATACTGTGTATAAATCCCAGACTACAGCACATTTTCTTATAAATTAGGTAACTGTATCACTTGACAGTTCTCGTTGAAAATATAGTGCTGGTTTCTGAAAACATTCTGAACTTCTGAGAGAGGTCGCAATTACATAGTAGTACATTCTAAATGCAAGAACACCATCTCTTAAGATTCCATGCTAGGCTCCATGTTTCTGGAAGTGAGAACCTGTCCCACACACCAATCATGGTGTCTTTACAATGTAAGTTGTGAGGGCTGATTGCTAACCATAGTCCAGTCTTGGCTAGCAATTACTTAGCGATTTTAGTCCTACAAATGTCTTGTCGCATGTTCTAGATACATGATTTCATCTCTGTCATCTTAGTTCACCAAAGAATCACAACTAAACTGATATCAGACAACACTGACCAGAGATACTTCTTTTAAAGAAAGTCTTAGTAAAATAAAGGGTGTCCCAAAATTCACGCAAGAAGTAATTTGATAGAAAACACAGGTTTATAATTAAAAATTGTAAATTTTTTATTGATCATAAAGTATACAGTATAGGGTTATGTATGGAATAGCATATCGGGTAAATGGTCTCCATGGCTTTGCTGGCACATACACACTCTTTTGTTATTGCCTGAGCAGCCGCATTTTCGAAGAAGAATGGTTCGATGATGCCTCCAGCCCTAAATCCGCAACAAACAGTGACACGTTGTGGATGCATTTGTTTCTCAACAATCACTCGTGGATTTTCTGAACCCCAAATGTGACATTTTTGTCGATTAACCAAGCCATCAAGATGAAAATGAGCCTCATCGAAATTCAGCCACATTTATGCAAAACGGTCATGGAAAATTTCAACAAAAGAGTGCGTATGTGCCAGCAAAGCTGTGGAGGCCATTTACCCGATATGCTATTCCATACATAACCCTATACTGTATACTTTATGAATCAATAAAAAATTACAATTTTAATTATAAACCTGTGTTTATTATCAAAATTACTTCTTGCGTGAGTTTTGGGACACCCTTTATAACAAAATATGGTCTAGAAAGGCACCACGTGTGAAAGGTGTTTAAAGATGTTTTTAACATGCATTTTATCTGATCTTCTTTACACTGCAGAATGGAAAGGCACCTTACCCAGCATTTCCCATGCTTATTGTGTAGAGTGGGAAGTCAGGTCAAACAGGTTAGTGACTTGACCAATATCAAAAGTAAGCCAGTGCATGGAATCTGGTGGTCAACTGTGTAGGTTCAAAACTTATTCAAAGTTATATTGAGCCAAGATATTTCATTATCAGTCTGCCCTGCATGCATCCAGCCTCTAGTTTCAAACTTCAGCTCCTGTCTTTGGTTTGCTGTAGGCAATGATGTGGGAGCAGAATTATCTAATATAAAATGCATGCTATCTAAGAAGGAAGAGAACACTTATTTTTCAAAGGAGGGAAGAATAGAGCAAGGTTTAAACATGAAGAAACAGAAGTCATTGCAGTTAAGCCAGGACACGTGGTTATTTTCACCAGTTCTGTCGTTCAGAAAACATTCATGTTTTGCCTGTGTTCAGGCATAATTATGGATGGGTCTTGGTTTTGTCTTGATCCATCATCATCAGAATGAGATGCCTTGTGCGATGTTGCTTGTTTATGCTTAAAAGAAGAACACCAAGACTTGGCTGTGGCTGCCTGGCCAGCTGCCGAATGCCTAGGCTACCCTTCTCTTTCAATTAGCCACAAGGCATGGAGCTGCCAGTTAGAAGACCCAGGGGTCACACAAAGAGGGACGGTGCTAAAGGTATACATTTACAACTGGCTGCCTCTGTGGAAGTGTCATCTGGGGTTAAAATGCTGTTATTAAGCGTTGTCAACATGATACCAAAACTACAAGTAAAAATAAAAGGAAATGGAAGGGAAGAAACCATTGGTATCTCCATGAAGTCACTGTCTAACTTTTTCTGCATCATTGACTGGTTATTTGACATTGCATGTAACTAATTAGTGACTTCATTGATTATCTTCTTAGCATTTTTTTGGTCATTGTTGTTACCTAAAATGCAGTAGGGATGGAAGAAAATATTTTGGTTTTGTTGCTTAGCAGCTAGAAAAGGAAAACACAACAAAAAGTGACAACAATAAACTAGACATTTAGGTAGGTCTATAGTTACTAGTGCCCAGGTCAAAAACACATTTGTCTAGGTCCATTGTTTCACTTTGCCCTTAAAGGAGTTATAAAGAAGCTATGAATCTTTTGGGGCACATTTCTTAATATTAAATAAAAAGAACTACCTTGTCCAAGTGGCCATTCACAATTACTTCTCACTACTAGACATTAAATGCAAAAAAAAATCTATCCATAGTATTTCTTTTACCATATTTCATTGCTATAAAACTATTAATTACCCTTCATTTCTGGTATCTGGATGTTTCTAAATATAAAATGTAGAGGATATATTCAACTTTCATTTTGAATAAAATTTTCAACAATGAATATTTATTAGTAGTCCTTCCAGATCATGGGTGAAAGGTGCACGAACAGGAAAGCTATATGCCATTATACTGGGAAATTCCATATCTGTGCAACTGAATACATTAATAAGCTTCTTTTTAAAGTGAAGTAACAAAAAAAGAAGGTATTCATTTCAAGATAATAGTGTCCAATTACCTTTAATTTCTACCCAATGGTAAAGTCTTAGACTAGGCTTTTATTACCTTTGTGTAACCTAACTCTCAGTAGAGTGGCTATGATTAATTTGAAAATTAATTGTACAGTTTGCAATGAGTTTAAAGATATTTTCTGTTATTGCTGCCACAGATCTTTATAGTTTAAAATGGGATAGATGGGAGGACAGGACAAAGGGAACAGGTGTGATTACAGGAAAATGAGCAAGTGGCAGATAAATATAGTTTTATAGATGTTTTATTTATGCAAATAATAAAAGCATGCATTATTTCTTTTATCTTTTTCACTAATTAAGAATTATGGTTTCTTCATTAAGTATGTTTTATTCACCAGAAAAAACATTTTACATTCTATCTTCACAGCAGCAAACTAAGGCCACAAGGAAAAATATCATTTGGATTTTAAGAAGGTTAATTCAATAATTGCTTCCCCGATTTATTTTTTCTTTGTGAGAATTGAACACAATAAATGGGCAGAGCTTAACTTTATATAACTGCAGAGGTTCCCAAACTGGATTGGCTCACAGGGCCATTTGTAAGATTTTCACAGTGCCCCTGGACCCAAAGAAATGCCTGACGGTTGCATTTATTAAGTGGTCAGGTCTGAACAACTTAGGAAGTATCTATGTCCTAACAAGTTAGTGTCTCGTGGGGCACTGCACAACTTCTCAGCCCTTAGAATCGGACATTGCTGTCTTCTGTTCCTCTCATATTGATTTTTAATGGTCTTTGCTTCCCATGACAGAAAGCTTGTGCAATGTTATTACATCATCAAAATAAATGTGACACAATTGAAGTTTGAAACCAAACTAATTTGAGCTCATGCTTCCCTTGGTGTCTGACAGAAGTTGTGTTTCCCTTGACAACTTAAAACTATCCTGAGGGGCCCCTCTGGGTTTTCTGTGTCACTCTGGGACACTTCAAAACACAGTTTGGGAACAGTGGTAAATGAAGGTCCTTCCGATAGCTGTGACCTAAACCTAAAGAATTTACATAATGAATAAGTATTGGGAAAAGGGGAGCTCATGTATATAGGAGTAGGACATTTATATTGTTAAGATTTAAATTTAGAATTTCAACTAAGTGACATTGTCAACAAGTTCAATGAAACATAAAGAGTTGTCATTTTGGAAAATAGTCTTCCTCATGCATAACAATTTTTCCTTTGGTGAATATTTGAAATGGATTATTTATGACTTTTAAAGATCTAAATCATAACAATCCTTAATGGTTCTTTATATTTTGAGAAGATGCTTATGACAGACCTTGGGGAATAGACCAACTCTTAAAATTGCCTTCTCCTTTTAACCTTAGCAAGAACATATATTTAGTACAATGGGATCATGCTCATGACAAAATACCACATTAGTGGCAGCGGAATAACTGCAAACACATCATATTCGGCATGCTCTTCACTGTCTCAAATTGCTGTTAAAGTTTTCCTTCTTGCGCTTGATTCTGAGGGTCCTCCTCATGCCGATTTCCTGCCTTTCTCCAGGGTCTTTGTTGGGCTCTATGGACTTCGAGTGCAGAACAGGAAATCACATGAGGGACGTGAGAGCCACAGTTCAGAAAGCTCTGCTATCAGGTGAAGGTAACAAGCATCTCTTTCTAGACTTAGGTGCACTGGAGTGATCAGAAATTGTAGCCCTGACAGTGTGGGTCAATGGTTGAGCATCAACCTATGAACCAGGAGGTCAGGGTTCGATTCCCCGTCAGGGCTCATGCCTGGGGTTGTGGGCTTGATCTCCAGTGGGGGTCATGCAGAAGGCAGTGGATCAATTATTCACTCTCATCATTGATGTTTCTATCTCTCTCTCCCTCTCCCTTCCTCTCTGAAATCAATAAAAATATATTTAAAAAAAAGAAATTGTAGTTTTCTTCCCAATGACTCTTTGCGGTAGGATCTATAATGATCTTTACTTTATTGATGAGGAGACGGAGGTTCAGAGAGATTGAGTGACTTGCCCAAAGTTGGTGAAAGGAAGTCCCAAGGGTTTCAATGAGTCCATACCCTGCACTCATCACATGGAGTAGAGCCCACCCCTCCCAGGGCCTTGGTTCTCAGGGATGGATAAGAAAGCTGGAATCTGTGTTGGCACAAAGGAGGAATTTACTCACAGGTAGTGCAAAGAACACTGTTCCTATTTTGTGGGATAGACGTGACCAACTCAATTTTTCCAGTGATTTTTCTGGGAGTGTTTGACTTTCCTTTCACTAAGTATCCGAGTTACAGACTGTGCTCAGATGCAAGATCTCAAAGACGACTTTCTTCCACTAGGTTACAGAACATGCATATTTCCTCTAGTTATGAGAGCATTCAGATTTGTTCTACGTCAGTGGATGTCAAAATAAGAAAGCAGAAGATTTGGTTAAGGATGTTTGTTTTTGTAACTTCAAATAGAAGTGTGTAAGATCTATGAACTATGTCTTCGAGTTAGGAGAAGCAGGTTTGAAACCTTATGATTGATTAAACTATTAAACCCATTCTGATAGTCCAGACATAAAGTGCATAATGTATGACTTAAGGTGGAAAACTGAGTCTCTTCATTCTCAGAGTAGCGCCCAGTGGTTTGGGCTGTTGTTATTTAAAATTTGAATACTGGATGGTGCCAGAGCTAAAAGTTTGTTTTTGTAACTTCAAATAGAAGTGTGTAAGATCTATGAACTATGTCTTCGAGTTAGGAGAAGCAGGTTTGAAACCTTAGAGTTAGAAACATCGATGAGAGAGAAACATCAATCAGCTGCCTCCTGCACATCTCCCACTGGGGATGTGCGCGCTTCATTCTCAGAGTAGCGCCCAGTGGTTTGGGTTGTTGTTATTTAAAATTTGAATTCTGGATGGTGCCGGAGCTATCAGCTAGGGATAAGTTTTAAACAACTTCCTTCCATCCCCTATTAAGTAGGTGCATGCCATCTATGAATCTTTCTAAATATACCTTGACCCATTTATGTTTTAAGTCTCAGCAATATTGGCTACTCTAAGTGTATTGCCTATTGTGTGATTTAATACTTGTTTTGTGGTTAAATAGAAGAAGGGAAGAAGGCTTGAATGGACTGTGTGTGGGGGGGAGGGGCGGGGGGACAAACATAAACCTTACTTTATGGAAAACATGGGCCATCCCAGATGCAGCGAGGACCCCAGGCCCGGACTCCTCTCCGCTACGGCTGGGCCTCCAGCTAATTCAGAGCACCTTTCCCAGAAAGCAGGCTGTGTACTCGCTGGCTTTCCACACAACCCAACCAGGATGTTAGGCAAGCAAGTGTGTGACACACACACCAAAAAAGCATCTTTGGATCCTAGCATTTTCGTCTTCATTTAGCAGCTGGGGAGCTATCAAATATTTTTGGAAAAAGATTTTTAGAACTAAAATCACCATAGCGTTGTAACAAATAAAAATTCAATCTTGCTTCATTTTCTCTGAAATGCAAAATCCATAAAGTTGCCAAGAACATAAAGGCTACCCCATCTAGCAGGATGCTGATGAAGGGGGCGGGTCATCCTTATCTTGGAAAAACACAAATATTTGTAAGGGACTATTCATTAACCATTGGGAAAAAAATATGACTGCAATAAAAGAGTGGTTTTGAAGCTCCTCTATCCCACTGAACACACAGCATGCAGTCAGACACAAGGACTATAAATTCAATTTTCATCACAGTCTCATTGGGGGAGCCATGGCCCCTCGGCCCCTTTATCTCCTGATGTTTTCTAATAGGCTCCCTCCCTCCAGGCTGGAGGCCCCCATCTTCCCTCCACGCCATCCCCACTGCCATGCCGCGAAAGGCAAACTGGAACATCTTCCTGACCTTCTGCAAACTCTCCACTTGTGCTCTGTCACTTTGCCCCAGAGTGACCCGTAGGTGGCCCGGCCTCCTCCCTCTGCTGCACTTTTGTAGTTTCCTGCAGAGCCTGACAGTGTCATGTCCTCCACTGCCAACCTGGCCCACTTCCCATCTGTTGGGCAGATGCTGGTCTGCTCAAGCACTCAGCACCTGCAAAAGCTTTTTCCTGATGACAAAGAAGTTGATACTATCCATAGGTGATGTTGGTATGTGTACACAGACTCCTGAAATATCAGCTTGACATTTGTGACCTGGAGGGCCACACCAGTCTGGGGAAAATGCTACCTAGTTCTTGACACCATGGACACTTCCCCGGTCTCTCTTGTGGCCACACACAGAACGTGCAGCCCTCGTCGCACTGAAATGCTACACTTAAGTGTGTAATTGGTTAATGACAGTTTTCTCTTGACTAGAGAAGTAAACACCAGTGAGTAGGGGTCCTGCTATTGTTTTTAAAGTATATTTTTATTGATATCAAAGAGGAAGGGAGAGGAGAGAGAAAGATAGAAACATCAACGATGAGAATCATTGACGGGCTGCCTCCTATACTCCCCACACTGGGAACCTAGCCCACAACTCAGGTGTTGCCCTGACCGGGAATTGAACCGTGACCCCCTCGTCCAGAGGTCAACGCTCAACCACTGAGCCACGGCAGGGGCTGTGCTAGTTTTAACTCACCCTAATGCTCCTCATGCTATTTGCTAGCTTATATAGAGTAGGCACACAATGAACAAGATAAAAACATTTCAAAGATAAAAACACTAGCAACCACAGAAATGCAAATATCACATGAGTAGTCACTTAATAGTTACTTGCTCCCTTGCATATCACACTTCCATGACCCATTCATTCATTCACTGAAGGTTTACTGAGTGTTAAGGAGGCAGATGAACAATGTTCCATCGCTAGGCCCCAGGAGCTTCCTCTGGGAGGTTGAGAGGGGATTTAGGAGGGAGAAGGAACAAGGGTAAGTCAAGGTCTCTCAACCTTGGCACCACAGATGTTTTGAGGCAGATCATTCTTGTTTGGGGGAAACGGGGGGGCGGGGGGGCTTCATCGCATTGTAAGGTATTTAGCGAAATCCCTGGCCTCTACCAACAAGATGCCAGCAGCATCCCCATCTCCTTGTAACAGCCCAAAATGTCTCCAGATATTGCCAAACAGCCCTTTGAGAGTGGACGGGGGCAAAATCAGTCCCTGTTGGGAGACACTGGTGCAAGGAAGATAGATCTCTGATGTCCCCAGAGAAACGTCATAGGACACTAATCGGCTCTGGTCATAATGCCTGGGCCTCCACCTACTCCTTTCCTGCTGATAATGAAGCCCAAAGATAGCATAGGCTTCCCTGACTGCATTTCAGTGGGTCTGGTCCAGAGATGTGGGTATGAAGGAAAGAGTTGAGGAAGGTGCATAGTCCTCACCTCTTCTTTCCTTTGGTTCAGGCACCTAAGTGGATGGGTAACTGTCAGTCTGGCCTGAGTCCCAGGAACCACCTGTGACCAGGTGGCAGGTGAAGTAGCTACATGCCAGTTCATTAGCCACTGTCGTGGCAGCCTGATGGCACACAGGCCTTCTATGGCACACTGTGCCTTCTTAGTGCACAGAAAACCTTTTGGGGAATGAATGTCTGTTTTATGTAGGTTCCTTATAGGTAACTGGGCAGTTTCTGCACATATTTGCAAGGAAAGGTGTCTGGGGGTGGGTACGTACTAAATAACTCTTCTCGTGTATTTTTACATAATCGTCAGATCCTGCCAGACCCGCTTCCATCAAGGAATGGAGCCGGGGTAGCATTTTCTTTGTTTAATTTAATTTTATGTATGTATGTATGTATGTATGTCCTCACCCAAGGACATTTTGGTGGTTTGAGAGAGAGAGAGGAAGGGGAAGAGGGAGAGAGGGGGAGAGCGAGAAACATCAATCAGTTGCCTCCCATATGGGCCCCTACTGGGGATTGAACCTGAAACCTGGGTAGGAGCCCTGCCTGGGAATCAAACCCCCAGCCTTTTGGTGTATGGAGGATGCTCTAACTAACGGAACCACCCTGGCATTTTCAATTGTTACCTTCCTGGGGTGAATAATGCTCTTTGGCTGACCTGGTGAGCAGTCTAAGATTTTGCTGAAAGTCAGATGGTCTGTGCGCTGCTTTCATGAGCACTGTGATGGTAGGAAGCCAGCCTCCTATCTCAGGTTTAATGGATTTCCTCTAATAAAACCCTGCCCACCAGGGAACTCGGCATATGCCTGCATTGTAACAAGGTTCAGAGGCAGACGCCCAGTGCAGAGACACTCACTGCATAGCTGGCAAAACTGAAGGCATTTGCAGGGGCTGGCTCAGACCCTGTTCTCTTTACCTGTCTCTCCCCGGAAACAGAGTGGCTTCCATCTGCTCACCCCCAAACCCTTAAAGCATCCACCTGTCAACCTTGCAAAACAAGTGTATGCTGAGGCACCAATTAGGCAGGCAAATTATGCAAGGTAACACACAAAAATCTTACAAAAGCTGAAAAAGACTTCCATGTTGCAACTCCTCAACCCAAACTTAGTAAGTTTCTCTTTCGTCTAATCTTTTCAGTAAAAAGGTTTTTAGCTGTTTGTTTTAATAGAAGAGGTTACCAAAAAAAATAACCACTGTAGTTTTTTCATCTTTGGAATAAAAGGTCATTACATCTGAGATAAAGACTATAGAAAGAAGAAAGATAAGCTTCATCATGATGAAGACAAAAAACATCATGTTTCTCAAGTTTAAAAAAATAATTGAAAACAACTCCAGGAATTTCAGGTCATTTTAAATAGCATATCTATTTTTAGATTTCATAAAGTTTTGACCAAGCTTTATTTAAACAGAAAAGGTCTGCACATTCTCTCTGTTTCATTATTTTATTATTATTTTTACTTCTGATTTCCTTCTGCTAGAAAAGATTAACCAATGAGAAGATTCCTGTGTTTTTCTCCGTCCTGTGCATCCATCTCCACTGGATGAACCAGGTTATCCTTTTTATAGACATTGTGATGGTTAGTTTTATGTGTAAACTTGGCTAGGCTACACTACCCATTTATTTGATCAAAGACTAATCTAGGTGTTGCCTTGAAGGTATCTGCACAGTGGTTAGCATCCCTAATCAGTTGACTTTATAAAAAGGAGACAACCCTCAATAATGTGTGTGGGCCTCATCCAATCAGTTGATTGTCCATAAAAGTAAAGAGCGAGGTTTCCAAAAGAAATTTTATCTGAGAACTGCAGTCTCAACTCCTGCCTGTCCTACAGATTTCAGACTTTGTAACCCAATAATCACATGAGACAATTTCTTAAATTCTCTTTCTCTAAGTGTGTGTGTATGTATAATGTATATATGTATGTAAACACACACACACACATAGTTAAAAAAAAAAAGAATTCTCTTGCCCTAGCCAGTTTGGCTCAGTGGACAGAGCATAGGCCCTCGGACTGAAGGGTCCCAGGTTCAGTTCCTGTCAAGGGCCTATCCCTCCATTGCAGGCTCCATCCCTGACCCCAGTCGGGGCTTGTGTGGAAGGCAACCAATTGATGTGTCTCTCTCTCACATCGATGTTTCTCTCTCTCTGTCCTTCTACTCTCTCTAAAAAATCAATGGGAAAATATCCTAGGGTGAGAATTAACAACAACAACAAAAATAATAAGAATTCTCTTCTCAGATCCGTAATGGTGGCTGTATTTAGTGTGGCAGGGAGTCAAAGGAGCTGCCAGATCCTTCCGTGCCCTGTCCTCACATCTGGGCAGGACTAAGTGATCTGCCTGCACTAACCGAATGTGGCTCTGAGGCCAGGTCATAAGAAGCCTTGTAGCTTCCACATTAGCCTTTGGATATTCACTCCTAGACACTTTCTCTTAAATCCCAGCCACAGGCTGTGAGAAGCCCAAGCCACATGGATTAGGATTTCTGGGCAACTGCCCCGGCTGAGCTCCCAGTGGGCAAATGGCATCGACTGCCTGGGTGAGAGCGTGTCATCTTGGACGTTGGAGGGTACCAGAATATGCCACCCCATAATATGCCTCTTTGGCATCAGGATTATTTTGAGCTGATTATTTTTGAGAAACTACAGGTAGGACAAGCTCTGAAAATGGAATAGAAATTACATTTATAAAGGAAATCTCCATTTAGGGAGAGAAGGATGACTCAATTAGTAGAAACTCAGCAATGGAGAAGGCCTGGCCTTAAATCCACATAGCAAGCCTAACCCGTGTTTAACAGGCTTTTCCTGCTACCTTCCCATAACTGGCCACCCTCTCCCTCACCCCTACCCCCACCATCATTTTTGTCTTTGGCTGAAGACAGTATTTAAGTGGTGTGTTGGGCCATTCTCAGGGAGTCACTCATTTTTCTGGGTGACTCCCATGCTTACACGAAGTACACATGTTAATAAACTTGTTTGATTTTTTTCTTGTTAATTTGTCATTTATTATGACCTGGGGGTGTCTTAGCCAATAACTAAGAAGGGACGGGGGAAATTACTGTTACTCCCCTACAACGTCCAGTCCTGAGAGGCTGGTACATGACTGCATTCCACCAACCTCTCACCACATCCTGATGAGGAGACTGAAGAGGTTCAACAGGCCTCCCTAATATGTGCTTCTTTGGCATGTGGGTTATTTTGAGCTGAAGGCAACCCTGAGGTCTCAGGAGAAACTTGTCCCTTAAGTACCTGGAAGAATTTAGATTAGGGGCCTCACTCATAATAAGACCTATCACTAGAGATAACATTTTATGACCCACTTATATGACAAGGCAAACATCTAATTACTGAACATCTGCTCTTCTTAGTAACCTGAGAATTGCTCTCCTCCCCACTGAAGCTTCTGACCTCTTTCTATATTCCTTAGCTTAGGATGTTGCATATACCTCATTTTACCTTTCTGTCTCTGAACCTCTCATGTATGTGGGGGTCTATAACTCTCTCTATATATGGGATTCCCATACATACATATATAACTAAATTTGTATGTTCATCTGTCTTATGTAGATTTACATTATTAGACCAGCCAAAAGAACTGAAGGGTAGAGAAAAATTCAAATCTTCCAGCTAATTCAAATGTATCCTGAGAAGCAAGAGGTTATGTTATACAGTTGTTTTAAGCCAGTAAATTTTGAGGTGGTTTGTTGTATGGGAATAGATAATTCCAGCATGTAGGAATAGCTTTTGTTACATAGTTCTTAAGGCAGCTCTGAGAACACCTGTGGCCCTGTTTCTAATGCTTAAGGGGTCATTTTGCTTCCATATGTAGACTTTTAATTTTATATTAGGGGGAAGGAAATCACCCTAAATTCTTTCTGGGCCATGGTGAAGTATAAGTACATACTGTGGTATGTATCATGTTGAAAATGTCAACCCCTGCCTGCATCAACCCACCTATGGAACCAGACACATCCCTCCAAGATGTGTGAGCTGATGTCACTTAAAATCTTTACAGTCCTGCTCTAGAACTGAGACAATTCATTTCTGTTGTTGTAAGCCACCCAAGTTGGGAGTTATTTTTAATGGCAGTTCTAGGGAACTAATACATAAGAAAAAGTGCCATGATATATTTTCTTACAATCAACACCCACTTATGTTATAAACAGAGCCTTTACTTTAGAAAATACTTTTTATATCCATGCTACATGATTACACACACATACATAGACTTATATTCCACACATATATGCTTATATATGTTCTATCCACAAACATACAAATTTAATATTCTAATCTAGGGAGCAGCAAACCTTTTCTGTTAAGGGATATAAAATAAATATTTTAAGCTTTGTTGGCCACACAGGCACTGTTGCAACTACTCAAGTCTCCAGCTATAGTTCAAAAGTAGCCACAGGTGAAAAGTAAAAATGGATGTGGCTGTGTTATAATAAAACTTTATTTACAGAAATAGGTGGTGAGCTGGATTTGGTCCATGGGCTATAGTTTGCTAAGCCTTGCTATAATCCTTTGAGAAAGAACATACTATTTTTATTGGTTCAGAGATGAGGAAACTGAGGCTGAAAGTTAAAAATCTTGTGCCAAAATTACCTTGGCAAAAGCAATGTAAGGACATGTTAGAAGCAAAACAAAGACAGGCTAAATTTTATTAAGTCAAAAGAGAATTTCTATAAATGTAAAGAACACAGAGATGTGTCAGAAAAGATTTCAAAAATTTCAATTAAACGTCAGGGCTATTGGTTATTAGTGTCTGAAATAATCTATATGTAACACCATAGCAATAATGTAAATAGAGAAGAGAGACAATAGAAATTCAAGGGAATCAGTAAAAGCTTGATGCACAGCTCAACACTTTTGTTGGTTTTCCATGAAGAAAGCATGAAAGGGATTTTTAAAAGTTCCTTGGAAACACAGAAGAAAGAGTGAGCTGTGACGTGGCCCAAAACAAGCCCGCTCCTTTTTCCAAGCTGTCACACCCTCTGCAAAGGACCTCTGTACATCTCGTCACAATCTTTTTTTTTTTTTTTTTTTTTTTTTTAAATATATTTTATTGATTTTTTACAGAGAGGAAGGGAGAGAGATAGAGAGTTAGAAACATCGATGAGAGAGAAACATCGATCAGCTGCCTCCTGCACATCTCCTACTGGGGATGTGCCCGCAACCCAGGTACATGCCCTTGACCGGAATCGAACCTGGGACCTTTCAGTCCGCAGGCCGACGCTCTATCCACTGAGCCAAACCGGTTTCGGCAACGTCACAATCTTTTATGGGATGGTCACATCCGCTCTAAAGGACCACTCTACATCATGTCCGTTTAACACCGAGTGCTTTGTTGGATTCTAATTTCTCTGAGCTCTCTAGTACTGTTCAATGGAGTGTCAAGGCATTCTGCTGTGATGACAAGTGAACATTAAATTTGCCAATATTAGTTGAAAGATCACTCAGCATTCCTGAATGTATTTTCTGTGTTGTTGTTTTTTAAAGGTACCTCTCATTTAGCTGGTTCAGGTGACTTTGATCAATGAGCACAGAAAACCCACCTACTGATAGGTTTTAGAACTCTTTAGCTGAAGGGATTAAATAACATTTTCTTCATGTAACCACAGCATGATGACGGTATCTCTCAGATCCTCTGAACTGATAGCTTTGGAACAAAAGGCATATGACTACTACTTGAGTTTTGAAAACTTCTAAGTAAAAAGAATTTATTTCCCAGGATACAGCTTTTGTTGAGCATGGCCAAATCACTTTGGGATGATAGATCCTTATCTCATTTTCATAATGATCATAAATGCACACACAAGCATAAATGAAGAATAAAGAATTAACTACACAAAGATAGTTGGAATAGGACATAAAGCTGCAAAGTGTCCCCACATTTAACTCTCTGCTGTCGTAAATGCCACAGCCAAATTGAGTTAAATGAGTTACTTAGTCACCAGTGACTATTTTCACTGTAGGATTGAAAAATCATAGAAAAATGCTGGAAGAATTCTCATCCCAGGGTTACATGGGCTTTGATGGGAGTGCATGCCCAGGACAGCAGCATCTCTAAAACATCCTGTAACTGATTATCTCTCTCTCCTTCACCTTTCACAATTAGCTGCACACTATTAAGTTAATGCACATTTATCTACAACAATTTAATTCAGAGTGCAAAGAATCTTTCTAGTCTATAATTACACTGCAACAAAATTAGCATAATTTCCACTGCACATATTTTAATAAAGAAGCTGCATTATGGGTTGGCTCCCCATGTGGAACTCTTCCAGGGAACATCATAAGGAGAGACAAATGCCTCCTATTCACGAATTGCCACAAATGCACAGAGATGTCTGAAGCCTTCTTTCCATGAATGCTGATTGGGGGGAGGGCATGCCTCTCAAGGAGGGGACCTGATGGAATCTCCCAAACCACCATCGTCCACTGGGGCATGAGCAGCAGAGGGCTCACCCTCCAGAATTATTGGGGGGAGTGTGGCGGGGGTGATGATGAGTGATCTGTCGATTGTGCTACGTGGGCTGGGGTTTGACCGCATCAGTTTGTAAATGTCTAGCCTGAGGTCTGGAAACATCTCTATAGTTTATTTTGGATCTGTATCCCCAGGGGATGGCCACTTGAGTGCCTCAACTAGCTGTCATCAGTTATTAACTGGCATCTAGATAAATGAGACCTTTAAGAGATTTTTAGTAACTTAAAAGACCCTAAGCAACTTGGTCTCCCCTCCAAAGCTCCTGTTCAGGAAACCAATTAACAACAAAAAAAAGGGAGCCACACTACTCATCTGGCACTGAAATGGCCACTACCTACAGTGTGATTTAATGGCACCGCACACATTTTGCAATGATTGCGAATTTGTCCTGATAATAACCAAACTGTCTGAGTGAAAGGAAAATCTTCAGTTCCAGTAGCTCAATATATTTTACATGTGCACTTATCTACTCAAACGACTTCACCAAAAGGTGTTTGCCAGTGTTTTCGGTGTTAACATTTTCACGAAGCATTCCTGCTTCCTCTGAGCTTGCCACATAGAGAGGTGACAGTTTCATACAAGGGATACGAAGGTGAGGCTTGAAGGGAGTGAGAAAATGTTGCTCTTGTGCAGAAAAGCCTAAAGTAAGAAAACTACCAAGGAAGCAGATGGGTCAAATCAACAATGGTGAAACCCAGGAAAACACTGCGTCTAATGAAAAGTGCTGATGGTAGAAGGTGTGACTCAGGGGCCTTGCATGCAGTGGGGGTTTTTACATGTCTGACATCATGTCATTTCTGGAAAATCCAGGTAGTTCCATGAGACACATGTGCTTGCTCTCTCTCAAATATTTCCAAATTTCTTTTCCAGATATACATTAGAAACTGAAGGCATGTTTCTAAACAAACGCTTAGAGTCATTTCAGCAAGGTACCCATTTACTTTCTCGGCCACCAGAAGTTCAACTGAAAAATAACACAATGAATGTATGTAAGGCATCATCACACTATTTACACTCAATGGGATCAAAGTTGTATAATGAAGGTTCATTCATGTCATCACAATCTGTATTTTTTGGTAGTCACTTTTCAACCATTAAATCTGTATTTATTTCACAATTATGGATACGTTTTTTTAATTTTCAAATAGGATTTTCCTAATGGTGAGCAATGTGCATTCAAAAAAAGCATGTTGTGTCCATACCTCACATTCACTGGTCATACTTAGCACATAGTTCTATAATAGGGCCTATGAACTGACACAGAGTTACATGTTTCATGTAAGAAGTCAGGGCTCTGGTCTCAACAAAGACTACATGTACACGAAGTTCACAATATACGTTTGGCATAAATGTAAATACTTACAAAAAAGGTGCCTCTTTTTGCAATTGCTGCCAGAGTTCCTCGCTAGACTTGCCCTTTGGAACCCTGCAGAATGATTTTACAGGAGTAAGCCCTCCCCCTCAGAACAGGCAGGACAGCATCAACATTCACATTCACATTACATCAGCCAGAGCAGAACTGCTTAGCGTTACATGTCTACTTACGAGCTACAGAATACAAAAGTTATACTAATGATTAAACATGATAAAATACGCAATCTTTAATTGCATGATATGGTAACCTTGGGAAGACTAATCCCATAACATTCAAAAGCTTCCATGTTTATAAACCATTGACATTCACAAACATTATACTTCACCACTTCTGAATTCCAAGACGTAAACAAAATCTTCAGGATGAACTTACATGTAATTTGTATCTAAACCCTAAATTTCGAATTCACTTTACACTAATGTTGGAATTAACTCGAATTTGTTCCTTCTGGAAGAACTTTCCCATTGTGGAGCTGTTGTTATTTTCATGTTGCTCACAAACAAGAAGTGCCAGCATGGTAGGATTTTTCTACATAATTTCTCAAGTTCTAACAAGAAACTCCTAATTCATAGATCCAGAGACCCACACCTTAAGTAATATATTTATATATAGTTTATACGTATTGGCTAATAATGATTGGTGAAATACCATGCATAAGAACACTGTTGTATTTCCATACTACTCAAAGGAAAACAACATGGGGAAAATAATCCAGCCACTGTTAATATTTGGACTGTGAGAATTCTCACACTTCTGCAGTGTAAGATTTCTGGCTGGATTGATTTTTATTCAACAGGGAGACAATAGATTATGTAATTTACATAAAAAATATAGGACCTCTCCTTGGACACATGGTGCCATTAGAAACAGTATGAGAGAGGACCAAGCTCTTTTCTCCCATTATACTTACTAGGAGAGAACCAAGCTCTTTGGCTTCAGAATCAGAATGCTATCTGCTGTCCCCCACCCCCCTCCAAAACAGGCTTCTCTCTGCCGCTCCTCCCTGCTTTCACACTGGCACAACACAATCAGGCTGCTAAGAGTCCCTGTCCCAGGGCCCAGGGTTTAACATTATACTTCTAGGCTACATCTCTTAATTCTTCGGTTGGCTTTATTGGACTACTGCAACCCAATCGTTAGCCTTAATATCAGAAAGCTTAAAATAGCCCATAAGAAAGCTACAACAACCAGCAGATAGAAAAAGCTAACCAAATAATAGTGAGTTTGTGTAAATGCCATGTGGAACCAAACATTAAAATATTTACCTAAATTAAATTGTATGATGCATTTCCAGGAAGTAATCTAGTAATTATTGTGAATTGGCATTTGGAAATAAAATACCAACTATGTAGGAGAATAAAACAAACATGCTAATCATTGCTGTCACTATGACTTTAGCACTACTTTTCAAAAAATGTTAGCAATGAGCCACTATATGGAGTATTTACACTGCAACTCAGTTCATACACACCAAAGCACACACATAAGTGTATGCATAATGGAATGGGGAAAAAAGTATCCTTATTAAGGTAGGTGTATTTTGATAGGTTATTTTATGTTCCATCATTGTCTACTCTGTTCTATGCCATTAAATTATTTTCAAAACATGACCAATAAAAATATTTTTCTACCCACTAATGAGTGACAATCAGCAGTTTAGGTATATACATATTAATATGTGAGAGCTAGATAATTATACATACCCACTCATCACATATACAATATTGTACATATAAAATATTGTTTGACAATTTGGGTAATATTTACCTTTAAATACTTAGTTTTTTAGACCTAAGGAGAAAGCTTTCTTTTGTGATTTTAATTTTATTTAAATTCCTGGTTTACTCACTATTTTTCCCCTTTCACTCCTCCACAGAGACATATGGTACAGTTTTCAGAGACACGTGAAGATGATGAGAACAGTGATGTTAATAATATTGGCCACTTCCATTTAGACACTAATCTCAATTCTCAGGTGGGCACCAAAGGCCTTATGACATATTTTATATTAAAATAAAGAGGGAACACCAGGTTTAGATGATCCATGGGGGAAAGATCATGTTGTCCCTTTGAGTATCTCATGGCATCTGCAATTTGGCTCCAACTACCAGGTGCATCCCTACCAAGGGCTGGCTGAATGAGAAGTGAAAGGGAGATTGAAATAAAAAGACAGAAAGACTTCACTTTGAGATACGAACCACCCCACTGAATAGAAGGAGAAAACTCTTTAGCAAAGAGTCAAATTGTGTAAAATACCATGCTGAAGCTGTTTGCAGAATGCAAACTAAAATATTATAAAATATTTTCCCTACCACTATAATGTCTATTTCTAATAAAGATATGCAGTTATAATTTTTAAAATACCAATTCCCGAGACATAAACAGAGAAAGAGTTTAGATTATTTTGCACTCAAATTTGTGGATTAATTCAGATAACACAGCAATGTGAGATCATTTTCCCGACCAAATTATGTCATTTCTTTGTCTGATCACTCACTTTTTACCCACTCAATTTATATACCTATCAATTATTACATGATTTATTAACATCAAATAGCTGGAGATGTTTGATAATATTGCTCCTCTGTCAGCATCTAGGACATTTTTTTTATTTTGTTATTCCAAAAAAGGTAAATATTTCTCAGTGTTTTGCATTCTACATCAAGACCCATAGTAAAAATATATCTTAGATTCGCACATGCACACACATACATACAAGTCAGATATCCCTTTTCCAAAACAGAAAATCAAACTTTCTGTACCATAGAAAATGTAACTATTTCCCTCCCCTCCCCTCCCCTCCATATTCCACTCTACTGTATTTAATCTACTCTGTTCTACTCAACCTTTTTAAAATTCTGGTCAAACCCTTTAAATTGATTTTACTACTCATTCATGGGTGGTCCCCAGCTGAAAAAGAAAATTGTGCTAATCCAATCAGGCCCCAGACCCCTGATTTTTTTTTAATCCTTACCTGAGGATATGTTTTTTATTGATTTTTTAAAGAGAGAGGAAGGGAGAAGGAGAGAGAGAAACATCAACATGAGAAATATTCATCAGTTGTCTTTGGTACACACCCCAACAGGGGATGGAACCTGCAACCTAGGTATGTGCTCTGACCAGGAAACAAACCCAGGACCTTTCAGTGAACAGGATGACACTCTAACGAGGGAGCCACACCAGCCAGGGTGTGGATTTTTAAATTTTATCTATGAGATAGTAGAATGCATCGATCCTATAAAAATATCATAGACATTGATTTTAATCAGACTAAAAGGGCTACCTTACTAAAACATATTTTGGCAAAGTATTACTTTCATATTTCAGAGAAGAATGCTAGCATTATACCCCTGAGAACATTTAAACAAATACCTTTTTAGAGCAGGGTCAGCCCCTGGGCCAAATCTGGTTCAACTTCTGCTTTTGTGTGGCCCATGAGCTACAACCAGTTTTTACAGATGAACATTTACAATAGATTTGGTGCTAGGAAACACTAATTTTGAACTCCAATTAGGCAAAATGTTATCTCCCCACAATAACCCTATCCTTATCAATAGATCTGTTTACAAAACATTATTATTATTAACATTTTATTATATTTTAGATTTCATTAATAATAATTTTGTGGAAATTTGTTTCCTCTTCTATTACTTAAGCATCAACATAATATTCTTGATTTTGCCTCTTGTTTTATGAAACTTAAAACGCCATCTAACCTATTGCAGGAAGTTTGATGACCCATGCATTAATTAGAATATTAGTTTTTAATTAATGTAGACACATGTCGACCCAGACAGTGATCTGGCTGCAACTGTAACCACGCTCTGGTGCCAGGTGGGCACACAGGTGATACACGCACCAAGCATAGGACTGCCTACATGCAGGAGCCCCCTCCTGTGCTCCAGGTGCAAAACTGTCCCCTTGGTTCCAGGGAAAACCGTTTCTCTGAGGAGCAGGCCCTCTCTTTAGCCAAGAATCCCAGATGTCTTTGTTATAAATAACTTTGCTTTTGGTTTATTAAGAGCCATAAGCTCAAAGGAAAATTGGGCTTTTGGTTCAATGAAATTGCTTTTCACGTAATTCCCACGATGTCATGGAAAGGTGCACAGAGCTGCAGTGGGAGACATTCTACTTAATAAGCATCTCAGTAAAAGGCAAGCAGTTCCTGTCTTCCTTGCAACGGCAACTGCATTCTGAATAACTGCCACTTACGGGCCCAGATAAATGGTGTTACTGAGCAGCCTCATGCTCATTACGTTTAAGAAATTCTAATTTGTTTTTGGGTTGACATGAAGCAGCATGGTACAGTTCCCTCTGCGTATATTTTCCAATAGAAAAAAAAATTGTAGTCTATCCTAATACACAGTTAGTCTCCCTAAAAAGATGTTTTGCTCTATTGAGTATTAAGATTTTAAAATTTAGCACTGGAAAAGCACACTTTGAATGAACACATAGATTTTCGAGGGAATAGTTATACGGTTGCTGCTTTTAATTTTTACCGTGTTTTACACCTTGCCTGCTCCTGCTTCATTCTCCTCCTCTCTCCCACCCCATCAATACTTCTCTTTGAACACATTTAACAAAAAGCCTTAAACAACAACCTCTATCAATAGTCACCACTCGTTCTCATGTTAGCTAGGAAGTGAGCCAAGGTAGAGTTCACTGGTCTAATCACTGATGGTGCTACCTGTCCTACAGGCAATGTTTTACAACTTTAATGGAAATCTTAATGTGCACAGGATGCATTTTAATCCACGCCTTGTTCTTAAAACCTTTGGGTTTCCATACATATGGCAATTTGGGCCCTTATTAAATTTTTGTTGGTTATATATCTGTTTTACGAATAATTAGTAACCTTTCTTATGAAACTACCATCTTATTAAGTTCTCATTTTGCAGGGAGGCTCATCAAAATAAATGTTAGACAAGCCCAAGGTAGGAAAACAAATGCTCAATATCAAATTAAAAATACAGTTTGGAGGGTAATTAGAAAACAAACATGCAGAGACAAATTAAAAAACTTCCACAAAAGGCTAGTTGACAAAAAATGACAAAAGCAAAACATGTTAAAAAATTCCCTGGAAAAAGATTTAGTCAAGGTTTAGTTAATGTGCTTTTGCCACATAGATTAAATTAAATATCATCTGTCTGGAAATAAACTATAAACTCAAATAATCAAGTGTAATAATTAATTATTATCTTCTCCTTGTGTAATATTGTAGTTTAATTTTGCTCTTAAAGTTCTGATGAAAATAATGGTTTTCATCCAAACAAAGGTTTTTTTTTTGTTAAACAGAGAGTTGATTTTCAAGGATAAAGAATGAGGCAGGTCTACAACAACAGATACAAGAAAGTTCTAAAAAACCATTAAATATTTCTTTGTCTTCAGCTAACGCACACTTCAACAATCTTTCAAATTGGAAATAAACAGTACATTTTGGGCTTAATGGACATTTTGTCCTTGGGTGTTTCACCACCTTTAGCAATCTCATTATGGTGTAGGGTTGGTGGAGAACAGATAAATACCTACAGGGTAAGACAAGGGTGAGAGCAGGTGTCCTCAATAGGGATTCTAAGTGCCAGGCACCATTACAAGTGCTTTATGCATAAACCACTCAGCTTAATCCTCATACAACCGTATGAGATAGGTGCTAATATCATCCCCACTTTACAGAGGGCAAACTGAGGCCAAAGGTAGGAGTACATGACTCAACTCAAGGTCACACAGCTAGCAACTATGCAAACCCTGCATCTTGTGTCAGAGGTGGTACTCTTGATCCTTAGCACTGTCTCGGGCTAGTGGTGAAGTCAGAACAGGAACCCAGCTCTCTGAGCCTCACTCTAACCATCCTTACACTCAAGTCATTGGACGAACACATTCAGACAGGATGAAACGGATGCACCACATTCAAATCCCGCCTCTGTTGATTGCTAGCTGTGTCCTGGGCCATTTGATGAATGCCTCTTGCTTCTTAGTAGCTTCAGCTATAAGGCAGGTAAGACTTGATCCACCTCCCTGGGTTGCTCTGATAATAAATGAGGTTCCATTGATTCCAATGATTTTCCAGATTTTTAACCAAACAGATGCTCAATAAACATCATTTCCCTCCCTTACAACTCATACCTTCAACTTTTCTCTGTTCTCTGCTTATTCATAAACACCTACAGCTCTATATTCCAGAGAAACAAACATTTGAAACAACTAATTGACAAGATTTCAAATTAATTGGGATTCTGTTTTGGCCAATCTGTGGGGGAATGCACTGAAGAAAATGTATTTTTTCAGACAACATTTTACTAATGGTGTTTTCTAATCCATTCAATGTCAGCAAGAGAAACATACAATCTGTAGATTGCTGAATATCTGATTTTAATTCCCAAATCATCCATTACTTGCATAGGATCTACAAAATGCAATTAAAGAATGGCCTTAGTTGTTTCTTTTAAAGTAAAAATTACTGTATTACGCTATGCAACTATTTTAAGTGATGTGCTTTTCCAGAACGTGAAATAATGGCCAATATAAAAAAACACGCCCCCCCCAAACAAATCACATCTCAAATTACAAAACTATGTATAATAGGCTGTAAGAGATATGTTCAAACCCTGACCTCCAGTACCTGTGAATAGAAAATAGGATCTTATGTGAAATAGGATGTTTTCAGACTCTGTTAAGAATCACAGCCCCAAAGACTGTTAACCAGCTCAGTCTCCTCCTCCTGCAGCCCCCGTCAACTGTGAGTCTCAACTCCCCGCACACAAGCAAACAGGGAAGCGATGTGGATGGTAGTGGGTGGGGAAATGCTCAGTCCTGACCAAGGTGGGAGGGAGCAGGAGCAACAGCTTGGCATGGCCCCAAGAGCAGTGGCAAAAGAACAAACAAAACTAAGATAAACCAGTATTTATCTTCTTTGAAATAGTATGTAACACATTCACCACATGCAAAATCCTCAAGATAAATCAGAATTAATGAACACGTAGCTAGTCGATGGGAAAAAAATTGTATCAAACATTTCACCTTTTTGGCCTTTCCCCAGCAGCTCTCTGCTCCTGGGGGAAAGCTTTCTGTGCCTCTCAGAAATAACTACACGAGCCCAGCACATGCCAGAGGAGATAAGTTCAGTGAGTGAAAGGAAAGGTCATGTGTGTTTACACTGCTGACTAAAAGGGGTTTGGGTAAACCATGTTTTAGAAGTTCATGAAATCCATCAGCTTTTATAAAAGGTTCCTTTAACTGCTAACATTGTCATCCCACGAGAGGTGTTAACGCGACTGAAATCAGACAATCCCAGGAAACAGCATTCCATGGAGCAAAAGGAAATGAAAGACAAGAGCAACAACCTGAAGGGTTGTACAGAATGCAGTCAACACCCGGAGACTGATTCTGTTTTCCTATCATGTGTATTAGTTTGCCAGGGCTGCCAAAATGCCACACACTGGGTGGCTTAAACAATAGATACTTGTTTTTTCGTAGTTCTGGAGGCCAGAGGCCCAAGGTCAAGGTGTCGGCAGGTTTGGCTTCTTCTGGGGCCCCTCTCCTTGGCTTGTAGACCATCATCTCACTGTGTCCTCACGTGGTCTTTCTTCTGTGCACGAGAATCCCTGATGTGTCTTTTCTGCTCAAATTTCTCCTTATAAGGTCACTAGTAATGCTAGACTAGGGCCCACCCTTGTGACCTTATTTAAACTTAATTGCCCCTTTAAAGTTCCTATGTCCAAATATAGTCACATTCTGAGGTACGGGGGTTAAGTTTTTGTTTTAATATTGAATAAACTTTTTTTTAAAGAGCAGTTTTATGTTCATAGCAAAACAGAGAGGGAGGTACAGAGACCGCCCCCACCCCCACCATACCCTCTGCTCCACACATGCATGGCTTCCCCCAGTACAATATCCCCCACCAGAGTGGGACATTTGTTACAACTGATAAATCTACTTTGACACGATACTATCACCCAAGATCACAGTTTACAGTAAGGTTCTCTCTTGGTGTTGTAAAAATGAACCGTGAGTAAATGAATACATACAAAGTATTATTTTTTATCTTTGTTATGAAGCTGTTATGGTTCATTTTATGTGTCAACTTGGCTAGGCCTCAATACTCAGATATTTGGTTGAACATCATCATCGATGTTTCTGTGAAGGTGCTTCTTAGATGAGATTAACTTTAAATTGGTTAGTTTTGTACAAAGCAGAATGCCCTCCATAATGTGGGTGGGCCTCGTAGAATCAACTGAAGGCCTGAAGAGAAAAAGACTGACATTCTGGGAAGAAGAGACAGATTTCGGAATCAAACCACAACTCTTCCCTGAGTCTCCAGCATGCTGGCCGACCCTGTAGATTTTGGACTTGCCAACACTTCACAATTGCATGAGCCAATTCCTGAAAGAAAACTCTTCATCTTATCGATACATCCTGTTGGTTCTGTTTCTTTGGAAAAGTCTGACCAATAGACATGCTGATGATGTAAATGTTTAAAACACACACAGCAGTTTACGGATACACACATATGTGAATGACATCCCTGGAGCAGTGCAAGGTGGTGATCTCCTCAACCCTCAGCATGCGTGAATATAGTCCATCTGCCACCTGCACAGCTATCAAAGGTGGTTTCAGCATCATATGAACATGTAGACAGTGCTGAGGGACAGACAGACAATTCTGAGAGTTGCATTTAAAGGGAGTTTCATTATGCAGGAAAGTGACTATGCCTCCCTTTCTAGCATAGGAAGAGTTGTTCTTCCTCAATTATAATTGGAATCACTGGACCTGATCTGAAAACTACACAGAAGTGTTATATCAGTATAAAAACTCCACATCACTCAGTGGATGCAATAAATACACATTACCCATCCTCCTGGGCTGTCATGTCTTATTTTTTATTTTGTAACAGAAAATAAATTATATACTGATGTGTATTATAATTTACAATGTGTATTTTTATTATGAATTAGAGAAAAAATATGCTGTACTAGCTTCTGGACCATGTCAGACATCACTCAGGTATGACACTTAAATAATTCAATGCCTTCTCAGCTATTACGCTATGCAGACAGATGCATAGCTGCAGGTTATTTTTCTTTTTGCACAAAATTATATGCCAATATATGAAGGGGATGTGGCATGGGAGCTCCTGCTGTATAGTTAAATCCTATGAGATGATGATTCCAAAAGAAACCCAAACACTAAATGATGCTGACATATTGAAAATCATCTGCATACATTCATATTCTTCTTTTTGTATAGAAATGGCTCAAAATGTTTTCCAGTGTACCTGCAAGTAATTTCTTTAAAGAAGACTTGGTAAAACCAATTGATAATTAATTTTAACACCATGTCAATTATGCTAATAAAATTCTAATTAAAATCCTTGTGATGTAAATCAGTCTTTCTTTGTGTGTTGTATGAGTATACCTGTTTGTAAATTATTATTTAGGCTGTAAGCCATCAGATGCTTATTAACTTTATCATGAACTTAAACAGTGGGCTTGTACGTGGATCTTTTGACATATCTAGTTCTACCTGGCATAAGCACTGGGCAAATTAATGAAGAGAGCTTACTATTTAAGTACCATAGATAAAAGTAGGGATGCTCATTCTGGAAATGAAAGAACCCAGGAGGCAGGAAGGGATGTTAAGAACTAGCTTTTTTATGGTTATTGATTTTTAGAGAGAGAGAGAGAGAAACATTGATTTGTTATTCCACTTATTTATGCATCATTGCTTGATTCTTGTATGTGCCCTGACTAGGGATTTAACTGGCAACTTTGGCATATTGGGACAATGCTTTAACTTACACCTGGCTAGGGCCAGAACTAGTTTTTTTTTTGTTTGTTTTGTTTTGTTTTTGGAATAGGGAACAGAGGATAGGACACTTGGGATGTTAGTTGTCATATTTCAGATCGATTACAAGCAATTGGTACAATGAAAAATATATATGAAAATCACAGCAACTTCTTTGCTGTAGGATACAAGGGTTCTTTGGGGGTGTGCAGGATATTGTAACTTCAATTGCTGCTAAATGTGGAAACCCAAGTAAAACAAGTATACACATTTTCATTTCAGTCCGAATTACCAGCCTGCCCAGGGCTAGGTTCTGGGGATACCACTAGACAACACACAGACCCTACCTTAAAGCAGGATGCTAACTGGCAGGGACAGAAGCAGTCAACCAGAGAGTGTGATACAGAGTGTGTCGTGCTATGATGGGGCAACTCATCCAGGCGGAGAACCTTGGATGGCTTCCTGGAAGAGGTGGCAGTTGAGCACGGCTCTAAATGATAGGAAGATTGACAAATGGGGGGTGAGAAGGCATTCCACATAGAGAAACAGCATGCCTAAAACCTCCCAAAGGACAGAGATAAATTAATTGGGGGAAGAGGTTTAGCCGTAGTCTGTGGTTGGAGCTTAGCCTTGGGGTAGAGCTTAACCTTGGGGTTCATAAAAAACGAGGTTGGAAAGAGAAGAAGGAACAAGATCCTGACTGAGCTTGAGGCCATTATGGAGAGTGAATATTTTCTGTTGAAAGTTCTCTTTTATTTGCGAGTGAATTTGCTAGGCAGGAAAGGCCCTTAGGTTAGAGAAAAGTAACATCTGGCTTCAAGCTCCTAAGTGGCCATCCTCATGGTGCAGAGGGAGGACAGAATGGGAAGAGGCCTGGCACCTCCAGAAGCACGCCCTTATTTACATGACCGGGGATCCAATCGGATGGCAAAAGCACTTATTTTTACACACACCACAGAAATCAGTGCAGGGCACTGGCCTGTCATGCACCACAGAAATCAGTGCAGGGCACTGGCCTGTCATGAGTCCCATGAGACAGGGCGACTAATTAGGATGAGGACAGCTCCCCTGCTTCTTCAAATATGCGTGCAGCTAGTGAGCCGATCTACGTCTAAACATGTGAGCTCTGGAAAACCACACACGGCGCATATTTGCTTATAAATCTGAAAAGTCTATAATTAGGATTTCGCCACTTCTAAATTCTACCCAGGGAAGGAAAGAACGCTGAAAGCTAATCAAAAGCAAAGGCAAATTCTAAGGCGCTAACTCTCCTCTCCACTTAGGAAAACACGTGTGTTTGCACCCTCATTTTCAGGCAGACGAGCCTGATCCATGTGTGCTGGGGAAAAGCCCGTCGGAACACGGGCCTCTCCTGTGTGAGGGACCGAGCACGTGGTGATGTGGTGATTCATTGCCCCTCTCATTAGCGTCCTTAATTTCCAGGAGACCTTTTCTCCTGGATGTAACTGAACTTTTATGTTCAGTGTTCTTCAAAGAAAAATAAATAATTCAAATGAGAATGAAAGAAGGGATTTTTCTGTGTAGAAAGCAAATAATTGTCACTTGTAAATACGATTTTCTGTATTAAAAATGTGGACACTCAAGGGAATATCAGAGAAATTACATTAGTAGAAGAAGAATATGCCAGAAAGTTTTAAGAATAAATCCGTGCTGGTGGCAATGGGCGACAGCGGATTAGCAGGCTGGTCCTGATTCCACTCCTGCCTCTGTTACTTCACTAGACGGAAAGTACCCGAGTCCAAATTGTGTGACAGGCATTAAGAGTGCCATAGGGACACAGCAGAAGCTCTCGAGTGCCTCCGACCACCTCTAATTTCAGCCGCCACTGCAGGGGACATTTCCCTGTGAGCTGGATGGACACTTGAGTACCTGCCATGGTCTGGTTGTTTTCCGCCTAGGTCCTTCACCAGAACCATGCCAACTCACTTGGCTAAGTTCTCAGAGCCAAGAAGTACAGGAAAGTTAATGACCCAGGGAACCCACAACCACTGTGGATAAACAGCGCCCCCTCCCCGGACCACTGGGGCAGGCATTCTGCATGCTTCTTAGAAGGACTGGCTGATTAACCCATCACTCAGTGCCTATGGCAGTGACCTTGATAATGAACCCTTAGGTTATTTTTTCCTAAATAGATGACCTGCACCCAAGTTCTTATCTCAGGTTCTGCTTTTAGGGGTCCAAACTTAGGACAGAGTTAGAAAAGAAAGATCACCAAATCCAGTTCTCAAGGCTGCATGGTGAAAGGGGGGTGTCGGAGGGGAGGAGGAAGAAAAAGCCCAGCCAAGAAAGCAGATGAGGGAGGCTGGGGGTGAGGAAGTCAGCGATGGACCTGTGTGCTAAGGAGAGGCCCGAGCATCGGCCTGGACTCCAAAAAATCCTGGAGTTTCCCAAGCAGCTGAGTGGTCAGCAAGCAATCCTCACTTCTGCTGGGACCCTGGTCCCAGTGCCCTGACCATCATGGTCCCCCACTTTTTTTCTTGCAAATGTAGAAATACATTTTGCTTAGCAGTGAGAGCACATGTACATGTGTACATACACATATGTCTATCCATATTTATTATTTATTGAATATATAAATAAACAAAGAAGTCATAACACTGTATTTTTACTACATGTGATACAACCTGACACCTTCCATTCTGTCATATTCATTCTCTCTCTCCTTCTTTGTCTCTTAACACTCAACATGCTTCACAAAAGTGATTCCACAACCCTTACCAATAGGTTGCAAACTGCAGTTTAAAAATCACTAGTCTAGACTAGTCTTCCTAGGTACTTAAAGGAACCATCCCTGTCTGTGGCTTACTGTTTTATTTGGTAAAATAATAAAGAGGAGATGAAATGATGATGGGTATTCTTTCTGTCTTTCAAAGAATTTTATGATTCTATGTCAAATGCATATTTAAATGTCAGATATGATACTCAATTTTCCATTAATTTTAGTAATTAAAAGAAGACACAATTTACCAGACCCTACTGAGTTTAACAGAGTAACCTTAGTTGTTTCCTTACCTCAATATAGTAAAGCAGGGTATACTGGGACTCTAATAAAAGACACGTGAAGGCAGCTGGTTTGGCGAAGTTTAACTAAACTGCTGATTTAAGCAGAGTCCTAGGGAATGAACATTTTGCTGCATTAGAGTTAGTTAAGCTACTGAGGAAAGAGAAGTTGGACACATGCAGAGAAGCTGTACTGATCATTTTCAGGGAATGGAGTGTTTGCTGGCATCACGGTGTGCCTGCTCCTGACCCAGGTCCAGGTCTGGTTCCACTTGGGACCCCTCCACCCTGCATGTGCTATCAACTGAAGGCTAGCCATTCAAACCCTAATACCACCGCTTCCCACAAATCCATTTCCCTCTGCACTTCCCTTTATTTTTTTTCAGTAATACCACACTTTCTCATTATCTTAGTCTCGAGATTTTGGAGTAAATTCGATTGCCCTCTCACTGTTTACTTTCAGTCTCCAACTACCATCATCATTTCCTCCGTGGGTTTTCTCCTAGTCATTGGTCCCCAATTTCATCCACTTTTTGTGGGTGAATCTAAATGCCTTCTGCACCTGCTGCACCAGTGCCCGCCACTTCCAATCCATCGCACAATTATTTCCAGGTTAGTCTTCCTCAGGGACAGCCTTGCCCGGCCTGTTTCCTGCCCAAAGTCCTCAATTGCTCCCATTGCCTTTAGGAAAAGCAATGAACGTAAAGAAAATGAGTTTGGTCCTCCTCTACCTGGCACCAGTCTCTCTCTTCAGAGGAATTCCTGGAATTCTCTTGTGCCTGTTGTCAAATTGCTCTACTTTTCTCCAAACATATCTCTGGTTTAATGACTTAGCTCCCAAATTTCCCAAATACACAAATAATTACAACAAAAATTACCTCAGTGTCTAGTACAAAACAAGGAGTTGATAAATGTCTGAATGAAAGAATGAAAGCATATGTAGGTAATATACAGGCAAAACTTCTATTTTCTGATGACTAGCAAAACTGCATCTTCATCCCACCATTCTATTCTGGTTTGCATTTATAATTTTCACTTGATATACCAACCAGATTTATAAAGATCCATAACTTTTTTTAAAATCCACATCCTGACTTATCCTCCCTTCTCCCCAAAGACCTGCTGCTTTGAGTTTCTTAGTTCATTGCAGCTTACGTATTTACTCGGTTGTCAAAACTAGAGACCGGAGAATTCTCTGCCCATCCTGTTATCTCTATTGCAATATAGCAACAAAACAACAATAACAAAACCTTACATTTACCGAAGGTTTACAAAAGGTTATGGGTTGTATCTCCCCAAAATTCCTATGTGAAGTCTTAACCCCCAGTACTTCAGAATGTGCCCTTATTTGGAAATAGAATCACAGCAAACGTAATTAATTAAAACTAGGTCATTCTGGAGCAGGGTGAGTCCCTTAACCAATATGAGTGTCTGGAGTCCTCATACGAAGGGGAAATTGGACACAGACACGCACACAGGGAAAAGGCCAGGTGAAGGTTACAGCTATGCTGCCTCCAGCCAAGGAGCCACCAGCAGCTACAGGAGAGGCCTGAACAGATCCTCCCTCGGCACCTTAAGAAGGAGCGTGACCTTGCCAACATGTTGATCTCAGACTTGCTGTTTCCAGAACTGTGGGGTGAGAATTTTCTATTGTTTAGCCACTCAGTGTGTGGCACTTAGCAAACGAATTCACTAGGAACTGGTCAACAGGCTAAAACCCTCTAGCGATTTACAGTCATCAAATGCTCACAGCATTTGAGTCATCTTGAGTTAGAGGTTCATACAACCATTACCCCATTTTACAGTTTTGAAAACAAAGGCCATGGTCATCCAGATAATAAAGGGAAGAGCAAACCAAAGTGACTATGATTCCAAAACCCAAGTTCATGATCATCTGCTCTAAGCCTCTGGAGGACCTCCCCTGACACCTTCCGGCTGGGACAAGGTCACCCAGGTGGCCCTCACACAATCCCAGCGCACCATACCACAGAGTTTCTACTTAAGACATTCCTCAAGCTCTCCATGGAAAAAGACAGTTGAATAAAATAATTCATTTTATTGTAGACAAGACCATATTCACAAAAAGGCCCCAAAGGGGACATTATTTTTATCTAGTTTATCAGATGTGTTATTTAAAATAAAATGATGCATAAACAAATCTAACATGCTTGGCTGCATACTTCTTACTGTTTCTTTTATAATGCCAACACAATATTACTACTGCTAAAAGAAATTAAAATTGTAGCATCACGCTGTGAATAAATAATGAAAATTAAATTCTGAAAACATTTCAAAGTATGTATTTATTCTTAATAAGTAGTGTGCAACCGAATGAAAAAGCAATCAACAACCCACACATTACTCAGTGAATTCAAAGCATCATGTATACCAATGAACACAGACCATAACCGCCTTTCTTTAAGCATTAACCATAGGTAAACACTATTCAATGAAACGTGCTGTATTTTTAAAAAAACACTTTAGGGCAGAGGTGTGAGTTACTCTATAACATTTTCCTGGTGTTGGAAGTAGTCATTGAATCATCACAGACCAGGGCTAACCTAGAGCAGCAATTCTTTTTAAAATATATACTAGTATATATATTTTTTATTGATTCCAGAGAGGAAGAGAGAGGGAAAGAGATAGAAACATCAATGATGAGAGAGAATCATTGATCAGCTGCCTCCTGAACGCCCCCTACTGCAGATTCTGCCCACAACCCAGGCATGTGCTCTGAATGGGAATCAAACCATGGCCTCCTGGTTCATAGGTCAATCACTGAGCCACGCCAGCCATGCCAGAGCAGCAATTCTTAAAGTCTGGTCCAGGAACCCTGGACTCCTCTCAGCCATTACAAGGTTATGACTATTTTCATAATGAAATTACAATGCTAGTTGCCCTTTCAGCTTTGTTGACATTTGCACTTAAACTGCAGAAGCAATGGCGATGAAACTGCTGTGCTAGAACAGAATCATGACAATGAGACCAAACTTACACTCCTCAATGTCACACACACACACACACACACACACACACACACACACTCCAGTTCCAATTAAGAATGCCCTTGATGTAGTGGTAAAAATGATTAATATTTACTAAATCTTGACCGTGGATTGCACATCTTGCTAATATTCTGGGTGACAAAATGGTCCGCTCCTGGAAAAGCACTGGCTATGTGTTGAGTTGTGAAGTGAACCAGCTGCCTTTTTCAGGGGACACGAATTTTACTTGAAGGAAAGACTGATAGACAAACTGTGGTCACTTAGTCTTGGGTATCTGCAGGCCTTTCCTCATGGACAACAATGAACAGAGTGAGCTTCTGACCTCAAGGGTAATAACTGACAGTATTTGTTGCCAACGACAAAGTTCGAACTTCCATGAAAGCATTAGAATATGAGAAACCTTGAATCCGTCACTTTGAATTTAAAATTTTCCTACCACTTAAAGACTCTCTGCTGAAGAGTGTTGGGGACACTAACACATACGGCCTTAAAAAGTAACTATGAACATAAATCATACAATAAAATATATCAACATTTAGAATATTTGCATAAGTCAGAGCAATATATGCTGACCCCATGCATAAGTGAAAGATCCATTCAAAGCATTTGAGGTCCATTCAAGGCAGTGTAATGAATTTTAAGTAACACAGTATAAAAAGTTCATTGCTATATATTAAAATTCCTTATTTCAACTACACTGCAAGAAACTACAACTTGTAGAGTTTTGGTAAAGTATCAAAGAATATCCACAATTATCTAAAAAGCTATGAAAATACTCATCCCTTTTCCAAGTCTGTATTAGCATGAGGCCATATCTTCTTCATGTACTTCAAACAAAATGTATTACAGACTGAACAGACTGACAAAGAAGCAGATATAAGAATATAGCTGCCTTCTCTGAAGCCATACACATGAGAGATTCAAAATTATAAAAGAATGTCATACTTGGAAAAACATAGTTATTTTTAAATAAAATATTTTTATCAATATGTAGTGGGTTTATTACGATTACTAAAATACATTCAATAAATTGTTAATTTAATATACTTATTAGAAATGAATATTTAATGACTATATTAAATATTAAACACTTATCAATTTCAATATCTGATATGGTAAATATTAAAAGATGTAACTCACAGAGAGAAAAGCTCTTTGACTTTTTCTGTAATTTTTAAGCACATAAGGGAAGGGAATCTATCAAAAACTTTGAGAACTGCCATCCCAGAGGATTTGAGAGGGAGGAGTGGGGACTATGTAACAAAACGCCGAAGTAAGCACGCGTTCGGGTTTTATCCCAGGGTGCAGAAATGTATGCCACCCACCGTCTTCTAACAAATTTCCGAGGGACCCCATTTTTAGTTATTTTCACTTCAAAATTCACAGTGATAATCAAGACAAAGTGAAAACACAGTCATCTGAATGTTAAAATACCAAACAGCACCTCACACTGGGCAGTTAGTGCTGAGGGACACTGGTGGTGAGCACAGCCGTGCAGGGGCCCCTTTCTTGACTGTCTGCGCCTGTCATGCATTTTATATATGGGACTACGCCACTGTCACTGCATCCAGTCATCGAAACTTCACGCCTTAACAACAGTACGACAATCTTTAAAGGATAACAAATGCTCACTCTCAACACGAGTTGAGGACAGTCTCGTTAGTGAATTGTTTTATTAGAGGATAAAATGATAGTGACGCATATCAGTCAGCTCTTGAGGTTCTCTTTCCACGTGCCTCTTTTAATTTCAGTGGGTCTCTGTCTGGCTTACCCACCAGTTCCTACGGTTTGAATTGACTTTCCCACGCTCATGACTTCTATGTTTTTCTGCCTTTGTTTTTCTCAATAGATAAGAAGCTAAATGCTGCTTCCATCAATGTTGTTAGGGAATCTTTTCAAACTATTATTAGAAAAATAGGCTCCTTGGGCCAGCATGGGGTGGGGCCAGGGATGTCTGTTTTCCTATAGCCATTTTCTAATTGAAATGTGCCAGAGTTACCACACCATCCATTGGATTAAGAATCAAGCTATTTGTCATTTGGTTGCCTTGGAAACAGAATTTAGCTTTCTTGATCTGCTATCTTTTCAGAACACACAGGTTCACCTTGGGCCTGTTACGCAAGGCACAGCTATCTTTAAAATGTACGGGTTGCTTTCATATCCATGTACGCACAGGACTGTTGGATGCTTTGATCTTTGACCGTGTTGCTGAATCAAAATGCCAACATGCCTCAAAGGTTTGGCTTGCATTGTGCCCAGCTAAAGGCACAGAGAACCAAGTTTGATCTTAAATTCAGAAAACCCAGTCTCTTAGTGTTAGCTCCCACATTGTGCCTCAGCGAGGACTACTACCTTCACTGGCCTCTGTTCCCCTCCGTGTGCTGCCCTGGGAGAAGGCTGGAGGCCTGGGTGCAGGCTCCCCCTGCAGCCTGGAGGCAGAGCTCCAACCAGTGTCCAGGGAGGTGCCCACTGGCGTGACTGCTGTCCTTTACTGTGGCCCCTGCGGGAGGCCGAGTGTTAGTAGATGGGTTGCTTTGCTTGGAGTTTGATGTCTAAGCTTTTTCTCTGAATTGCCTCCGGAGTCCTGTATCAGTCCTCAGGGTCAAATTAGTCTTTATAGCGATCGTAATTCTTTCCATACTAAGTGTTTCTTTCCTTCTTTCTCTGCTTTTGAGGCAATAATGAAGAGAGTATAGATCAGAGGTCTATGCCCTTCAGATAACACGCAAACCACAAAGCGGTGTGTGTGTGTGTGTGTGTGTGTGTTCCCAAGTGTTCATGGGCTCAGGGCACAAAGCAAAGGGTCCAACAGCTGGAGGCAAGCTGATGGGAGGGAAGCCTCCTTATCCCCAGCAGGAGCCGGCTCGTGTGAGATGGCTTTTGTGTGGACGTGTTGTGAAACAATAAACAGGCCAAGGGGTTGAGGGAAGTGCCAGTGGTTGAGCATGGCCTGTATTTTTTTAATACATTCTCAGTGATAATAATTTGTATCCTATTAACTCATTGTCTAATGAGATCAGTTTATGCTCATTTTAACTTGTGCTCACTAAGAGTTTTCTAGGGAAAAAATTATGGTTCCATAAGAAAACATCAGTCATTTGGTTTAACTACATAAAGAGTGTGAATTATAAAAATAATTTTCAGAATAAGGGAGATTTATTACTAAGTACATTCATTAAATTGTATTCATAGTGCTGCCTATTAAAAGCTTTGCTTTAATTCCTAGACGCAGAAATGTTGCATAATTAGTTTTTTAAATTGTATGCCTAAGCCACATTACTCTCTGCTTGGATTACACTTTTTTGTAAGGAAGCTGTCGATCTATTGCATTTATAAATATACTCTTTTTTAAAATATATTTTTTATTGTTGAGAGTATTAGATATAACTTTTCACAGATTGGTTTGGAAGCAGGAGTCAGCAAACTTTTCCTGTGCAGTGCCAGTCAGGTTTTGCGGGACAGTGTCTCACACTTACCCAGCTCCTCTGTTGTAGTGCAAAAGTAGTGCATAAACAAATGAGCATGACTGTGTTACAATAAAACTTTATTTACAAAACAGGCTGTGGGACAGATCTGATTTACAACCAACCCTGATTTAGGAAATGTAGGTTCCATGCTCCCCAGGCTCCATGAATCACAAACTCTAAATTAGTGATATACTACATCCAATGTGAAGCTTATGTTAATTTTTTAAATATGTTTTGATTTTGTTTTTATTTTGAAAAGTAGAGTTAGCTTCATTGGAGGCAAAAGTAATCTGAAGCAATTAATATTGATGTCAACCCGGGAAATATTTTTAATTGCTCAGATCTTTTCATTTGGATGTGCCACAGTATGTTTGTATGTGTCTTTTAAAAAATATATTTACTAATTTCAGAGGGAGGAAGGGAGAGAGAAACATCAATGATGAGAGAGAATAATTAATCGGCTGCCTCCCATACACACCCTATTGAGGATTAAGCCCATAACCTGGGCAGTTGCCCTGACCAGGAATCGAACTGTGACCTCCTGGTTCATGGGGCCATGCTTAACCACTAAGCAACATTGGCTGGACTGTGTCTGTCTTCATTCATTAACAAATATTTGAGCCCTTCCAATGGGTGAGGTCTTGTGTTAGGCAGTGGCTAGACAGAATAACCCAGCTAACCCCCAGGCTCCCGTGGAGTCTGAATGACCTCAGTACCTTGTTCATTACAACGCAGTGCTGGGCCAGGCCTGGTGCCTAGTAGGTATTCAAAACATCTTTGCTGATTGACTGAACTGCTGCATCACATTTGACACATCTAAAGTGAATCCTTAGCTTCCCCTCAAACTTAATACCTCCTTCTGCCTTCACTGCTTCTATTTATAAGATTGTTTTCTAAGGTTTAAATCCCCAAAGTCATCTTTGGTGACAGCTCATGGATCCATCCCTTCACTCCGTCCTACATGTTATAATCACTTTAATTTTCCTACAACTCAGTTCTGATTCTGTCAATCCTTGTTCATAACACCTGGGGAGTCATCCTTGACTTTCAGAAACAAAGGCTGTGCTGCTCTTCATGAGGAGGTGTTCCATGGGGTCCAGGTTTAATGTCCCCTTCCTCTCATCCCCTCCCACCCTCTGAGACACACACACACACACACACACACACACACACACACACACACACACGTATTACTCATGCACATGCACACTTACACACTTATCCACACTCAAAGCCTCCCACACTACATTAGACAGCTGGCTTTTTTTTCACATACTCTATTTTCTAAAGAAATTTTTGCTTTGGTGTTTTACCCTTCCAGAATTCCTTTATCTCCAAATCAAAACACCATTAGAATCTATTTTGACTCGTTCTCTCTGTGGAGAATTACAAGGCCCTGATAGCGCCTGTGGAGTCCAGCCCCTGTGTCCTTACCACACCCTCCTGGAGCAGACTGAAAGCTCCAGCAAACACCTTTAATTACTCCATACAAGAATCCTATGATGATAAGTATAAAATAAGGGATGTTATTGTCGTCATTTCATATTTAACTGAAACGAGTCACAGAGAGATTAGTGACTGGTCCAAGGTATGCCAGCCAGGTCCCAGCTGAGCTGAGGTTTGAATCAAGGGAGCTCATGTCCTTGACTGCACAACATACTGTCTCTCTGATTTTTATCCACACTACTGTCTACATTTCCTCACTCATATTCTGATGAATCCAGCAAATCAGGGTCGTAGCACCCCACTCTCCAAACCTCGTGATGTGAAACCCAATGGTTCATACTCAGTCTTCAGCAGCCCATGGCACTTGGGATCACAGCTGCTTTCTTTAGCCACTTTCTTCTCTTGCCTTCCAGAACACAGTACTTGCCTGTGACTCCTACTTCTCCACTTGGATATAAAATTGTATCTCAAAATGGATAAGCCCAAAACTATTTCCACCTTCCTCTCCTCCTGCATCCCAACCTGCGTATCTCCTGAAATTTCCCATTCCAGGAAATGGAACCCCTGTTCTTCCCAGAACTCAGGACAAAACCACAGCAGTTGTCCTTGCCTCCTCCTTTTTTCTGAAACTACAAATTTAATTCATCAGCAAATCCTGTGGGTTCCACCTTCACGATCCTTTTATGCACATATACCAAGTGGGTTTGGAACTCAGGGCCTTTGCACTTCCAGTTCCCTCCAGCTCAGACTCTTCTCCCAGATATCTCTGCTGGGTGACATCCACCTCTTATTTGGGTCTCTATTCAAATGCCACTTCCATAGAAAGGCTTTTCCTTACCACCGTGGGTAAAGTAGCATACTGCTTCATTCTACATCTCCTTATCTTGCTTTATTTCTTCAGAACATTCTGCCTATTTGTGGTTGTATTTCCTTGTTTAACGTTCCCTCTCACTACTGTGTAAATTCCAACAGAATAGAAACGGTGTCTGTTTCCAATATCTGGAACAGTGCCATGGCTATGGTTGATGCCAATTAGTATTTGTTGAATAAAGAATGTTAAATACTTACACCATGACTTTGTGTAAGATAGATAGCTTGAAGAATAAACAACATAATTATTTGTAAATTAAAATGTATATTCCATGGATATACTATTTAAAGTAATCCTGTCAAGTTATGTACAAAATTATTTTTGCATGACAAAGCACAGAATAAGTCCACAGTTATATTCAATTTCTCATATTTGGATTTTCTTTGATGATGGGAATATTTTGATGTATCCTATTTTACTCTAAAATGGAGAATTCATTTCCTATTTCCATGAAGCTGTTGGGCCTGCAGCCTCACAAACAGAAGCTGCACACACACAGGCACTGACCCAGTATTTAGGAACACTAATCACAGTGACACGGAAATGATGCTGAGAGCTTTGTACCATCCAATCTGGAGCTCACAACCAAGCTTACTGGTCATAGGCACATTCCTGCCATAGACCACTTACAAGAGAAGCAAGTACCCAAAGGAAATACATGGCTGTTCAAATAAAACATTTTGTGTAACTTTTTTTTTTAGTGTTTATAAACTTAACTGACAGTTGACATGTTTTAGTTCCTTGGGTATCTCTTTTGCTCAAATAAGTAATGTTACTTCAGTTCTTAGTTTACTTTTTTGCATTAGGTTTTTATTTATCTAGACTAGAGGCTCAGTGCACGAATTTGTGCACCAGTGGGGTTCCTCAGCCTGGCCTGAGGGATTGGGCCGAAACCGGCTCTCAGACATCCCCTGAGGTGTCCCGGATTGTGAGAAGGCATAGGGCAGGCTGAGGGACCCCACTGGTGCATGATCGGGGCCAGGGAGGGATGCAGGAGGTTGGCCAGCCAGGAAGGGACTGTGGGAGGGATCCAGGATGTGTCCGGCCCATCTCGCTCATTCCAGATCAGGCAAACCCCAGCAGCAAGCTAAACTACCAGTCAGTGCATCTGTCCCTTGTGGTCAGTGCACGTCATAGTGATTGGTCGACTGGTTGAACGGCCGACCAGACGACCGGGCACTTAGCATATTAGGCTTTTGTTATATAGGATATTGGTTTCCTCATTAAAACCAGCAACTAAATCATAGCTTTAAAAAAACATCTGTGAAATAAAGAAATTAAATAAATAAATAAATAATAAACAAATAAAAATAAAAAACATCTGTGAGTGAGGAAAAAGTACAGAATACTAAACATTTAATTAGTCCCAAAATTGAAAACAAGTATCATAAAACAAAGCTAAAGGGATACTCAATAATCTTCCAAACTTCTAAAAAGTGGCACCAATTCTTAAGATTAAAAAAACATAATTTAACATAGTTTTATGCAACCTATTTTTCAGCTTAATAAATATAGAGTTGTCTTCATAATTTTATGTAATAAATTATGTCTCCTGTGTTGAAAATCATGCACACTATCCCTTTTTTCTCAAATAAATGCAGAATGTGGCAATGCATTCTAAAAATGAGTTTTATCACATTTTTAATACATGTAACATAAAACTAAAATGGAAATGGATCCACCAGCAAAAGAGAATGAAAACCATTTAAGCTATCAGAAAAATTGACATAATAATGAATAATATTTTACAAAACAGTGATTTTCTACATTAAAACACTGAAAAGGTATTTACTTTTCCCTTCTTGTCACTTGCAGGAGTTGTGTATGATAAGAAAGATTATTATGTCAAATCAATACTACACTCCACGGAACACCCACTGCATTTGCCAGGTGATGGTGGTAAATGGATACAGGTTTAAAGGTTCAAACCGCAGCCATCAAGCCAGGAACAAATAGCTCTGATTCACTGCTGACATGACACCCTTCTCCACCATGCCCCCCGCCCATGTTGCCATTTAAGAAAGCCCTGCCTTCACTGTAATATCCATCCTATATTATGGCCTTATCAACAGGAGACATTTTGATAATGCTGTGATACAAGTGCAAAGTTGGAATTCTGAGAAGTTTGTAAGAAATGGAAAGTAACACAGTTGAAAAAGAAAGATGGGAAACGTGTGAGGGACCAGATTGTGTTGTTGCAAAAACACTTGAGGAAAAAGGACACTCCCCCGCGCCCCCCCCCCCCAAACCCCCTGTTCACACACACAACACACTGAACACCCACTCAGTCAAGATGTGGTCCTTTGAACATGATAGGCTGGCTCACAACACTATCCTCCCCTGTCTGATTCTAAATCAGAGGCCAGCTTCCTAGATCCAGCCTTATGTTTTCCCACCCTCTGTGGTCTTGATTGAAGACACAATAAAGAAATCTAATCCTGCCATCTCCCACCTCCATGCCCTTCAGAACAATGGAAAGGCTCGCACACTTCGCCCCCTGGTGGTGACCTGGGCTGCCCTCCCCTCCATGCATCAGCATCTCCCAGGCTGGATTCCTTTTGCTTCCTACACACATCACACTTTTCCTTTCACATCATCATGAACCTGATTTGGGAACTGCCCTGCCTCTTCTCCATGCCACATCTCTGGAAAGCCTTCCCCACCTCCCGTTCTCATTAAGTGCTCGCCTCAGATGCCAATAGCTTAGCATTCTCATAGGACTTAAACTGTCACTTTTCCACACACATCCCAAAGTTTCTTGAAGACATGGGTAGATCTTACTCATCTCTGGAATGTTAATGTTATCACAGCATTTGCTGCAGGGACTCTCTGTCGACATTATGAAGGCATATTTGCATATTATATAATAAACATTTATGAATTGCCTTCAAAAAGATTAGTGACATAAATGCACTGTCCCACATGAGAGTTTCACTGAAGTGTTTTATATATACACTAGAGGCCCAGCACACGAAATTTGTGCAAGGGGCTCGGCCTTTGCAGCTGTCGTGGCTGCCTCGGCCCTTGCAGCTACGGTGGCTGCCTCCGACCCTGGCACCCTGGCTTCATCCAGAAGGTCGTCCAGAAGGTCATCTGGATGGTCGTTCCGCTGTTTGGCCATCTGGTCAAATTAGCATATTATGCTTTTAATATATATATATATATATATATATATATATATGCAGCAAAGTTGCACTGTAATAATTCGTGGTTTTAATATTTTATGAAATTGCTCAATTATATGTATTTTCAGTGGCCTCTTGAATGCATACACAATGTAAGCTCTTTTATTTTGACAGTTATAGGATAAAAAAGTCTTTTATTACAAACAGACTTAAGATGTGTATAGTATAGAAGAAAACTTATATTCAAAGTCAAAATAAGTTTTTATTAAAGTATGGGTGTTTTGCTTTGGAAGTTAACAAAGCCCATGTATGTTTTTTTTAATGACTTAACTTTTAAAAAGCTCATATGTGGACCTATTCTATGTATGGAGACACATGAACTCTAGAGAAGGTTATAGGGCATTTTTTAAAAAAATATCATGTAAACTTAGAGTTTAGAAAGCAAAAAGTAACATGGTCTTTACTTCTGGGAGCAGAGGCAATCATTTGTCAAAAACTGTACACAGCACAGTCAATTTATGTCACTGACATGAGGCACCACTTTAGTGATACATTTCTGATCTTTTCCCCCACACACTCTAACTCTTAAATTCAACGCATCTGGAAGTCCGTGAGCCACATGATCTATGGAGACAACCAACCTAGTGGAGAAGGCACTCGTCACTCTCATCCCAAAGAAGCAGGTGACCAGGTGAGGCACTTTGCGCAGCCTTTCCCTCCAAAGGACACCATCCTGAAAAGAAGTTCTGACCCACATTTCTGAACTCTCCCCACAGAGGAGGAAACATCACGTGCTGACAACCCACTGAGAGCAACTAACAAGGCTCATGACTGACACCTTCATTTCCTGTCTCCTCTAAGTACGTCACACTTCATGTTTACATTTTCCCTTATCTTCAGGATAAATTTAAAAGATGCCAGACAACCAAGAAAATCCTCTGCAGTGGTTCTCAACCTTCCTAATGCCGAGACCCTTCAATACAATTCCTCATTTTATGACCCCAACCATAAAATTATTTTTGTTGCTACTTCATAACTGTAATTTTGCTACTGTTATGAATCGTAATGTAAATATCTGATATGCAGGATGTATTTAGGCGACCCCTGTGAAAGGGTCGTTCGACCCCCAAAGGGGTCGCGACCCACAGGTTGAGAACCGCTGCTCTATAGAGTCCAAAACTTGAAAATCATCACTCAATTTTTCTTCTCTACTAGAAATAACTGTGCCACAAAGGTCTCGGCGTCTTTTCAAACTTCCCATGTCTAGGGAAAGCTTGGTTAATTCAGAGGAGAGAGCCAGCCTTTCTCCACATTATTCTATTGTCAAAACTATGAATGGCTTCAAATGAAAGATTAATAAAAGTGAAGTATAAAGAGGTTATACAATCGCCTGCACCAGGGATAAAGGGACTCAGACAGGGGTGAGAAATACATTCCCATAGGAGAGAGTGGTCATTTCAAGAATTATAAAACAAACTCTTGAAATATGTAACTGGTAATCACCCAGTGTGTCATGTTCTGTACAACAATATTATAAACTTTTTCAAGGTTTTTTTTTGAAATAAAAATATTTCGTATCAGTGAATAGTCCCTAATGTCTAAATAACTTGCCAGCATTAATGGCCTTGGCACTATTCCAGCACTGTGCCAGCATTCAAAACCTAAATGACATTACCTTGTCATTACTCAATTGTGGTAAAAATATGATGCCTTTTAATGGTTCTTACTTTCTTTGCAATGTGCTGGCAATTTTATTAATATTTTCCTGACTTTATTTATTTTGTTTTTCTAAAAGATACATCTCAAGCATTTTGGTCTCTAGTGTCCAGAATCAAACTGTGTGTGTGTGTGCGTGTGTGTGTGGTGCGCACGTGTACGTGCCCTTGAAATTTGGTTATTTGCCAAAGTTCCACTCCTCTGACTCAATTGTTTCACTTTAAGATTTCTCATAGTAGTTGGGCCCTATTTCATTCCTCCTTTCCCCTTCTCCCTTCCCTTTCCTTCTTTAGACAGACCTGCAGATTTCTGCAGACCCTCCAGGGGGAGCACAGAGAGAAGCAAAAGAGATCATTCTCGAAATGGGAAGAGTGATTTGAATATTGCAGAAGAGCAAAGGGGAAAGGGCCTTTCAGTTGAGAGAAGAGCATGTGAAAAGCACAGATGCCTGCAAGGGCAGGGCAGCTGGATCACATGGAGGAATATGGTAGGGATGGAGTTGGAGACTCAAGGTGGGGCAAATTTGTGCAGTCTTTTATTTCAGAATGTAGATTTGCATTTTATTCTGTAGGCAACAGAGCATGAGTAGAAGCTACTAAGAAGGGGAATGGCAAGTTACTAGTAGTTTTGAAGATGATGTTTTTGGTGGCTGGGATGAGGATGCCTAGAACTGAGAGGGCTGGGGGTAGTGGGACCAGGTGAGAGACTTGGCATCTTTCAAGGAGAGTGATGACAAGAGAAAAGCAGAGGTGAGGGTAAGTCTAGATGGGTGCTGAATTTCAGAGACAAAGTCATGGACAGCTTTGTGATTTGTCAAGAGGAGAAGGAGTTGAAGACTGTCAAGATTTTTAGTTTAAGAAGTAGAAGGCTGCACAGAGCACCGGCTCAAGGAAGCAGAACTGACTTAGAGTCTTAAGAGATGAGATACAATGCTTTTGAGATGTCTGGAATAATTACCCAATAGATGCAAATACGGCACTCAGGAGAGGAGCCTGGTATTGGGGATTCTAGCTGGGCAGGTGGGACATAAAGCAGGTAAGCACATGGCAGCAGGGAAATCTGACCAGTGAGGAAAAGGTCCTCACCATGGACAGGATTCCAGCCCCCAGGAAAGAGTGGGAATCACCAGCACAGAGTAAGCACCGTGCCTTGGGGGTGTTGAGCTGAGGTGCTGTGTTTTAAAGGTGGGCCCAGAGAAGCATGCCCTCATCTGGTCACCAGACGTATGGAAACTGGCAATCTAGAAAAGGCAGGTTCTAGGTCAGTGGTCGGCAAACCATGGCTCACGAGCCACATGCGGCTCTTTGTCCCCTTGAGTGTGGCTCTTCCACAAAATACCACGTGTGGGCGCGCACGTATAGTGCGATTGAAACTTCGTGGCCCATGCGCAGAAGTCGGTTTTCGGCCTGGGCAAGTCTATTTTGAAGAAGTGGTGTTAGAAGAAGTGGGGGGGTGTCAGTCTGTAGGGCGATGGGAGACGCAGTGCAGGGGAGGCGCACACGATTCATGCATGAATTGAGTGAGCCAGTCAGTCAGCAGTCTCATGTGCAGTGGTTAGTGCTAGTCGAATCCTCAAATCGCGTGCGGGTGACAAAAGTACCTACTCAAGCATAAAGTTACCTGTATTTTTCCAACCAGCTGCAAATCCTACAGGTATTTTTGTCATCAATTTAAGAATTGTAATTCTTTTGTGTTGGTGGCTTTATTATTATAAAATGAAACATTTTTTAGGTGCCCTGTTTGAGATGGCTACAAAGAAGAAGCAAAGAAAAATGCAGATGAAAACCGTGAATTTAAAGTTGAATGTACCTACCTATATAGTTTAAATTTAAAAAATTTGGCTCTCAAAAGAAATTTCAATCATTGTACTGTTGATACTCGGCTCTGTTGACTAATGAATTTGTCGACCACTGTTCTAGGTGAAAAGGGGACCGGCCTGAGCCTGATGTTGGAGCCTGATGTTGGGTTCTTGGAACATGACTGACATGGCCTTCAAGTTTTCTGACTGTAGTCTGGTTGACTCCAATGCCTGGAGGGGGCTAAACCTGCTCGTGGGGAGGGCGGGCGGGCAGAAGCGACTCTGGACGCCCAGTGAAGCCTTTCTTATGTTCCTATACCAAGCGCCAAAATGATCCAATACAACTAAAAAATAATGCCTATGCCATTTCACAGGTGAGACTGTCCTGTCAGACTGAACTCCTGCCATGTAACACCAGCATGCGACATGCTTCCTTCACTCACAGAACATTCTCTAAGTCACAGCCTACATGCTCTCCACGTGTTACCAGTTGGAAGAGAGCAGGAAAAATATTAAAGGGCATATAGCAAAAAGGAATTACATGCTCTCTTTTTTTTCTCCTTGAGACTTAACCAAAGAGCCTTTCTGATCATTGCAATGATCGCTGAAAGAAAGCACGCTTTTCGCTTGCATAACAACTAGGGAGTAGTTGAGAATATTTCCCTTCTCTTTTTCTAATAATGGTGAACAAAGTAAGTGGTGTCGCTCCTAACAGGGTTGGGGGCACGTCAGGTTACTGGCAGGGAAGAATCCTGGCTCTGGAAAAGATGAAACGCCCAAGGCTTCCCAGCCCGAGGGCAGCCTGCCATTGCTGCACAGTGTGCCATTGACCATGGCGAGGGGAACAGGATGGGAAAGAGTATAGTTGGCCCATTGTTTAAATGGGGCTGCAGACATCCTTATTTGCTGTGTATTAATTGAAAGACACTATTGGTTTTGTGGCTAGAATAGTTTGCTTCTGAAATTTGCTAGATAAATGGGTGCTGATTTCTCAGAAAACTCAAGGCCAAGTTTAATTTTTCCAGCTTTCAACCTAACCCATTATCCTTCTTTTCTGAAGAGTGAAAGCCTTAAATGGAAATCAAAGTCTGAAGCGCAAGCACTGACCCTCTTTGCCTGAACTGGTGTTTAAGAGAAACGACACTCTGTGTTTCCTTTCTCACTTCTGAGAAACTGGTTCAAAGGTCACGCCTAATGGAATTCTTCAGAAGTTTTGTTTTCCTTTGCAGTCTTAATAAAAGGCTCCGAGCCTGACCCAATAAAATTTAGACTATGAAGCAATCTCGGTTGTTGAAGGAACCTCCATGGATTTTTCCCTTTAAAATAATCACATATAGGAGATCAAAGGCAGTGACTTGCTATTTCATTAAAACAACACATCAACTCATCCACACTTATGCAGATATCCTTATTTCCTTTGTAGATATAACTTAGTTTTTTATTTTCTTTTGGATTGAGTTATCAACATAGGTATGATAATTAAGCATAGACATTTTGATCTGCCATTATGAAACACGAAATATAATTTTATTGAAAATGCATCCCTTGATGAGATGGATGTGGGGGATTCAAAATTAGTTTATGTATCCATGCAAAAGTATTATATTTTTTGCCAAATAAGACAGGTCAGTACCAAAATTTCTATACTGGACTTTTATAGATACAACTATTAAAAAATTGTTCACGTAAATATGCGGTGAGGCTCGGGATGAGTATGAGGTTGGCCTTTATTTGAAAAAAGGAAGAGACACTGTGAACAGGAGGTGGAAAGAATGGGTAGAGGGCAAATAGGTACTGGAGCAAATGAGGGTCTTGACATTGATTGCCTTAGAGTGCTTGGTGCCCTACACCCTGCGACCTGCCACCTTCTGGAAGCCACTGGTCCAGAATTTACTTTCTGTAGTACCCCGTGCTTCCTGAGAGTTTCACCCCAGATTCTTCCCTGGGGGGTGCAAAATCCACAACATTGTGTAAGAAATATTAAGGTCGTTTATTAGTGACGCAAAGGGAAATGATTGGGTAACACTGACTTGCAGAGCAAGGCTTCTTAAACTGTAATACGGAATGAATCGAAAGGGACCTTGCTAAAATGCAGATTCTGGGCAGAAGGTCTGGGCTGGGCCTGAGATTCTGCGTTTCTAAAGGCTCCAAGCTCTAAGGTGAGTCTGAGGCACCCCTGGGGATGTGCTTTGGCTGGAGAGAATGGTCTTGCATCTGCCTCCATGCTGGTGAGGTGATGAGGAGCACCCACCTAATCTGTAAGGAACACGTACAAGGCACCCACAAAGGCAGCACCGAATCACAACAGAGCACCAAGTGACGATGTTCATGGTGAAGGGTCTCAGGCTGAGCAGGATGCTATGGGCTGAAGTTAACCAGGAATGACTGGATGTGGCTGTGCATTACATTAGGTCTGATGGAGGCCAAGGGCAGGGAGGTAAGGGCAGAGAGAGGGGATACAGCGCTGAGCAAGCCCAATTCTGCACAATTAGTTCAGATGACCTTGGCTAGCTGAGAAAGGCTCACTAGGAGAAAATAGAGACATTCGGAGGGTTGAGCTGGGGACAGGGAAGGCGGAGAATTGCTGGAAATCTCTAAAAGGCAAGTTGAAAAATTTGACAGTTTTAAAGGGAATAACGCCATCTCATAAACTACAATCCCTGGATAATAAATAATCAAAGAAAAGAGTTCCCAGAAAAGAGCACATAAGAGCAATCTATGGGGAATAGTTATGTAAATGGTGTTACATCTATACTATGGATGCAGTGCTTAAACGAACAAAGTCAGTCTACATATTTTGACAAAAAAGGTTCCCACATCATATGATGTAAATAAAATAAAGTTGCAGAATAATAAGGATACATTATAATTATTGCAAAAATAAAGATAATATATACTGTGAGAATTTTTTAAAGTAACTTATGTCTTGAAAAATCCATTCTGCAACATGTTAAAAGGTGAGTCTGAATTTTGTTATTAATTATATATTAATTATGTTGAACACTTGGTTTCCAAAATATTTCAGACTTTTGATAAAATAAGGAAAAACTCTAAGACTACAACAGTCAAATGACCCTAGTACCTTATTATGATGCTAAAATTAAATACAATAAAAATCACATTTGCAAGGTCAAATATGATTAACAACTTCATATCATAGGTTGATTTCTAACTTCTGCAATAAACCGGACATGGCATTTGAGAGAAGGTTCTGACTAGCCACCAGTGATTAGGACTTTCTTGTACATAGAATCCCTCTTGGTGTCCCGTCAAAGGGCAGACTCTCAGGGAGGGAGTGCACTTACAACCAGCACCCAGGTTCCACACCACGCTTTGATAGCAAGGCTCTAGAGAAGGTGCTAGAAAGTTCTGGTCATTCTAGTGTTTGTAATTTTTTAAGTACAACAATATATTTTGACATAAAATTCAGAATGTGGTTGACTGAGTACATTGTTTCGATGATTTTAAGACTGAAGGAATGAAAGGAATGATAGCGTTTCTTATTTTGTAGAAATCATTCCATTTTCAAAAGTGGGTATATCCAGCTTGTCAAAGCAATAGTGATTTATTATATTAGATTCATGTCTTCATACGTTTAATGAGTTATGTGTGGAACTAGTAAAAACTACTCTATTTTTTTTGTAATCTCATTTTCTATAACCTGTTGTTGTTACATGTCATTGAGTCAGCTCTGACTCCTGACGACCCTATGAATGAGTGATGTCTGCAATCTCCTATTCTCACCTGCCCTGCTCAGCTCCTGTAGACTCATGCCTATGTTGTCAATCATCTCATATCTGGTCTTCCTCTTTTCCCACTGCCTTCTATTTTTCCCAGCATTGTTGTCTTTTCCAAAGAATCCTGCCTCTCATGTGTCACACATCTTTTCAAATGTAGAGAGGATAAATGTACATCTGTTCACTTGCATGTTGCATTTTAAACACTATTCAAAATTCCCCTTCAGCAAAGGAATGTCTATATGAGCAGAATGACCAGCCAGCTAACCTGCCTCACCCTGACCTTCTGAGAGCGGCTGCCACACCCCAAAGGCCTCCTTTGAGGATACATAGGTGTAGATTCCTATAAATTCCACAGCAGCTGAATGCCTTGGGGTTCCCATGGATCCAAAGGCCGCTCTGCCTGGGGGTGGCAGATGAGGCAGCCTGAGCTCTGTCCAGCAAGTTTTATCCCGAATACCCACTCATTGCTCCAAACATAGCCTCTTGCATTTGTCAGTGTGCTAGGGCTGCCGTAACTAAGTACCATAGGCTGGAAATGGGTTTTCTCACAGTTCTGGAGGCGAGAAGTCCAAGATCAAGGTGCCAGCTGTTGGGTTTCTCCTGAGGCCTCTCTCCTTGGCTTGCAGATGGCCACCTTCTCCCTGTGTCTTCACATGGCCTTTTCTTTTATAAAGACACCAGTCACATTGGAGGAGAGCCTCACCCTCAGTGGTTCTCAACCTTCCTAATGCCGCAACCCTTTAATACAGTTCCTCATGTTGTGGTGACCCCCAACCATAAAATTATTTTCGTTGCTACTTCATAACTGTAATTTTGCTACTGTTATGAATCGTAATGTAAATATCTGATATGCAGGATGTGTTTTCATTGTTCGCGACCCACAGGTTGAGCCCCTGTATCCCTTTAAAGACCTTCTCTCCAAATACAGTTACATTCTAAGATATTGGAGACTGGTTCTCAAACATATGTATTTGGGGAGACACGATTGAGCCCTAGCAGCTCTCCTAAGCCAGTATGAATTCAAAATACTGTACAGTGACACATGACCAGAGAGAGGCAAGAGAACAGGGCAGAAGCCGGCAGCAGCAGCCCTGGCCGGCAGTGCTGAGAGGAGGAGGTCAGAGGGAAGCAGGGGGCAGGGGCAGACGCCCCACACCACAAACGCTCAGTTCTCAGCGCCACACTCGGAGTTCCTGCCATGGCCCCAAAGCAGCTTTTGTATCCAGGACCGTGATCGGGTTTTCAATGAGACCTGCCTGGCCAGGCTGCTGCGGCAGCTTCCTGTCCCTTTCATACCCTCTGGAAACTTACAACAAGCTCCCATTGACTGAGACGACCAGGGTGCATCTTTATTCCTTGCAATTGGTAAGTGCTTATTACCGGGAATTAGCAAATGTGACATGTTACATACAAGTGCTTCTGTAGACGGCATGGGCTTCGATGACATGCACATTCTATGCAGATGAACATGGGGGTCTCCTGTTACACATTGCAAGCTTTATCTTCATTTTTATTAAAGCAACAGTGCGAGGTAATCAAACAAACCCTTTTCTAATAGATACAAATGAAAATTTGCCGTCATCAAAGGTTCACGGTTACTTAAGCAGAGCAGGTCTAGTCTGTGTATGCGTGTGCTTGAGCGTGTGCGTGTGTGTGTGTGTGTGTGTGTATGTGACCATGCATGCACACTGCCTAGCAGACAAGTCCAGTGTTTGTGTTTCTAAGGGCTACTTTTACCATTTCAGCAGTTTGCCTCTTACTTTCAGGCTGATTTATGCTAAATTTAAATCTGGCAATGTTTCCATAATCTTCAAAACAAAGCCTAGCAAATACCTTGGATGGCCCCCTGCAGAAGCATTTCAGTCTGTCTAACAGAGCCCCTGCTTCATAGTTTCTTCCTTAATGTCAGGAGCACTTTTACTGCAGTATAGATGCTAATTGCCGCTTATCTTAATGAGTTCTTTTCAAATATAAAATAACCTGGCTGGAAATTTAGCAGACATCTTGGTCACAAAGAGACAGGGATAGGAGTTCTGTTGGCTCCTGGGAAAGATGGGGTGTGTTTTATCCTGTCTGCTACCTTCCTGTTGGTTGAAGGCGTTCTGATTTGGGGTCTTAGAGGGAGGAGTTGCTGCCTCCATCTTCAGTGTGAGGGGGAAACACTCCGTGCACGTCATGGAATAGAACGTTGGCTCCAAAAGCCAAAAGCACAGCAGGCGCCTCTGAGGTTATTACAGCAGAATTATGGGGTAGCTGGTATAATCAGTTACTAAGAGCAATTTTTAATAAAACTGTAGCGGATAGTTTCAGTTTAAATTTGATTTATTTTAAAGTTTATATGATTTTTAAATGAGATTATTTCCTAGTTAATGTTTCTATCTCATCTCTCCTATCTAAAAATTTCTAGTGTCCAGAACAGTGCCTGGTGGCTCTGGGTACTCAATAAATATTTGCTAAATAAATGAATGAATATATTTAAAACTGATCACCATAAGGCACCATTTCTCAAACAATGTTAATAAATATTTTTATTCTATAGAATAATATCGTGCCATCAATTTTAAAAAGCAATCTCACATTCATTATTTTAACCGAGTCTAATTGCTAATATATTAGGTTATATATTATTGTAATATATATTATTATTATTATTATTATTATTATTATTATTATTTAATCATAAGAAAATGTAGGCAAGAGATTACAGGACTTACTTAGGTGATATAATTGGCAAATAATAAATGGGCTAGGACACTGCATGTTCTCCTTGAAAAATGGGCCTTGGAGCTGCCCACAAAGTAGCAGAAAGCGCTGCTTTGCAAAGGGTAACGCTCAGGATCCATGCCCCACTTCTGTTCATTCTTCATCCCAGGGACCCTCATCCACTGCTCCTCCATCTGACCTTGGCTTCTGTCTGTAAGAGTAGGGCCTGAGCAGCCTTTGGCTGGCTCTTTTAGTTTCTCCTTTCTTTGCTTTTTGTTTTTATTGTAGCAACATATGCGTAACATAACATTTACTATTTTCACCATTTTTTTTACGTACACAGTTCACTGGTATTAGGTCCATTAGCATTGCTGTCCAGAATTTTTTCATCTGACTATACTGAAACTCCATTAAACACTAACTGACCACTCCTCACTCCCCCTCCTCCGATCCCCTGGTAACCAGTATTCTAATTTCTGCCTCTCTGCTTTTGATGACTCGGAGAACTGACTATATGTGAAATCATACAGTATTTGTCCTTGCTTGTGACTGGCTTATTTCACTCAGCATAATGTCTTCAAGGTTCATCCACGCTGTAGCATGTGTCAGAATGCCCTTCCTTTTTCAGGCTGAGTAACGGAAGACAAAGTATTAATGGCAACACCACTGTGTGCCCAGACCACATTTTGTTTATCCATTTGTCCATCGATGGATGTGTAGGTTGTTTGAACTTTTTGGCTTTTTTCTTTTAAGTAAGAAAAGTAAAAAAAGAAATTTCCTAGGAGATATTTGGAGGAAAGATGATAGCTTGGTGAGATGACCAGGCAGATTAGGTCTAACAAATCATCTCACAGCTCAATAGCTGAAGACAGTCATCATCATTTATGATCTCACGGTTCCTTTGTGCAGGAATTCAAGACAGGGACCAGCACGGGTGGTTTATCTCTGCTCCACAAGGTCTGCAATCGAAGCTGGAAGACCCAAAGCCCGGACTGGCACTGGGGGACTTGCTCGGAAGGTGGGTGGGCAGGTTGGTCCCTCACCCTATGGACCTCTCCATGGGGCTGCCAGAGTGCCTGAGGGTGTTGAACTGGCTTCCCTACCTACCGCAGTCACACAATCAGTTCAGCAGTCTCCTGCTGGTCACAGAGGCCTGCCCTATTCACTGGGGTGGGTGCACACAAAGGTGGGAACACCTAGACACTGAGGTTACAGGACACTGGTTACCACAAACCTTATTACTGTTAATTCCGCAGAGTGAGCTAATTATATGGAGACTTTTTAGAAATAATTATGATTTTAGAATTTACTACTGCTTTGAAATGCATGGAAACAATCAAAAGAAAAATTTTAATTCTAGTCATTCATTCAGCAAATGCATTCAAATAGCATATAAGGCAAAGTAAACAAGATAAAAAGCCAGGATTTCTTTTTCACATTTACAGGACATATATGGATATCTTAAGATAACTCTAGCCCTAGGCAGCTTGACTCAGTGGATAGAGCGACAGCCTGCGGACTGAGGGGTCCCAGGTTCGATTCCGGCCAAGGGCACATGCCTGGGTTGCAGGCTCGATGCCCAGTAGGGGGTGTGTAGGAGGCAGCTGATCAATGATTCTCATCATTGATGTTTCTATCTCTCTTTCCTTCTCCCTTCCTCTCTGAATCAATAAAGAAATATATATATTTTTAAAAAAGATAACTGTACATTACTCACTGGGTTCAGAGAAGTGATTTCTGCCCAATTGTGGCTTCTAAGCCAGTGGTTTCCAAACATCTGCCCGAAACCAACTTTGCTTTTTCCATAAGGCCCTTTTCATGCAACTGAAAAGGCTTTCCTACATTCCAGGGGTATTTCATGTCTGCCTGTCCCGTGTACTAAGAAGTGGTTGGAGGAGATCATTTACAAAGTAAAAGACTGGCCACTCTTCCTTAGTAAAATAAAATCTAGGGCTGTCAAGAGTCCCGTAACTAGTGTTTGAATTCCAAAAATGTGGGCAAGCATGGGCTAAGCTTCAAAGCCAGCAGGAACCACCCTGGAGTTGCCCTGTAGCAAGCTTCTGGCCAGGGCAGCTGAGGGTAGACGGAGGCCCTCACTTTAGGGGCTTCTCTGCAAATGGCTCAGTTGTCAAACACAATCAGAGTTTTCTCTAAAGAGGACTGGTGGTCCATGCCCACGTTCTAGTATAAAATTTTAAGCGAGGACACATGCTTCATCTCACTCAAGATGCAATTAAGTGCATCAAATATTCTGTATGGCAGGAGCCTTTCCCACTGAATTTCCCACTCAATGTCTTCTTCTCTGTCTCTCCTCCTTTTCTTTCTATTTCTCCTCCCCCTCAGACTCCCGCTCTTTCTAATAGAATTACCTGGACTCTAGAACACTCTTGGCTCAGCAGTTCAGTTAAGGTAATTGACTATGACCCTCACTAGATTCAATACTTTAAGTTACTAGACTTCTCAAGCTGCAACGTATCACATGCAATGGGAAATTCTGTTCAAAAATGTTAATTTTCTTCCTATAAAATGAGAATTTTCTCTCAATAGTTGTCACTATCTCCTAATTAATACGTGCTATTATACGGCTGCAAAGCATCTCAAGATGCAATGGAAATTAATTTCCATTCGTTACCAACTGACAGTCCACTACCATCTGCCATGTAAGACAATAAAAGTTTTGAATGCCCCATTTTCGTCCTCCAGTAAATGTTCAAAGTCACATGACATCAAGAAAAGTATTATAAATGGACTATACATAAAATGACCAAAGCTACTTCAGATTTTTGCTTGTGGTGGAATAAACAAGGAGGTTCTGAGGATGAATCGAGATCTGCTAAAAATGAAATTGGCCTTCCATAGTTACAGCAACATAAGTTGAAGAAGACAGTTCTTTTAATTAAGAACAGAACTGGTCAAGTTCTCTGACAAGCATGGAGCCCCTCAAACAGCATGTAATTTCAAGAGGTTGAGCATTGCTATGTGGATGCCTATAAAACACATAAATTAGCAACTAGCCTATGCCTTTTACTGCTCTCACAGATCCATATTTCCATAAGGGAAACAAATCTTGTACTTCTCTAATTTTGTGAATTTATGTTTTTAGTTTTTAACATTCTATCAATATCGATTTAAAGAGTGCAAACTGTTTAGAATGACTTATTTTTAAGTGGTCAGACAAAATAAAAGCAAAGCATAAGAGTTGAGAGAGCAGACTGATTAATAGGCAAGAAGAAAAATCAATACTTGTTATTGTGTGTCTTTTGTCAACTTAATAACAGTGTGCTTATGCAAGTTTTATAGGTCTTATCTCTAGATAAATGTGTGTAAAGCCAATAAACAAGTAGGTAGATTGATTACGTGCATATACATGCAAACACATACTCTATGTATAACACACATATAATCTAAGTGGCACATATATACAGATGCCACTTTTCTTAAATAAAATCTAGGGCTGTCAAGATTCCCCCTAGAAGAATTCAGCCTTTGAGGAATGATTGAAGAAGTGAACCAATTCTGTCTTCCTGAGTTTTCTTGGTCTCTCTTTTCCTGGTGAGGGCTTCCACTCATAAGGACCAACCTTGGGGGAGGAAAGATATTACTGTCCATTTTTATAATCTTATTTTTATTATGATCTGGACCTACAAAACTATCCCTTGATTTCTTTTTCAGCACAAAACCACCTCTCAGAACCTTAAAAAGTATAAAGTGGGAAGTGAGCGAGGGGCACACGGCCATGAAATAGAAACCGTGCACCAACATGGAGTTGAACTTTGGAACTTCCTGTCTGAGTCTGCAGGCCTCTAATTCTCTATGAGATTCCAGGGAGATGGGCTCTCAGCTTATTTCCAAGGGGTTCCATTTTTAATATTCACACTTTGTGCTCTTAAATATTCTGATCTTTCATTCCACAATGAAAATGGGGGGAGAGATGTACTTCCTTTCTCATTTGTAGCTTCCTGCCTCAGAGCTCTGCTTCATCCTAAATGACTGGTATAAGGAATGACTTCATCTGCAAGGTCTCATTCTCTTTTCAGTATAAAAATATCTAATACAAGAGACATACACATTAACCACATAAACCTGGTTTTTAATGAGAAAGTAGAGATTATGAAGCAGAAAGTAAAATGAATTACTAGTGGGAAAATGTACTCAGAGCATAAAAGTATACTCCAAAATAATTATTTGTCTTACTTCGCAATTCAAGACCTTATTTCTTTAAACCCCCAATTATTTTTATCTATTATCATTGTACTTCTCATTATTGGGGACCTTAAGATTAAAGATACTTTAGTTTTAACACTATCTGATTTCTAGGGATCCAACATACCCTGATGCTGAATGGTGTCACAAGATTCAGTCTCCCCTAACACCAGACTCAGACAATCTGGTAAAGAATCCATGAAAATTTAGTTATTGTGTGGAACTTCTTAGTTGCTATTAATTGGGGGAAAGACAATATCTTTGTTCCTAGGACACAGGGTGTAGTTGGTTTTACACAGAAGGGTTAAAAAAAAAGTTCTGGACAGATTGTATGAGGAAAATCATTTGAGACTCAAGTGACGACGGACAAATACATATTCCTCCTGGCTTCATTCCAGAGACTAAACCTAAGACCACCATGGCCACCTCCAGAGGATGGGTGGGGAGGGAACAACTGTGAGCATTAGGGAGAGGACTTTTTTGAGAAGAACAGGGTATGCAATAGCCTTTGCTTCTGTATGTTGGCTCTAGCTAACTTGGATTTGGCTTTTTGCCCCAAATGATGTAGGAAAATCCAGAATGCACACAGCCCACTTTTAAGAGATAGGACTTGAGTTCCTCAGATTCCTCTGCACCCCTGGAGGCCTGGCTAGTAGGTGGGGGCCCCATGATGGTCAGCTCTTGGGCTATGTGCAGTTTATTTTAAACTTGGGGAAAATGTCTGCTTTACTGAAAGCACGTGGGTTGAGGGAAAAGAAGAGTTGGCTCTCAAGAGGAACACCTGTATACCAGAAAAGCACAGAGTGAAGATTTCCACCATCTTATCTGATAGACTATATGCTAACGATTAGTTAACTAATTAGTGTTCTGTGTACAGTTACTCCTCAGTCATGATGCCTATGTCCCATCACTCTTAACTGAGGAGTGTCATGGTGGCCCCTATGCCAGAACACTCTTCAGTAAAAACGAGGTGAGGGTAGTGTTATAATGATTCACTGTGTTAGAAATGCAAGTGTTTACTTCTACAAGTGACTTTGAAGGCAGGAGACAAAGGGAGTATTCCAGGCTACAGGAAAATCAATATTAGTACAGACAAGTATTGTGTGTGAACATTACTTTAAAATGATAAAAGGAATCCTGAAGAGGAGGCTTCTGTGAAACAAACAAAAAAATTCTTTTGCAGTGAAGTCTTCTCTTCCATCTTTTAATTCTGTTTCTTGGCTGTGAGGCCCGAGCTCTCAATCTTCCCTCCTCCCTGTGCTGTGGCCTCATGAGATCCCCTCGCACCACTGGCCTCCCAGCAGGGCATTCCCCAGGGTCTGCTCCTGGGCCTCTCTTTGTCTTTCCAACTAGACAGCTTCCAGCCCCTCTGCCTTCTCCCATTTCTTTCATGTCTTTGACTCCAAGTGCCTCTCTCAGCCCGACTCTGTCTGCAAGTGCTCCTGATGGCAGGAGTGCTTGGTGCAGCAGGAAGTCAGGGGTAGGAATCTCAGCTAACAATGGGCTCTTCCTGTGCAAGGAAATGGCCCAAAGACTTAAAATATTGCATTTTCACAATGACTATATGAGGAAAAGACTGTTATTATCCCCATTTACATACAGGCACTTTGAGGGCAGAGCTGAGGAGCATCCTGGCCAGAATCAACATTTGCTAAGAACCCTTTTCACCATAAATTGGACACCCTCCACAGCCCAGGCATCCTCTGTTCCCCTGGAGGGTGAGAGTATGCACAGTAGGGCTGCACCAAGATCACCATGGGGGTGGGGTAGGGAGGAGAGGAGAACATTGGATTTCCACTCATTCATTTACCTGAAGAAAACAAGGAAATGAAGAGCTGTCATATTTACCCCATGGGTTGGCACTGGCCCTCTCACTGGGCTCACATTTTAGATGACAGCATGCCTGTCATTGGAAGTTCCAACATGGTGGGTTGATGGTGACACCTCTGCTTATTTGGGCACCTCACCTAGGACTCCTTATGGCTGCTGATGTGTGTTGGTCCATGCAATATTTTGGATTATATTATCTATCTTTTTTAAAATCTATCTTTATACTAACTCTCACAATATGAACAAGATAGCACTAACAATTCTCACAGGTCCAAAAGCCAAGAAATGGCCAAACTCACACATCTGTCTATACCTGGAGTGATGAACACCAGTCATCTTAACCAGAAAAAATAATAATAATCTGCTTGGGTCTAACATATTCTACTGTATAACTCTTTCAAAAGAAAAGTTTTTATGATTAAAATGTACATTGAAATAAAAAGTTTTAATGATGTTGTTCCACCTTTAACATACTGTTTTCAGTTCTATCTTTAGTGTACATTTATTATATAGTGTAAATTGTATCCAAAGCATATGTAATTAGCTGACTAGTATCTCCCCAGAATTCATGTCTACTCAGAAGCTCAGAAAGGGACCTTATCTAGATATTGGGCCATTGCAGATTGATTAACACAAGGTCCTATTGGATTAAAGTGGATTCTAAATACAATGACTGGTGTCCTGATCAGAAGAGGTGAGGAGACACGGAGACCAAAAGAAGACCCTGTGAAGATGAAGGCAGAGATTGGAGTCGTGCAGCCACAATCCAAGGAGCAACTGGGGCAACAAGGGGCTGGAAGAGACAAGGAAGAATTCTTGCCAGGGCCTTTGAAGCAATGTGGCCCTGCACCCACACCTTGATTTTGGACTTCTAGCTTCTAGAACTGTGAGAGAATAAATTTTTTATTGGTTTAAGCCACCCACTTCCTGGTAGTCTGTGATGGAAGCCTTAAGAAATCAGTCCACTATGTTTAAAATGTATAAGTGAAAAATAGCCACAAATGGTGGTGTAAACTAACATTTTTCTGATTGGGTGGGTGGGCAGGGAGGTTCAGACAGCGGCCCTCTACCTAGCAGAACCAGCTTTGAGTAATTCAAACAGGCCCTGTCCACTCCATTTTCAGCCCTCTTTTCTTTTTAACTGTTCTTTCTGCTTAGAAAGCTTTTTCTCCCATTTTTTTCCATTGGAAACATTGTCTACCCCTCAAAGTTTGTGCCAACACTCAATGCCTCCTCCATACTTAACCACATCTGTCTAATTTACTCATGCATCACTGTCATTTGTGGATACAACTTTCTCTCCCATAATTCTGAAAGCGCTTTAAAGAATGAAGCTGATTCCATGCCTTCGTCACACTGTAGAGCCTACCCAAGAATATTCCATAGAAAAGCCACCGAGAACACACCTGATGCCTTCGGATGGACCTGGAGGGAGCAGCCCAGAGGAGTGAGAGCTGCAGGGCTCTGGCCTTCGGCCAGCTCTGAGCATGGTTGAATAAAACCTCACGGAAGACATATGTGTATGCCTGTCACATTTCCAAGTGACAAGGAGCAGTGGGGACAGTAAGCACACTGGATAACAGATAATAGGACCGAGAAAAGATTTCTGTAGTATCAAAAAAATAGAGTCACCTAACAAGCAGTGAATGTAAAATACCTAATTAGATAAAAATAATGTTAAACATTCAAGGTAAAGATAATTGATTCATAGCTTTGCAGGAGTCACATGTGAAAAGATTGGGCATTTTATTTGACTGTAGAGTTATGTTCCTACCTACCAGTCTTCACAGTAGTTAGAAACACGGGATTGGAAGTCAGTTTTCAGCTCTCTGTGCCTCAGCTCCCCCATATGTGAAATGGGGACCATAAAAAGTCATGTTGGAGGGATTTAGGGAGGGTTAAATACAATAATGAATACAAAAATTTTATGCTGAGCATGAAACATATTACTTAAGTAATTTTTGTTGTTGTTAATCCTCACCTGAGGATATTTTTTCCATTGATTTTTAGAGACAATGGAAGGGACAAAGAGAGGGGGAGAGAGACACACATTGATTGGTTCCCTCCCACATGTGCCTTGATGGGGCCGGGATGGAGCCTGCAACCCATGTACATACCCTTGACCGGGAATTGAACCTGAGATCCTTCATTGTGAGGGACCAATGCCCTGACCACTTAGCAACACCAGCAAGGGCATGACTTAAATAATTTTAATAATCATTGCTATCATCATCATTGTTATAAACATTTTTCTCATCTTAACTATCAAGAAAACCTAGTATGAACCCGGGTTGCCCACAGGTATCGCTTGTTTTCTGCCTGTATGTCGATGACGTGTGAGACAGAACTAGGAAGGAGACTGGCCACTGTAGGATGCCCAGAGAAGAGCCCTAGACATGACAATGTGCACAGGGATTGCATCTTGCATGGGAGCAGGAGGCCGGGCAATGCTGGGCGATTTAGTATCTGTGTGCAAAGGCTATCCTTTGAAGAAGGGATGGGTGCTTCTCATGTGATTTCGGAGGTTAGAAATAACATCAGGGAATGAGCGTGCAAAAGATACAGATTTTCTATCAATATAAATTAGTTTTCAAGGTTTGAGTTATTCAAAGAATTCATAAAATTCTCCCAGAGATAGTGAGTGGCTGAGACAACCAAGCATAGAATGAATGGCCACTTGTCAGACTTGCCTTTAGCCTAACTGAATAAATGCCTTCCCAGTATTCTCAATACTCTGAAGGTCTTCAGATTGCGAATGCTTTATCCTCCTCCCACCCCCAGACAATTCCCCAGTTAAATAAATAATTAATCAGTGGGCATTTTAAGTCAAATTCCCCAGAGATTCCCCACCTAAGAAAACTAAACTTCGGCCTGGATGGTGTGGCTCAGTGATTGGGCATCAACCCATGAACCAAGAAGTCACTAGTTCCATTCCTGGTCAAGGCACATACCCGGGTTGCAGGCTCAATCCCCAGTAGGGGGTGTGCAGAAGGCAAATGATTGATGTCTCATGGATGTTTCTATCTCTTTATCCCTCTCCCTTCCTCCCTCTCTCTAAAAAAAATCAAGAAAAACATATTTTTTAAAAGAAAACTAAACTATTAAGACTATCATATAACTGTTTCATTGCAAACAGTTCAGCCATGTTACTTAGGTTACATAATAATAGTACTTTAAAATTTAATAAAGATTTTTAAAAATATTTTTTGAAACTTTACCTTTCAAAAATCATTTTTGGAGTACATTTTGTTTCTTAAACCCTCAATTCACTACACACTCTGTGATTTGTTTAACTGAGTAGGCAAACAATGAAGAAAAAACATGTGGAAATGTTCTTAACACAGATTTACCTAATTATAAGGTATTTATAAGCAGTATTATTTTATAATAATATTTAATAATATCCAATAATGAAAAAATTATTATCTTAAATGTAGCTTGAAACAAAACATGTTGTATAAGCTTGACAGAGCCAGATTCAGCAGTGAAGATGTGCCCTTGTATTTATTTCTCTATTATGTGGAGTAAAAAAAAAATAAGACAGATTTTTTACTGTAAATTATGTTTACAATAATTTAGATTCATTAAGCTTTTTTGAAAAATTGTTTTTGAGAGCGTATATGAACGAATACAATATCTAGAGAAGAGACTAATCAAACATGATGAAAAGATGCTATTACCTATATGTTAAGCTATGTCAATAAATGTCCTACCCAAACTTTTCTTCTTTTATAGAGAACATTTATAGTACCGTTAGTCTACTGGGTATATCAGTCTTGCTTTATTTTTCTCCAGCTATTTCACTAATCACATTTTCAAAATAAGAATGCTATGTCTTCTCACTCCTAACATCACTGACACCTCATGCATATATTTTGATTTGAAGATTTATATTTAACCCATATACTTAAAAACAACAGTATATAATGCTATATTTGGTACAGCATCAAAAAATGTATTAGCCATGACAATAATTCTTAAGAGATTCACATTTTATGGCAAATAACATACAATGAAGAAATAAAAGCGTCACAAATGTGGCTGTAAAGAAAAATTCATATATAAAAACATTTTCAAAGTGACTTGTGACTATAAAAAGGAAATTAGACTTTACCATCTCCTGTATAAAAAGGTTTCTGCACATTTTTTGTTGAAGTACAGAGTAGGGGCAGTTAACAGTGGAAAGACCAAAGTTTTGCAACAAAAATCTATATGACTGAGGCAAGCAAGCTAGAAAACCCCAACCCTTCAGAACCAAGCCTTTCACATCCCAGGGCTTAGCAGTGGTTCTCAACCTTCCTAATGCTGCGACCCTTTAATACAGTTCCTCATGTTGTGGTGACCCCAACCATACAATTATTTTCGTTGCTACTTCATAACTGTAATTTTGCTACTGTTATGAATCATAACAACCTATGTACATACCCTTCAATCAGTAATGTAAATATCTGATATGCAGTATGTATTTTCATTGTTACAAATTGAACATAATTAAAGCATAGTGATTAATCACAAAAACAATATGTAATTATATATGTGTTTTCTGATGGTCTTAGGCGACACCTGTGAAAGGGTCGTTCGACCCCCAAAGGGGTCTCGACCCACAGGTTGGTGACCCACATGTTGAGTACCGCTGGCTTAGAGGAATTAAGGGTTAGTAGGGGGTCTCTGGTTTCAAGTCTAATGACCGAATTGGGGCATCTTAATTTCAATTTCTTATTTTAAAATGCACACTCTGAAAACCTCTTATTGAATAATACTAAAACTCTTTAGTAGTGAAAAGACACTGGTCTGCAATAAGAAAAATAAAACAGATATTAGAAAAGAAAGGAGAAATAAAACAAAGACCATACATCAAAAAAAACAATTATCAGAGAGTAGATCTACTCAGACCATTTGCATCCTTTCCTTCATTTCTCCCAGCTCCTTCATAAAGATACCTCATACTACCATCCTCCAAAAAAATCATAAAAGATGTGAGTATATTCTTTCCTTTTCCTTTTTATTTTTTATAAGGAAATAAAAATGTTCATGCCAATATGTCTCACAGTACCCATGAGTGTGAATTTTAGCTGCGTACCCCTGTGTCAGCACTGTGATCTTCATAAGTCATTTACACTCCAGTTTTCCCTTTATTTAAGGCATATGGAGATATTAGTTTTCCCCCACAAAGGAGAATTACATCAAAGATGTATATAAAACTGCTATGGAATTGTGCTATGGAGGCATGTTTGTAACAGCACAGAGGCTTTAAATGGTCTGGTATTTAATGATAAATAAAACGTTAACACTCTCTTTAAAAACATATGTAGGAGAGCTGAAAGAAGTCTAAAGACTGAAAAAGCTTAAATCATAAGCAATAATGCCAAAATAAATAATTGTGAACCCTAGAAGTTAAATATATTAGTTCTAGTAACAGTCACTTGGGGAAAATAAAATTCATTATTTGGAGGATAATGTAAAAATGTTGTCATAAAAATATCATTAGGTTTTAGACCTGAATTTTGGATTTGGGATGTATCTCAATTAAATATGAACACTTAACTCTAGTCCTTTATTTTAAGAAAACTCTACAAGGCCTTGTTGTATTTTATACCCCATTCATTTTGCATGATGCCAGGGTATTATTCCTTTTGTGTTAAATCACAACAAGCCAGTTCTGGTTCTAGATCTGGTTCTGCCTGTTTCACTTGTGCAGCTGGACTCAGAATGGTGGTATGATTTTCTTTCTCAAAGTGAACACATTAAGGCCAATGCCTAGCATTCTTGAAAATAACATACTGAATCTGCAATTCATATCATGCTAATCTGCATATAAATTTTACACATACAAAAGATTAGTGCCCAACATTCTCTTATTCATTCTAACATTTCCTATTGGTGTTTCTCTTTTTTGGTTTATAGAGTGCACCCAACAAATATAAGTGACATAATCCATAACTTGAAAAGCTAAGAGCCATGACAATATACTGAAAGAGGAAAAAAAGCTATACAAGTGACAGTAATATAAAATGGAAAGGATATGCCACTTAGTAAAATAAAATGCATTTAGCTCGTAGCAAAAAATAAAGAAGCTTATCTGTAGCTAGAGAAACATAAATTTGGTTTCTTATTAAGCCAAATTCCCTTAATATGAACATTTAAAACCTTCCCATTGGAGATAAGACACTTATCCTTAATTTAAATATGCAATGTTAAATAAAGCAATGCCAATTCAATATTCTACTTAGCATTTAAGAGTGTGCAGTTATTCTATTTCTATATGTTTTCAGTTGCATGTCAAGAAAATTTATTTTAAAATAGCATGTTGAGCTGTTAATCTGAAGAATATTCTATCCACACATGACCAGAACATATAAGGATTGGGGACAGATTTCAAGACCAATACTCTAGAGATTGTTGTTGATATTGAAAACCTGAATATGCAGGATGCGGCACAATGTAAATGTAAGCATATTTCTTAGTTCTAGTAGTTAACAGTGAAGTGAACATTTACTCCAGCTCACTTTTACCAGGGAGGTTCTGTCAAATATAATATTTGGCATGAACCCTCCAGCGGGGTGCAATTGTGCTGAAGTAGCTATCTCAAAGAATACCATAAAATAATCCCATTCTGCCTTTATGTTTGTGGAAGTGATTTCTTTTTACAAAATACTCTATGCAAACCCCTCGACACAGTACATAAGCACTTGTGTGCTCCATCAGAGAAAATTCCTGGAGACAAATTTCAAGTATGCCACCAGAGTCAAGTCACATGCCCTGCTCTGCAGAAATACCAGAAATCTGACATGTCAATGGTATTCACAGATGCAGATATATATTTATGGGACTCTATCAGCATACATCAAATGGCTATGAATAAAACATCATTTAATTCTGCAGGAATTCAATTCCAACTTCAGAAGTAGAGCATCGCTATATCCCTTGCCAATGTTGAAAAAGAAAGCAAAAAAAAAAACCCCACATATCTCAACCTAACAATTTCTTTACTACATTACACTCACGTTTTTTATCAATGCCCAGACAACTTTAACCTCATGTTTACTTTCAAACACAGAAAAATGAAGATAATACTCATTTTCTAAGTTTTTCAATTTTTAGTATAGCCTGGTATATGGACCACTTTACTCGCTGATAGAGACATGCAGAGTGACAAAACATGCATCCATTGAAACAGTAAAAACCTAGTCAGTGATATTTGAAGTCAACTGAGATCATTCACAATTCTCAGTTTCCTGAGCATTAAAGAGATAGTTGTTCTAGATCTCATCAAGTAGCTGAAGCACCTACCGATGTTCTGATCCAAAGATCATCTATACTGTTTGCTATTGAACCACAGAAGATACTTGGGATCCATGACCAATACCCACATTCCAAATCAGACAAAAGATTATAAAACCAAAGTCAACCCTTTCATACTCAGCCCATGACATGAATGCAGTCATGTTATGCAGGATAAAATAACGCCATTCATACAATGACTGGTTAAGAGAGCCTCTTGGACATAAGTAGGGAAAAGAAAAAGGTTCGTACCCACCTGGGATCTTTCTGAATGCTATCAATGGACGGGGATCTGGCCAAGGTGCCTTCGGGCGGGAGGGTAGGGCCGGATTTGCTGTATGGAGACTCAACAGAGGGACAATACTGCAGCTGTCGGTAGGGGTCGGCGTAATTGGAGGCTGGGCCGGCGGCGTAGCTGGCCCGCTGGAAGGTGGCCGTGGCGGCGTTCGGTGGGCCATGCTGGCTGCCTGTGCGCTGCAAGGGGACGGAGTCGACACCAGGGGAAGATGGGGCTAGGACAGGAAAGTAGGGACAAAGTAAAAAATTGAGGACCTGCTCACAGAAACGGTTAACCAGGTCTAAGCAAGGGGGAAAATTACACACATAAAACAAGGGTTTGAAAGAATAAAAAAAAATAATTGGTCATATCTGAACCAATATATTCAATGTTATCCAGTAACGATAATTAGCATGCGATTTCAGATATACACCTTTCAGCTCTAGAGGACAAGGCATCTATTGTCTGTTTATTACTTACCAACATCCAAGAGAAAGTTTGTTAATCTAAGGTAAAAACAAACCCAGAAGAGGGAATATTTTATAGGGAATCATGGACAGTTAATTATTGTTCATGTTGAGAAAATTCAGAAAGTGTTTGTTCATGTGATGTTACGCTAAGTTCATGGAGGGTGCAAAACAAACTTAGGAACGTAGTTAATTTTCCTGAGTTAAAAAGTAAGGAAAAGTGAGGGAATGTGTGCATGGGTGCAGATGGGGCTCATGTTTCCCTAATTAGCACTACAGCAAAAAATGCAGGACTGCTCTAGTTTCTGTTAAGTTGTTTGCTACAGATTTCCATAGATCTCTTTCCAACCAAAGGTGTCAGAGTAACAAATAGATTAGGAGAAGGGTAGGCATGCAGGAGAAGGGGAAGACCAGCCCAACTGTAACCCAGACAAAACAATGAGATTTCTTGGCTTTCTCAAAGCATTTGCTTCTTTTCAATGTGCCTAAATTATTTTGAGGAGATTATTGCACCAGTTACCAAAACCAGTATGACTATTTCTAAACTGAATTTCAATTTTTTGTTCTCTTCCTGGATTCTTTTCAGTACATTTCATGTCATGATTTCTGAAATTTTTCTGGGTCTCAAAAAATTTGATACCTAAGATTTTAGTTGACCTGTACAATGAAAGCATCTTTCATATTAATAGAATGTGACCAGGTATTAACTGCTGCAACAATGAATAGCCATGATCAATTTTAGGCAGGGTATTTACTTCCTGGCCTTGTACATTAGAATATATCCAAAAGGTAGCCAGTGTCTAGTATGCCCATTTCTTCCCTGGATGCTCTCTACATGGCATTAAGTTCCAATTATAAATCCGCCCCCCCCCCCAATTAACTTTGACTTCCTGAGATTCTTAGTGGATGGTGATAGAGTTTATTTATCCTCTCTTACATTAAATGATATAGGGCTTGTCAAACACAAAAGAAATTATGTCATATCAAGAAAACAACTGTTAAAAGAAGTTAAGGAAATCATGTAGAAATGACCAAAGAGTCACAAAGTGAACTGGAGGAACACATTCTAATACTGAAAAATGATTTTTAACTAAGAGATCAGCACTTCTTATTTCCAAAGCTTCTAATACTTAATCTTATAATAACCAAAATTCTGGGAACAGGCACCAGTGAAAACTAGAAAAATATTTAAGAACAACTTTCTAAACAAAAAGTATGTACATTTCCAGAGGAGCTGACTTTTGAAATGAGGACTGCTCTGATGGATTAAGTTTCATAATGATCAGATTAGACTAATAAACATGAAGTTTACAACCAGAAAATCTGTTTTATGTCTGTTAGGTCACAATCAATACGATAGTGGTGATAATTTAAAACTATAAAATCAGAATTCAAGTTGGTAACTCCAAATCGAAATAAATTAGAAACTGATCAATGCAGTAAAATAATGTAAAATACCAATACAAATGTGGAGAAAGGTTATAGGACCATATAGAAAAAACAAAAAACATGTGTGAGAATCTAACAGGTCTCAAATTAGCCATCAGTAATGCCACCATGTACTGCCTTATGCTTTTAAACATGACATTAAAAAAACGATTTCAACACATAAAGATTCAATTCTCCCTTTCTGCAGTGCAGACCTGGTGTGGCTTATGCAAACCACGGCTCTTTATTTGCAAGGATAAGCAGATGTTGGCCACACTATTAGAAGATTTTCTTTTAATACAATATTTCCCTTAATTCCTGTCCTGTTATACATTTTCCTTACTTAAATTTTAGAGCTCAGTTGATCAAATCACCTGTCTGGTAGGATTACTCTATTCAATTGAACCTTCTTGTGGCAAACACTTGAAGTGGAAGGTGCTTCATCGGATCTGTAAGCACCCCTCTTCTCACTTGCCCTGCAAACAGCCCCTTCTCCCTCAATAAGCTCTTAGAACTCAATGAACCATCACACTGGTCTCTTTGAGGAGATTTTAGAATTCGCTTCTTCAGCGGGTTACTTGATACTTCACCCGACATCTATGTTGTTCATGAAATTATCTGTTTTCCATAGAGCTACACAAATAAAGGTCTAGCGTGTAAAAAGAGAGATGTTTTACACATTATATTTGAAAGAGAGGAAGAGAGATCCTTTTTAATAAAATCAAACATTCTCCAGGTACTCTGATGATGATAGATGGCTATATGTATTATTTACTGACAGTGGGGAAAAAACAGAATAAAATGGGTGGATGTGTCTATACAGAAATATGAAAACATAAAAAAACCACATTTACATATGTTACATAAATAGCATGCAGTAAGCTAATTAAATGCTATGAATTCCCTCTGCAAGTTCAGAAAATAAAGATGGCTTAGGTGACAGTGGGTCCAAGAACAAGGCCTACACACTCTTCAAGAGAGTTTAATTCTGTTACTTTAGGAATGAAGGACCTTTAGCATCCAAGCCACTACATTTTCAACAGGATTATCATTTAGAATTAACCGTAAAGGTCTTTCAATTTTCTGCACTCCGCACAGGCTGATCCATGCCAAACTCAATGGAAAATACCCACGGTAAATTTAAGATAATCTTTTAATGTCAGATATTATTATATTTGCGGGGAGTGGCATTTAATGCAGAATTTTTAGTAGTGTGGAATCATTATTATTGGAGTTGATGTTTCTGAATTTTACCATGAACTGTTCTACTAGCAAACACTCTGTCTTCCTTCAGCTGTAATTAGATTTTTTATTTACACCATTTTACATATAAAATGAGTTGATATAGGTAAGCATCTGGAAGCTCTTCCTAGCTTTAAGACACTATTTATCATTGAGTTTATTAAACATTTCCATTTGGGTGATAATGTGCCCCTGTCTTTTTAGATTAAAAAAGGTAAAATTTTAAACTAAGAAGTTATCTGACTTGCTCCAATGGGAAGTAATCATTTTTACAGTTTGAAGTAACAGCATTCACAAACAATAAACTGTGAATAATCCATATTTTTCTGGACTTAACTGATAATTTTAACTGAAAATGTTATTTATGTATCATTGAAGAATAAAAATAAAATTTTATGAATATGAAGGTTCTATGTAATTCTTCTATAACTTTATTAAGCACTGGCTGGTATTGCAGAGAATAAAGATTTTTAAAAATATTTTGCCTACATGTGCAAATATTTTTACCACATTCTTTTATTTTATTAAAATACTTTTATTGATTTTAGAGAGGAAGGGAGGAGAGAGAAATAAAAACATCGATGATAAGAGATAATTATTGATCGGCTGCTTCCTGCATGCCCCACACTGGGGGTCCAGCCTGCAACCTGGACATGTGCCCTGACCAGGAATCGAACCCTGACCTCCGGGTTCATGGGTCAGCGCTCAACCACTGAGCACACTGGCCAGGCATTCACCACATTCTTTTTTCTTTTTATGTTGCAATACTTGTCAACCTCATAAGAATATTCAGCATGTTTTCCCCTTGCAATGTGTCTGTGATAATTCATTCTTTTTTTAAAAAATATATATTTTATTGATTTTTTACAGAGAGGAAGAGAGATGGAGAGAGAGTTAGAAACATCGGTGAGAGAGAAACATCGATCAGCTGCCTCCTGCACACCCCTTACTGGGGATGTGCCCACAGCCAAGGTACATGCCCTTGACCAGAATCAAACTTGGGACCGTTCAGTCTGCAGGCCCACGCTCTATCCACTGAGCCAAACCGGTTAGGGCAATAATTCATTCTTTATTACAAGCTGACACTTCCATTACCAAAAGCTCAATTTCTCCCTCACTTAGAATCACATTTATCTACCGGGAAATTCATGTGTCTATCACTGATGCAGACGTCGGCCATTCTCACTAGTTTAGAGAGATGTGTTCGCGGGGTTGTCAGAGGCAAGAGTTTGTGTTAATAAAATGACTCTTAAGTTGACAGTCATCGATACGTTTTGAGTTTGAAATACAAATTTGTGTTATTTTGTTTCTGCTTAATAGACTTCAGCATAAGCAAATTCACGAGGCTCACATATTCCTTGTCTGGCTGTCTATTGTACAAACTCTGGTTTTGAGAAGCCTTTTCCCAGATGAAAGGTATGTTTTATTTCAACAGACACCCTAGTTAAGAGTGTGCCTCTTTAGATTTTCATCGTGCAGGATGTTAGATTGGTTGTCCTATAAAAGCAGGTGGGCTTGTTCACACCACAGTCCTCCTTACAGGCCTGCTTTTCCTGCTGCCGTCCACACGATTCTGCCTCCCTGCCCTGGGAGAGGGCATGAATGGCAGCCTGCCTCTGCCTCTCTCTCCTCACTTACTGGCCCCACAGACAGGAGTAACTGCCATGTCTGGTGAGATGGCACCCTCTGGGGAGCCCGCTTGACCATGAACCACTGCAGATTCAGTAATTTTTACCTGAATCAGAAGGATTTTACCTTCTCTGGGGCTGTGAGGCTGGCTTCTGTCTCAACTTTCTCTCTGCCTCCCTAGTAAGAGCACATCTGGGCCCAAGGAGGCCGGCGGGCCACCTGAGAGCCTGCCCCCTTCTGCTGGCCTTGTGGGCAAGAGGTCTGTGGTTCTTGTCTTGCAGTGGATGGGGTGCCTGAGCCTGTGGGGGAAATCCTCTTTAGACCATGTTCTCTGGCATAGCTGTGGTCAATAGGGGGCCTGCTCAGTTAAATAAAATCTTATTAATTTTCCATGTGAACAGTGAACTTATTTGTATGTTTCACCATCCACAAGCCTGGAGCAAAAGAGAGGTGAGAAGTAGGATTTACGTACCGATTCTCTAACACCGTGGTCGGCAAACTGCGGCTCATGGGCCACATGCGGCTCTTTGGCCCCTTGAGTGTGGCTCTTCCTAAGCCTTAGGAGTACCCTAATTAAGTTAATAACAATGTACCTACCTATATAGTTTAAGTTTAAAAAATTTGGCTCTCAAAAGAAATTTCAATCATTGTACTGTTGATATTTGGCTCTGTTGACTAATGAGTTTGCCGACCACTGCTCTAACATGTATTTAAATGAGTATAAATACTCGTAGGTAAATCTCCATCATTAGGGAGATTTATTTCAGGAAAGCCTAGGAAAGTTTTTCTGAATACCCAAAGGTAGACTGTGCTCCTCATCTGACTTGATGTCAGAGATTTGCCTTAGCCTTTATAATAAAGTCACAGGCTGAGTGGCTTAGTATGGCAATCAAACAGGATAGATGGAGAAGGAAGACCGAGAGGACAGATGAGAAAAGATGCTGGGAGGTTGAGCCCAAAGGGCAACGCTGAGAAATCCCCTTTGGTGGGAAGTGTAGGGAGCTTTAACATCGCATCTTCAGTATCTACAGCTGTTTTCTGGTTTTTGCTGTGTAGTCATCTCCTGCGTATCTCTCAGCTCTAAAACTGTCTGTGACTCAAGAAAGCCTTTGTGGTATTTGGGGCAAAGGAGATCCAGGGATGGGCCAGCCTAGTGCCGAGCAGGGCAGGGAGAGGAAAGTGGCTACTCAGCCAAGAGTGATGTCGGGGACCTGAGGTGGTAGGGAGCACAGCCACTGCCCTGAATGACCAGGGTGGACGTAGATGAAAAATCCACACCTTCCCGCAGCCCGACTCCTTGCCAGGAAAATAGAGGAAGGCAGTCTCGGGATAAACAGGAAGGGGGATTGCGTACTACACAATATTGAGTCACATGTTGTCTAGGAAAGAAAGACACTATGTGTTGCTTAGTGTTTTTATTAATACTTTGTCTTTAATTTTGTCTAGAATATTTATTTAGCCCTGAAGATATTACCATCCACTACCAGTTAATTTTTGTGATTTTCTGTGATATGAAAGGGAACATGCTCAAGGACAAGGAGTTTATTTAAGCTTCTTTGAATGTGCCAGTGCATCTAGCACATGATATGTCCTGAACAGATACTATTTGAATAATAAGATATAGAAAGTCCTGAAGCTCTATAGATGAGAAGGAATCTATCTACATTTATTTTGTTCTTAAATGATGATTTTTATAAATGTAGGGTCAGTCAACCAAGATGCCTATTAAGAGCTCAGGTTCTAAGGCAAGACTGCCTGGGTGTGAAGGTTTAAAGAGTGGGTCTCTTTTTAAAAAATATTTTTTATTGATTTCAGAGAGGAAGGAGGAGAGAGGGGAGAGAGAGAGAGAGAGAGAGAGAGATAGAAAGTCCTGAAGCTCTATAGATGAGAAGGAATCTATCTACATTTATTTTGTTCTTAAATGATGATTTTTATCGATGTTTCTAACTCTCTATCTCTCTCTCCCTTCCTCTCTGTAAAAAATCAATAAAATATATTTAAAAAAAAAAAAAAGAGTGGGTCTCTTTTTAAAAAATATTTTTTATTGATTTCAGAGAGGAAGGAGGAGAGAGGGGAGAGAGAGAGAGAGAGAGAGAGAGAGAGAGAGAGAGAGAGAGAGAGAATGAATGATGATGAGAGAGAATCAGTAATCTGCTGCCTCCTGCTTAACCCCTAGTAGGGACTGAGCCAGCAACCAGGCACATGCCCTGACTGGGAATCGAACTGTGACGTACAGGTTCATAGGTCTACACTCAACCACTGAGCCATAAAGCTGGACAAGACTGGCTCTATTTTTACAGCTGCATAGTTATGGCATAAATGTACCACAACATTTTTATCCACTCACCTACTGATGGGCACTTGAGCTGTTTCCAGATGTAAATAGCACTGCCATGAACATCAGGGTGCATATATTCTTTCTAATTGGTATTTCAGGCTTCTTAGGATATATTCCTAGAAGTGGGATCACTGGGTCAAATGGCAGTTCTATTTTTGAGAGAACTCCATACTATTTTCCATAGTGGCTGTACCAGTCTACATTCCCACCAGCAGTGAACTAGTGTTCCTTTTTCTCCACATCCTCTCTATCACTGGTTTGTGGATATGTTGATGATGGTAGCCATTCTAGCAGGTGTGAGATGTTACTTCATTGTCATTTTAATTTGCATCTCTCTGATGATTAGCGACTGAGAATTTTTTCATATGTTTCTTGGACATCTGTATGTTCTCTTTGGAGAAATGTCTATTTAAGACCTTTGCCCATTTTTTAATTGTATTGTTTGTCTTCCTTTTGTTAAGATGTATGAGTTGTTTATAAATTTCTGGAGTGTATTATGCTAAGCAAAATAAGCCAATCAGAGAAAGACAAATATCACATGATCTCACTTATCTGAGGAATCTAATGATCAATATAAATTGACAAACAAAACAGATCAAGAGACATGGAAGCATGGAACAGACTGATGAATCTCTGAGGGAAGAGAGGAGGTAAGGGGGAGGGTGGGCAGGTAGAGATTAACTCAAGAACTTATATGCATATATGCATAACCCATGGACACAGACAATAATGCAGTGAAGACCAAGGTGGAGGGAGCGAGAGTGGGATGGAGGGGACCAATGGGGGAAAGGGGGACATCTGTAATACTTTAAATAGTAAAGATAAATTAAAATAATAAATAAATGAAGGAAGGAAGGAAGGAAGAAGGGAGGAAGGGAGGGAGGGACGGAAGGTGGGTGGGAGGGAGGGGACTGGCTCTATACAAACAGTATGACTTCAGGCAGATTACTCAGGGTCTCTATGCCTCAGTATTCTGATCTGTAAAGTGAGCATTATAATAGCACCTCCTTCATAGGGTGGTTCTGGGGATTTGTAAATATATTCAAAGCATTTAGAACAGTCCCTGAAAGTAGTGGCGTGCTATATACGTTGCCATCGGTCTCACCTGCCTGAAACTATGGTACCATCTGGCGATTCCCTAATTGTGTAGACAAGTACACTTCTCTTCATTCCCAAGTGCTGACTTCTTGAAGAGGGGCAACCAGCCTTCAATTCCCCTGCCCAGCTCTCCCTGAAGCATCATGTGCAAATGCTTTGGGAATTAAACTGGAGGAACTCCAGCCAGGGGCCTGATACTTAAGGGCAGAGATAACACTGCTACTCAAGTCACCCGGCCACCAATCTGAGCCAAAAGCTAGTGGCGCCTTAACACTTCAAGTGTGACAGGCCCATAAGAGCATATCCTCTTTCCCCAGAGAGTTAGGGCATTCGCTTGGCCCTGGAGCCTCTTAAAGGTCTGACCCAGTGTCTCCAGTGGAATGTACAGCACAGGGGATATGAAAAATGTCCTCTTGGAAATGGGAAAGCCATCCTACAATGTTTCTTTATGTCAATTTTTAATCTTGACATTTACTAGGTACAATTTAATAATATTGTATCATATGTATAAAATTTATGAGTAAATGATATGCCCATCTTACAGGCATTTTCTCAAACATGTAGGTTCTGATAGTCCCTAGAGTTAAAGGATTAGCTGAGAAAGCGTAAGGATTTTAAATGAAGGGAATTAAGTGTACAAATAGCGAGTAACCAGGGTGGGTGAAAGCTCATGGTTTTATGCTTAGGAGCTGGAGGAGATGGTTCTCCCCACATGTCATCCCGCGAGATTTCCAGTGCACTTCTGGAAATGTCCCTAGTGTTGCATTAAGTCAGCATATTTCCTCAAAAGTGTCCCAAGTTGCAAGGTGCAGGCTGGGGTGGCGTCTTTGACAGCTGGTTGTCACAGCCTCAGATCTTTGCCAGGGCAGAGGTTACTGTTACAGAAGCCAGGCAAACGGGTTTTCCCCTGTGAAGCCCTTAGAGAACACTGCTGCTTCCTTTATGGGAGGGACCAAAGGAAAGCACTCGTTCATTTATTCATCCAGCACCATCCTCCATCAATGGCTGAGAGCAGGGGCTGGCAAACTTTCTCCTTAAAGTTCCAGAAGGTAAGGATTCTCAGCTTTACCATCTAGTCTCTGTCACAGCTACTCAATGCGGCCGCTGCAGCGGGAAAGCAGCTATAGTTGATACTACATGAATGGATGAGGCCACGGTCCAAGACCTTTGTTTACGAACACTCAAATTTGGATTTTATATAAATTTTACATATCACAAAACAGATTCTATCTTTTCATTGTAAGCCATTTAAAAATGTAATAATCCTACTGAGCTCACCATGGCTCCTGGTCTGGCCCAGGTCCCCTGCCTTAGAAAAAACTCTAAGTTCCGTTTATTTTTTAGAAGTGCAAGCATCTTTCTTTGTCTTTAATCTGACATACAGGCATGAAGTATTTATTTCTTATTATAGCTAATTTTTCATTAACTCCCCAGAAGTTTGTTAATGAGATCATTCTAAGAGCATATAAATATAGAACTGAGAATGAACATAATCCCTTTGGTTGTCAGTGTTTATTCAGATTAGATATTGAACATCTCTGAGGTTGTTATCACCATCTTTTATAAAATTATCTTAATAACATGCAACAAACTAAATGTTAAACCAACCCAACCTCAGATGGGTGTGGGTTTAGCAGGCTGAAGGTGAGAGAGATTCTGACAGAAGAATAAATGGGTATTCTTTTTCTTCTAAACCAAGATAGGTATTATTAACACTGGATGGAATTTACAATGTCAAAAATAAAATAAAGAGTATTTTGTCCCTTGTTGCCTATGATGCTGTAAAAAACTGAAATGTAAATACCAATAATCAACTATAAAAGCAACTTAGCTTGAATGGATTTCAAGACGTGTAATTTAGTATCATAATGCAGTTTAACAAAATTGCTTCGCTCTACTTGGTGGTAACTAGAAGGAACCATCTGAAGAGGCAGAGCCCTGTGTGCCCAGGTGTAGACCAGGGCTTTGCTTTCCCAGCCTCAGCCCCTGTCCAGGCCAATGCGGATCATTAGGAAGGAAGGAGAGAGCGCTGCTCTCTGCAAATCATCTACAGAATATTTTCTGAGATTACTTATCAATGCTCAGCTTTATAATAAGTGCAATTCTCAACATCTTAATTATATCCATTTTATAGTTAAGTGTTCTCTGGTACCCTGAGTCATGACATTTGACCATTATTTTGCCAATGGCTGCACTTTCTGGGAAAACACGTGTCTTTCTTCATGTGGCCTCTGCTGGTATTCAATTCAAAATATAGATTTAATCCAGGAAAGTTATACAGTTGACTGAACCGCATGCAATGGCCAACATCCAATCTTTAAATAATAATTTCATATAATTCAGCCTAATAGTGTGTACAAAATAAATTCTCAGTTTGCCTTACAAAGTATGCTACATTTTTTAGTCAATATGTTTTTTCCCCAAGCTTGCCAAGTAGGTAGACTATATCATTTAAAAAAATACTTACCAGAATTAGGTATATGCCTTTTACATCCCATATAATGACCGTGCTTTCTCGAGGACTTATACTCATTAAATACATTAGTAAGGATGAATAAGGAATTAATCCTGCTTCCTTCAATTTGCCTGTTTGACAAAATAATCTTTTACCCTCCATGGTATATCTTTCATTTACAACATACTGAGGGAGGTAAACTGGACTCAGGTTTGGTTTCCATCATCACCATCATACAAGCATCATAATGCTTGTAAGGAGAGAGGACACACACACACACATACACACACACACACACACACACACACATTCCTTCCATGAGGGAGGGTTGTGGGGCTCCCAAGCATGCCACCCACCCTGGAGAGGGCACGGGGTGGGGTCCTGAATACACACCTGTGCTCGTGCGGTAGGTGCCGGTGTGTGCTGGCGGCAGAGGGTCCCCCTGGCTCTGGCTGAGACTCCTCATAGGGGGCTTCTGATAGACGCGGTCTTCATAGATGGGGTCTATGTGGTGCTCTGGGGACTGCAGGGCCCGCAGCTCTGGGCCCAGGTGGCCGTGCTGGCTGCTGTATGAGGCCCGGGACCCAGCTGGAATAAAATAACAGCAGACATGAAGACCCGACCAATATCCAAACAGAACTTGTTTTATCAAAGGCATATTTGATTTTTTTTGACAAAAATGTTGAAATCTGCAGAATATCAAATGAATAACATGAAATGGCAGAAATATGTCAAGTTAATCAGCTTATCGGCATCACCCAGCTGCCTAGCTTTGCTCCCAAACCTGATCTCCCTCTAAGGATAATGATTTTGAGATAAATCCACACCGAACAGGGCCACTGAAACATCAGTTTTCTCAGTCTAACGAATGTTGCTTGGCTTCCTCACTAACGGGATCAGGCAGACAGTCAAACCTAAAACCCTCTTATCCCATAGTCCTTGCACCTTAAATTTTGCAACAAATTATTAAAGTCATGAGCCACTGAATAAGCCACGATGGCAAGCCATCTTTATGTTGTTTCTGAAAAGTGAACCCGAATTTGTTCTCATCAGCAGTTTTTCCCTGGATAATGAATGAACCAAAATGTTCAGACTTACAACAGCCCGTCTCTAAGATAGGAAAAGATGTTTTTAAAGAATGTTTTTAAGTTATATTTTGCTTTATCCTTACCCTCTAAATTGAAGCATCTGCACTTAGTGCACCTTGCTCTGAAGAAGGTACAAATAACTGGTTTAATTTATAAATTGAGGCTACACATCACTCGCCTTATAGTAGTTGTAAATCATTGTATGTTTCGTTTCCTTGCATTGTGTGGGAAGAGGTGTGGCTTTGAAGTCATGCTGTGAACCTCTGCACACTGGGAAATAAAGTTTTATGAGGGCTAAGCGGTTGAGTTGACACAAGGTAAAGAGGACGTTGATTGAGAGCCAGTATTTCGTGGGAGGTACGAACGAATCACAGCGGTAGAGTGGCGGGAGAATCATCTCTATCGAGGCAGATGGAGTAAAGGACACCTAGGGACAACGAAGGGCGTGGGCATCAAGGATAAATGGTTATCTAATGAGGTGAGCAGAGAACACACAAGAGCCAAATGAGGCTGCAGCTGATGTTAGGAAAGACCCTTTAGCTAAATCTCCAAAGCTAATACCCACATGGCACACTGGGATTTATTTAACTGTCAACTGCCTTTGAACGGCCCCAATCTGAGCTCCCCATTCAAACCTACAGCAACAGGGTGTTGTAATTCCTTGATTTCGGAGCTATTTGTGGACAGCTTTACCTCTGTTCCTCTGGTCCAAGTCCTTCACTGGGGACCACCTTAAAACCTGCTTCCTGAGGATCCCTTAACCACAAGGATTTCAATATTCTTGTCTAGTATATTTGAGAAAAAAAACTATTCAAATGTTTTTAAATTGGCAATAAGTGTTTTCCTAATATATATTTTATACAGGGTGCTGTAAATCAAACAAACAAACAAAAAACAGGATTTCCGAATGATTGGAGCAGTGCTAAGAATTCTATGAATTTAGTGTTAATTAAAAATCACTGACTGTTTTGAGGAAAGGCAAGTTCCTTACCTTTCCCTTTGCTAGTAATTAATTCAATCCTAATTCAGATAGCATGCAGATGAATGATAGGTCCAAAATAACTGCTTTGCATAATTGGGTTCATTGCATCTCATTGATCACATGCCAACATCACACTGAATATTGTCTCATTTTGATATTTTCCAAGAATATATTTTAAGTGTGATAATCCTTGCATTCCTGCTGTCAATTCTTCATACTACTTGGAAGTTTTAGTAATATTGCCAAAAACTTACAAGTCTAAAAGCAAGAAAACAGTCCTTGCAATTGATCATTGAACAACCCGTGTGTTAGAGGCACTAACCCTCGCAGTCAAAAATCCCTGTGTAACTTCTGACTTCCCAAAATTTAACTACTGCTAGCCTAATGCTGACCAGAAGCCTTACGAATAACATAAATAGTTGATCGACACATATTTTGCATGTTTTCATGTATTATATATTGTATTCTTACAATAAAGTAAGCTAGAGAAAAAATACGTATGAAGAAAATCCAAAGAGAAAATACATTTACAGTACTGTTTTTATCGATACCATAAGTTTATGTTGTCTGTTTACAAGATGAAAAAAGCTGCATATAAGTGGACCGGTACATTTCAAATCTGTGTTGTTCAAGGGTTAAACACACCTAAATGTTTTATAGTTAAATAAGCATGTTACCCATCACTGGTAGAGTTAGAGATGTAATTTTATCACTGTTCTTTATTCTAAGCCTCTGAAAACATCTAAGGGTATGCAATGAAAGCACCTGCTGACCTTTTAAGTGGTGATATGATCTGAGGGTGTGTGTGAAAATCCTCTTAGTAAAAGCATTTACTGGGCATTAGGAGATTTTTATTGGCATACAATAAATCAGAAATCAATGACCAAGGGACATGAATCTTACAATAAGGTCTACCTTTGTGGATATCACGATTACTATATGCTGACAGTAAGAAAAATATAATAGAATTATTAAATATTTGAACAACATCTATATTTTTATTTTTTTCAACATACTATATTTTTAATTATCATGTTCTTGATAAAACTAAAGTTCACAGTGTTGCCCTGTGGAAACATTTGTGCAAAATCCATTTGCATATTTAAGCATTATGCATAGCACTGAATGAGATAAGGCTTTCTAAAAGGAGCATTGTTTATACTCCTTTCTATCCATTGTGATCCTTTCAGTTGCTCATGGGTGGGCACAGTTATTGGCAAGAGAAACAGAGAGACCTAGGAGAAAGAAGAGAGGCAGGGAGTGAAAGACCAAAGGTGTAAGTTCAGGAATTCATGCTTTCTACCACTCAGGCTCAAGTAAGACCCATACTAACAAAACCTATTTTATTCTGGATAATTCCAAGAAAAAAATTCTCACACAACCTCTTCTGAGAATATGCTGCAAAGGTTCACGAGGTGGTGAATATATTTGCTGATCCAAAGAAAATGTACTTTTCTTTAGCAGTAATTTCTTTCACCATTATGGTCTATTTGACAACAAGTCCTCAGCACTCTGGACTCAGAATACCATTAGTAAGCATTTGTGTCTTTGACAGGAACTGAAAAGATGTTATCATAGCAAGGAAAAATGCGGGAGAAATGGACTGTCCCAAATGCCACAGATGTTCAGGGCAATGAAGGACAATTCTGAGAGCCTCACCTTGGCCGAGATGAGGGTTCAGAACTGCAGCATGACAAGGTGCAGTGAAACACAAGTGGCCAGAGAGAAAAGGAAAGCAGACCCACGGCCAGACCAACTGCAGCAAAAGGCTCCCCACCATTGCAGGCAGAGGTCATGCAGGTTTCATACCAGTGTCTACATAGCGCTTTATGACCAATTTTCTCAACAATGCTTACCTCATCCAATGCCCACCTTTCAATGCTATCATATCATTTCACTTTTCCTACATCTTTTCACAAGACAAAATTTGGATCTAGAGAGCTCAGGCACTAGTAATTTTCATCTGTAATGTGATTCTGAAATTAATGGGTTTGAGGGCTCACATCTGGAACATGAGTGGTTGGTTTGCAGGCTAAGAAAGGTTGTGACTCATGAGGGTGCTCTGTGAGGGAGGTCCAGGAGCCCTGGAGGACAGGGGAGAACCTGTAAATCGAGGTAGGACCAGGCCTGAGACAGCTGTTATACAAGAGCTACCTTTGGTCATAAAACTTCCATCACCTGCTCACTCCTGGCCATTCTGCCGTGGCATTGGTGGTGGGAGGACAGAGGGAAGGAGGGTTCAGTCCTGTGGCAGTGAGGGAGGTACAAGTTCTAGGGGCTCAGAGGGGTGGGAAGACTGGACCACTGGAGAGGACACTAGACCTCTGATATCCCCTGCTTCTGTGTAGGCATCTTCAGACCAGCACCACCATTCACATGAGCAAGTCCTATGTAGAAGCTAGAGATCATGGCTCACCATAAAGTTCTGCACATGAAAGGTGGCATTATGACTGTGGATGTATAATGTTCAACAGTTTAAAGTAAAAATAAATTGCATCGAAAGTAGTAATTCTACTGTTGTTTCTTAAGTAAATTTTGCCCAAATAACCTGAAATAAGAAGACATAATTTGGGCTCCAGATCCATGTCTAACCAGTTGGGTGAATCAAGGCGAGTCACTGAACCTCTCTGAGTCCAGGTTTCCTCCAGTGTAAAAATACAGATAGTAATGCATGCATTTGTATGACATGAAATAGTGGGAGGATCAAGATGAGAGTGATCACGTCTGAAAATGGATACGTGTTAAAACAGCCTACTATGTCATTCAACCTCAGAGTCAAATTATGTTATTTCATGAAATACATCTTTTGATTGGGAGAAAAGCAAGCACTTCTTAACAAAAACCTTCAAAATATCAAAAACAAAACAGAGATTTAACTTGGAAATATAACTGACAAAAATTTGATAATTTTGTAAAATATTACAAAATGTAAATCATACAGTTTATTTTTATGTTCTTAAAGGAACAACATCAGGGTTGCTTTGTAATGGATAACGGTGAAGAATGCAGGAATGAATTAAGTCCAAAAGGGAAAGACATATTAAAATGACCAAGAAAAGGCAGAATCCTTTTTAGAAAGGGGTATGGTATAAATTAAACCTGCACATTGAGGACAAACATTTGCTAATCTAGTAGGAAGCCAGCAACAGACTTGTAGGGAGTCGTTGACATGGAAAATAATTAAGGAGCTGAAGCGGCTGCAGTATCTCTCACTGCCTTGCTTGTCTCATCCTCAACACCACATTTTCACTGGCTCAGGGAATCCAACAGGCTCTGTTTGCAACTGACAAGCAACAGGCAACATTTATCATTTTTTAGATTGATTGGCAAATGAATCTCTATATGCTCGATATTGCTTGTATCATTTATATGTACCAGTTAATCTATATTGATCTATATTTTCATTCATTCAACACATATTTACTGAGTGTCCAGGCAACTTCTAGCAGTTGAGGACACCAAGGTGCTTAAGACAGACCAGGTCTCTGGCCTTGGAAATAAGTAAGAGATCACATTCAGGTAGGTATAGGCATAGAGGCTGAAGCAAAATTCAGTAGGGTAGGGGAGAGGAGACGAAGTGTTGGGGGTATATTGCTTTGATAGTGGGCTCAAGAGGTTCTTTCTGAGCATCTGACATTTCAGCAGAAAACTTCATAGGACCAGAGGAGTCACAGCAGCACAATGCCTACTTCTCAGCCAGAGAGAACTAGCAGCCAGAGCAAAGGCCCTCTGTAGAGATTCATTTCATAATATTCACAGAAGTGATTTTATTAGGACCTACTTAAGCCACTGTGTTGTAAAAGAAGTATGTTCATACTGAGTTGACGGTAAGAACTGAACAGATATTTTCTTAACTCAAAATGTCACAATCACAGTAACTACATTTTTATCAAAAGGATTTGAAATATTCAACAGAAGATCACACATAAACTCATGAGAATTTCATGACTAAAGATTCAGCTCAAATACACACACACACACACACACACACACACACACACTAGAATTTTCATTCCTGAGAATATGATTAATTCTCAAATCTTTGTTTTTTCTCCAAAGAATATTCTGGGGGACTCTTTGAAATGGTGACTCCTGAACACAACCTCCAAAAGAATTAGACTCAGTCCACCTGAGTGGGGAGTGCACTGTGTGTTTAATGGGCACCCACACCTCATAATTACTAGTATATATAGAGATAGGAGACAGGCATAGTTAAAAGAAATAAATATCTAATGTGTTACAATCCTCAATTTATGACTTCTTGATTTCTTCAAATAATGTCATTTACTACTATGTTAAGCCAAATTACTGAATAGGATGAAACAAATTTATTCCGTTTTTCATTATTACCCATTCACATTTTTTAATCTCTAGCCTATATAATTGATGACTCCCTAATTTAATGCAAATTAACTTGCTTTCCATGCAAAGAAATAAATTTCTACATGCTTTCACTTAGAAACATCAAAAGGTCCTTAAAGAGAAAAAAATGCCATTGATCTCTTCACATCAAATCTGGGAGCCAGTTTCAAATGGTCATTTGCAAAGAAATGGAAGGGGGAAAGAAGGGCCCAAATGCCAGGGTGGTCACGGTCAGCCAGCAGAGCCAGCAGACGGAGGCCTCTGTGAACAGGCACCAGAGATAAGCACTCTCATTTCTGAGATAAAGAGCTGTCTTTGGAAGAAGAGCTATACATTTTCTGTGCTATGAAGGTAAGTCCAAAGTAAATTCTAGGAATTCGTTTTTTTAAAAAAAATTGCACACTGATATTTATTAACACAATTACATGTTTGAAGGGCAAAATAGAACTTTTATAGAAAAGTGCGGAGCCTAGAAAAGAAGCAGATTTCCCTTTGAAATACCCCCAGTGTACCTCTTCCCCTTGCTAAAACCTTGCTGATTTCAGGGGTATGTTCCCTGCCCATCACTAAGCAACATGTCCAGGAAGTGTAACCTGTGCAGTTAGGTCGCCTTCCCTCTGTGGTGTTTATGGCTTTGAATAGTTATTTTGTGCCTCTTAAAAGATGTAGTTTTATATATGTTTTCATTAAACTTGAGGGGGAAATATGACACAACAAATAAGCACTTTCAGAAATACAAAATATAACAATTTTGGTTAATGTTATTATATCATAAATGTGTGCTAATTGCTGAGAGAGGCAACCATCACATCTTGGATCTGGGGAATACCTCTCCACAATAAAAATTTACTTGTTTTCTTCTTGATATTTTTGCTTTTGACTCAGATCAAAATTCCAAAATCTACATCCTATGCCTATGTTAATTCAGAACTTAATTTTAGTCTTAAATTATTTCCTATGAAGCTTCACCACACCTATTACCAAATGAATAATGTACTCTACTGAGAGTCACGTACTTTGCAGTAAGAAAAGCGTAAAGGCCAGAGTCATTGGTCTGGATGCAGCAGTAAGGGTGCCCATGTGACCTTATCCTTTGGAAAAGCAGGCACCCCTTGTTCTTTTATTTTCTAACCACAAGCAATTCTCCCCAGGCTGTTAGAAAAACAGGCTTCTTTTGTTCAACTCCTTTTGTGACAGGCAAGCATGTGGAAAGTGATGAGACAGGGGTAATGGAGTCTAATGAGCTCTGTGGAGTCTGCTGTCTGCATTCTTAGGATGGGCCATTTCCATTTTTATTTTCAGTCAAAGGTCATGTGGCCCTGCACCTATGCTGCGGTGAAGGGTGTGCTGTGTCAGCATTCAGGGACGGCTCTGAGTTAAAGGGCCTGTGGAACCTGCTGGTCTCAGATGGTACTGGCCTAGTGAAATGCATGGATAAACTGTGGTGGTTCGGCGCCTGTGCCCGATACCCACCTGTGGTTCCTGTGGCAGGGGAGGTAGAGTAGCTCTGAATATGCCAGCCATGAGTTCCAGTGTTTCTCAAAATGCCGCATGCATCCCATTCCCCTGATTAAAATTCAGGTTCTGACTCAGCGGGTCGGGGGCAGGGCTGAGGTTCTGCATTTTTAACAAGTTCTCTGGCAATGTCTGATTTTCTCTATCAGTGGAGGGTGGGGTCATTGCAGTGACAATCATGTGTTCTGTGAATGCTTAGCAGTCGTTCTACAGATAACTTCAGTGGCATCACAACCGCTCAAGTGAGAGACAGTCCTGAGGAGGCTGGTGAAAGGACTCCCAGAAACACTCTACCCAGGCACCCAAATCCTCAACTGACACTGAGCAGAGTCAGAAATTGGAGGGGGGTCAATTTTGAACTGTAATATCCTTTCGTACAGAAGGGCAACCTAATTTGATTTTAGACTTGTAATTAAACCCTTTTGACATAAGCTTGTAAGAAAGTTTAATCTGTGAGTGTTAATTTTAACTGGGAGCGGTCTCCTATTTAAAAGTTGCTCCCAAACCCGGCTCCTCCCTGGGAGCAGCTGTGGCAGCAGCATCCTGGGTAGAAGGAACCAGGCGCTTGGCTCAGGCAATCTTTACTGTCCCAAAGACCGGTGCAGAGCAATCCATGACTTGGTGCTTTATTAATTATTTATCAGAGTTTTTAAAGGCCAGTCTCATATTCACACAGGGACTCTTCTTTATCAACAAGGTGGATTCAATTAAATGAGTGCCATTTGATTTCTCAGCAGCTGCTTCTCAATGCCCCACACCCATTAGTGAAATATGGGAACACTACATCTGGAGTCTGACTTCCAGACCTATTTGCTAAGGGTACTTGTGAATATTTTCATGGAAGGAATACAGAACAAGGTGCTCCTGACCTATCTTTAATATATATATATATAGATACACACACACACACACACACACACACACACACACACACAGCGAGGGACCAGAAGTCCCCAGCCTGTTTTCAGAGGTGCCGACTGCTGTAGGAACTGAAGCTCAGTTTTCATTATTGTTTATGTGGTTTTTGCCCATCATAGAGCACAGGTAATATTGTCAATGTTTGGACAAGGAGAGGGTTTTATCAGATCAAAGTAGGCTTCAGTATGCTGTTTTCTCCATATATAGTTTTAAGTATTTTGAAAAATATGTGAACTAAGGTGTTTTGCATCTCAGCATCATAATAAACACAGGCCTTTTTACTCAGGTTGAATCAGATAAAGATTGGCTGCATATATCTAATATATACATATAGCTAATATAAAGATCTAATTTTCAAAAATTAGACATTTAGCTTCTAAAATGCAAACTTAGAAAGTATTCTCCCTGTCTTTTTTCTACTGCTTTATATGTTTCACCAACACCCACACCGTGGCCTTGGTGGTAATTTCAGAAGAAAAAAACACCATTAACCCTCAGCATAATTTATAGGGGGAAATGGCAAATAAACTGCTTCAAGGATTAGTCGTTCTCTCTATTTACATTTTATAAATTCTTTATATCAACACTTTATTAAATTTTTATTCTTTTATTCAACATAATACTTGGCAAATAAAAGAGTTTGAAAAGAGAGGAATTATGTTGTATAAATAAACAGTTCTGGGAGGACTAAAAATGTTCCTTGATTCTTTCCTAGTTAAAGCTTTAATATTTGTGTGTTTGTGTGTGTGTGTGTTTTAGAATCTAATCAGTAACTATAATTATTTGAATACCAGCTATATTTATTAAAACATAATTTCTTTATGCAATGCACCACCGATGAGACCATATATAGCTACAATTCTCCTACCCCATTTTTCATCTGTTGTCTTCGTCCAAAGAAATTACTAGTAAACCACCAGTTGAACTGGTAACGATGCTAGTGATGCTTTTCTCAAACACAAAACTATGTCTGTTGACTCTTCCAATGCAAAACAAACCCTACAGATTTGCTAGAAGGTTGTCCAGGTGAAGCGGGCTGTTTGTGGCCATGTCAACAACAACCAACTAACTGACTCAATCATGGAGGTCCTAGGACTGAGGTATTACCTGCTTCTGGACATCATATCTGAATGAGTGAGTGTGTGTGTGTGTGTGTGTGTGTGTGTGTGTGTGTGTGTGTGTCTGTGTGTCTGTGCGCGCGCGCGCGCGCGCTTTCATTCTAAAGAGAATATGTACTGATTTCCCTTTTCTACATCACTTATTAAAAAGAAGCTTATCTTCTGAGGGAGGTTTTGACTTCTTTAACATGTTGCCAGTCCATTTCAGGAGAACTAAGGATGAAGACAGAAACATCAGGAGAATCAGATATCATTTAAGGTTAAGTGTGGGCTCTTCTCTGTAATAACAGCACCATGGGCCAGGTACTATCTAGCAAGCCAAATGGGAATAATCAATGCTATCGAGTCTGTTTGAACATATTGCATAGCAAGCAGTCATTTGAGGAACCACCAAGTCCACTGGGTCAAAATCATTAATGGTTTTCTTTGGGTGCCTTTGCTACCAAGTCTCTAGCTGCTTGTCCCTGGGCAGGTGCTCAGGATACAGACACTATAGAATAGGCATCATCTGTTTTATGTTCTATAAATTTACTAACTTCTTTATAAACTCTAGCACTACAATAGAGTGAGCTGCTAATTCCACAGGTGAGCCTCTGGTCGTCCATGGACCACTGTGTAGGCCTCTATTAGTACTACAACTCAGACCTAAAACATAGGAAGCCAGTTTCCAAAGAACTGAGAAACTCAGAGATGAGGGAGAAGACACTTTACCTTACAGATTTTCAATACCCACTAGGCCAAGTCTTTCTGGTAGTTGTTGGTAATTTTTTAATGTTTTAATCACTTTGGGGAGAACCTGGTCCTTCTGTGTCCATGCTTCTCCCTGTACTACAGATGACTTGCAGTTCTCAGGGGGATATAACACTTCACCCACCAGCTACTTTACAATAGTCAGAAATATTTGTTGACTATCTACTAGAGAAGGAGTGATGAGTACTGAAATATGCAGGGGTCTCAGCTGCCCTTGGGGAGCCCATGTGCCCACTTATTCAAATGCCTCGCCTCTTTTGCTTATATGAAAATTCAGGATACGTTCTTTGTATCAAAGGCAGTCAGTGCTTTGGTAATTAACACACAACACAATAAATACAAATTGATCCATTTGTGATTAGCCTTCATAGATTTTAGACTTTTCACTTTAGTTACTCCATAGCAAATGTGCACACACACACACACACAGGGTGGGGCAAAAGTATGTTTACAGTTGTATGCAAAACAATTTATTCTTGTATAACTATTTATTAATTATTGTATTATTTTCCATATGAACAACTGTAAATCTACTTTTGCCTCACCCTGTATCTACATCTCTATCTTTCTACCTATCTATCTACACATATGTATGATATCAAATATGGACTAAATATATGACAAATAATTTTGTAATAAAAATTATAAGATGCACCTTGGTTAATGACAGTGTAGGAAAGATTCTAATGTAGGCTTGGCTGCAAATTAACTCCATTTTGAGAAATTTTAAGTTATCACTTATTTAAGGTTATTTGTACATCTGCTAGAACAGTTGGTCTCCACACAATCCCAGGTACTTTGATAAAAATTTAAAAAATGTTTAAAAGCCTCAGGATAGAAAATTAATATTCAGAAATCAGTTGCATTTTTATATACCAATAATAAACTATCAGAAAGGAAAACTAAGAAAAAAATTTAATTTACAACTGCATCAAAAATATAAAATACCAAGGAATAAATTTAACCAAGGAGGTAAAAAACCTATATTCAGAAGATTATAATACACTGAAGAAAGAAATTGAAGAAGATACCAATAAATAGAATCATATACTGTGCCCATGTACAAGAAGAATTAACATCATTTAAATGTCTATATCACCCAAAGAAATCTATAGATTCAATGCAATTCTCACCAAAATACCAATGGCACATTTCACAAAACCAAAACAAATAATCTAAATATTTGTATGGAAACACAAAAGACCCCAAATAGCAACAGAAATCTTGAAAAATAAGAACAATGTGGGTGGTATCACACTATCTGATATCAAACTATACTACAAGGCTATAGTAATCAAAAGCAGCATGAGACTGGCATGAAAACAGACACACAGATCAATGGAAGCAAATAGGGAGCCCAGAAATAAACCAACACCTATGAGGTCAATCTATGACAAAGGAAGCAAGAACATACAATGGGACAAGGACAGTCTATTCAATAAATGATGCTGGGGAAATTGGACAGATACATGCAAAAAAAAGAAAAGAAACTAGACCACCTTCTTATGCCATATATAAGAATAAACTCAAAAGAGATTAAATATTTAAATATAAGATGTGAAACCATAAATCTCCTAGAAGAAAACATAGGCAATAAAATCTTGGACATTACTTTTAGAAATATTGTCTAGTTTCTAAATCCCATGTCTGTCTAGTTCCTAAGTCCATGCTCCTAATCACAGTCTCCTATATTTGTTGAACTCAATGGAATGCAACACAATTCTTTCTTCTTCATCCGTAATTAATTTCACTATTCCTACTCATTCTTTTAATTATCCTACCCTTAGATATTAAAATAACCTAGATTCTATCAGAATTATGCCTACATTCATGACTGTGGACTTTTTGTGCTGAGTCCCACCTTTCCTTACTTGCTAGCCTACTGCCAAGTATCTGTATTCCTATGTATCTATCCATTTCTCCCCGCTCTCGCCTTCTCTTCATTGCCCTGGGACTTCACTCTAGTCATGTTCATTGTGTCCTGGGTACTATGTTTCTCGTTTCATGACCTTATATAGCTAGAATACATCAAGTGTTGTAACTTTCTAGGGAAGGATACACAGGAGATAGATTTTATGAATATTTGTGAATCTGAAATTATTTGGTCCTCCCTTTATGATGATGGATAATTTGGCTACTTATAGATTTTGGGTTGAGTTATTTTACCCCGGAATTCTGAGAGCATCACTGGGTTGTTCTTTATCATGTACTATCACTACTGCAAGTCAGGTGGCATCTGTTTTATTTCTCCCCAAGGGTGCTAGGGTATTCTTATGTTGGTGCTTTCAAATTTTGTGATGTAGACTATGCATCAACTTTTTATTCCAAGCATAGGGCATTTCCTATGAAGGCACAGGTCCCTCAGCTCCAAGGAATTTTCCCATATTACTTCACTGATAACTTGTTTCTCTCCAGTCTCTTTCTGTGACTCTAGTAATGCTAGGTCTCCTGGATTTGTCCTGCAAGGCTCTTCCTGCATTATTCTGATATATTCTGATATTTTCTGTCTTTCCCCCTTCCCAGTGATTTCCTTGACTCATATCCAGTCTTTCTATAAAATTTTTAATTTGGGTAGTTATATTTTTGTGGCCTAGAAAAGATTTTCTTGTTATTGGATCCTTTTACATATCATTTAGTTCTTATTTAATAAACACAAGATTACCAAATACCAAGATCCTTCTTAGTACTTAACCTAAACTTATTGCTTGTTCCTTTTAATATCTTTTATTCTGTAAATTATCTCTATTTATGCTGAGGCACAGTTCATTTTTTCTATTTTTTTAGGCTTCTAATTCTCCCGAATTCTTCAGTAATCCCTACTAACATATCACATTTGAGAAAGAAAATCCTGGAGGTAGCTTCTTCTTGTGCTACAATCTAAAGAGAAGTGTTCCCATTTCTAAATGCAAGTGTTTCCCATTATGCGTTCCTGAGGGAGGATTTGGGACGGGAAGGTGGGACATCAGGCTGGCACTTTCCTTCTGAAAGAGAAGGTCAGGGGCAGTCCTGAGCCACCTGCCAGCTCACTGCCCACAGAACGGTATGAAATAGACTGTAGTAGACCATAGGCAGCCATAACCAAAGTCTACTTTCTCAGACAGTTTGTTCAGTTTCTTCAATAGTCAACCCCTGTTCTTCTCCTTGGAGTAGGCATGGGCTACATGGCAACATCTTGGTAGGAGAGAGGGGGCATGAGTGGGAGGAGGCAGCCAACTTAGAAATGCCTGGAGCCCTGACTTTCAATGGATCCCTTCATCTTGAGGCCTCTCTTCTCTCCCAGCCCCTTAACTCAACTCTGACCCTTGAGCCTGTCCAAGAATTCACTGAAGGCAGCCAGTCCACCTCCGCTGTGCTGACAGAGCAGATTCTTGGGAGAAACTTGGACATTTTTAATTGCTTACCACTCCTATCTACTTTGCTTTCTAGAAAGTTCTTAAAAAGGCTTACTTGTCGGTGACACCCACCCCCTGGCCTCGGGCCTCTGTGTTCTTGTCTTTTTTACGACGTCATTCTCGGTTGCAGTCCTGTATGTTATTTTTCAAGGGGTCTGAGACATAGGGAAGATGTCTGAGACAGAGGGGACATGAGTGGTTAGAATATGCCATCTTGAACTCTTGTCCAAGATACAGTTGCATTTTTAAATTTACATTTCCTAGTTAAGCATGATCAATATCATATAAGCATCAATAATACTGCAAAAGCTTTGATAGAGTTCTACATAAAAATACCATTTTCCTACCAAACAAAAACCTGAACAAAAGAAAGCCTTTTAACCTCATTTTAATTAGCAAGGTTGCCATATGGTAGGCAGGAAGGGGAGGTATTAATTTCTGTGAATCAACAAAAAAGAAAGACATCAGGAAGGCCTTTGGGGCCACTAGCATCCCAAATATTGAATTTCAGAAGCAGCCACCCGCTTACAGTAGCAGGATGTTAAAACAGCCTTTCGCTGCTGCAGTCTGACCCAAACACAACTGGACGGAAATCAGATACCAATATAACTGGGAATGAGATGCTGTGTCAAGTGACTACAAAGGAATGCCTGGTCACCGTTTCTGGGTCGCTGAGCAGATGGAGGCTGTTAGGCAGGAGTCAGCAGGTGCAGAGGAGGTGTGCCGAAGAGATGGCAGTATCCATGCTCTAGGTAGGGAGAGCCTGGAGATAGGGGGCTTCCATGGGACCACTCGGAGAAGGGTTCTCTGCTATAAAATGGGGTCCCAGAATCTAGGGGGCAAAAGGCTGAAGGAATGCTCACTTTGATGGTAGAAGCAGAGAAGGGTCCATGTGTGGGAATAGACCTGCACTTCTCAAGCTTGTTGATCGGATGGCTGGGTTCGGCTCCAGAGCAAGAGCACAGGGGGAAGGGGCTGGGGCTAAGTGGCACAGCCTCTGTGCAATGCCGGAGAGCTTCTGAGGTTGGGGGAGGGGTCTAGATTCAAAAAACCTGGAAATTCTGGTGGAGAGTCAGCTTTTTTAACAACCTTTGAAAGAAGATTAAAGTGTGGATTGATTTCACTGGTTGATCACATTCTAATTAGCAGGTCTAAACTATGACTTTATTTTATTTTATTTTTTACTTCTGGGTGAGCAGGAGGTTCACAAGAACTGATCAAGCATTTGTGCCCTGCAGGCAAATTTCACCTTCAGGAAATGCAGTGTAAAGGAGGAGTGGAAGCCACATATCCTGTTGCATTCGGACCATATCTCAAGTGCTGCGTGTTAAACAAACTGGCTCATTATCTGGAGAGACTTCATGTTTCCTTTGAGAACCTGCCACCAGAGATGGCAAAGCTTTATTCTAGGATTAGGCTTTTTATTTTTTTCCTTTTTCTTTCTTATAACAGGTGCACCTGGCAGAACTAGCAAGTCTGAAATCTGAAAATATGTGAAATTTGGGGTTTATAATATGTGATCCACTCAAAATACTGTGTTTTATATCCGTCTGGCTGGGGTACAAGGTGGACACGCCTTGACTAAATTCCTCTCCATATTAGGTCAATTTTCTTTGCAATCATTAAATGTACAAATCTACTTTTAATCCATTTCAAGTTTGCCTCAAAATAAGCTTGTGATGTTTGACTTAACTTTAATGCATATTTATAACTCAGATTTCTATTTTTAATGGGATTAATTTTGCTCTAAGCCAGAAAAGGAAAGGATCATGCTATTTTTCTTACAGAAATGAACAAAAATTGGTAAAGTTATATTCGATAGAATGATGAAAGCCTGTTAACCTCATTTTAATTAGCAAGGTTGCCATATGGTAGGCAAACTTTTGCTTTCTTTAAAATCACTAATCATTTACAAAAGTTAAAAACGTACATTGCATATTTACATTCTTGGTGTTTTTCTTCAATAACACGATATACTTTCTACCCACATATCATGTACATTTAAGATATAGAGAAGATGGACTCAAAGTAATCGAGGTTCAAATCACATCTCTGTGGTCCAGACACATAACTTTGGGCAAGAAACTTATCACCAATCAGTCTCAGTTTTTGAATCTGTACAATAGGGGTGAAAATTGTACATAAGTTACTGGAAAAAACATGAGATACAGTTTGTTAAGTGTCTGGCACAATGCCTGGCATTTGCAAATGCTTTATATCGCAATTTTTTTTACCTAATTTTATTCATTGTGAATAAAATGAATGCATTTAACTTTTAATTTATAAACAATAAAATTAACCTATTTGTCAGGAGAAAAATGTTAAAACTACTTATGTCATTTACCTAGTCTTCTTCCTGTACTATTTATGAGTGATAATTTTTGAATTGTCCCATTTCAAAATAAATGGGTGAAAGTTTTAATAACTAGATCTGGGAGCACGGAAGGACTATTCAAATGCCTTTCTAGGTGTTTCCCTGCCTATTTTTTATTGAAAACCCCTTCTCCGCACAGCCCCCAGAATGAGGTTTCTAATATTATCAGGTCAGTCCTCTTGGAAGGGTGACACTCACTATAAGCCCTTTACCTCTCATCTCCTCCCTCATCTCCACCCCCAAGCCCATCACTCATTTCTGCCTCAGGAAAGCCTGATCGGCTGATCACCCCAACACCTTTCCACCGCACCTTGCATCACACCCCTTCTCTACTCTTTGACTTTGCTCCAGCTACCTTTTCTTACTAGTTCTATTGCTGGTGCTTAGCTCTGGAGCCACCGCACTAAGGAAGCATTTGCAGCACATGTCTGATCCCCACTATAACAGGCCCCTCTAGCATGTTCCCATAGTAACCGACCTGCCTCACCTGAGCACTGGATTTCAAACAGTCTGTTCTTATATCCATTACCAACTAGGTCTCCTGAGGGCAGGGGTTATCCTTCACTCATCTTTGTGTGCCCAACACAGACACTGGCATGTTTGGGGACTCAAAAGACCTGCTTTGTGTCTGAAACAAAAACAAATGACCTCTTCCTTGCACATCCAAGTTGGTATGGCAGGTATTATTAAGTAATAAAGTTATCTTCTATTGAGCTGGCCAATGTACTAGAATTTTATATGTATTTCCTTATATTTGTCTGACATTGTGAGATACATATTGTTGTAAAAACCTAGATAAGGGAACAATTTTAAGCAGGCAAGTCATGCACCTAGGTTAGGGACCTCCAACAGGAAGGCAGGGCTGGGTTTCCAGGAAGGCATCACTATATGATGAAAAGAGAGACAATCTAAAGAAAGAAAAAATTCTAAGAGGTCTTTGGAGTCTGATGGCTTAACATCTGAGAAATTATACTGTTCTAGGTTGACTCTGAAGTGTGCTGCTTTCCCAGAGAGGTGGAACTCTGAGATCACTGGCAGGACTTTAGAAAGCTTGGCCATCAGGAAGGTCTAGTGCAGTGATGGCGAACCTTTTGAGCTCGGCGTGTCAGCATTTTGAAAAACCCTAACTTAACTCTGGTGCCGTGTCACATACAGAAATTTTTTGGTATTTGCAACCATAGTAAAACAAAGACTTATATTTTTGATATTTATTTTATATATTTAAATGCCATTTAACAAAGAAAAATCAACCAAAAAAATGAGTCACGTGTCACCTCTGACACGCGTGTCATAGGTTTGCCATCACTGGTCTAGTGGAATGTGTGGGTGTGTGTTCCTCACCAAGTGTCCACACAACTGCTGACCTAAAATCCTCAAATAGAACTTCTACAAATTTGAAAATATTTGCAGCTAAACAAGAACCACTTCTTGGAACATTATGCACGTTTTTGATCTCTAGTTTTTCTCCTCCATTCTCTCTTGGATCCCAACTTCCAGTAGGATTTACCACTACCCTTCACTGAAACTACTCTTTCAAACTCGCCAATGAATACACTCTGCTAAACCAATGTCAGCCAACAGTCTTCCTTTGTCTTGACTTTTTAACTGTACTGGACATAGTTTATTGTGACATGCTGTTCTTTTGGCTTCTAAGAAATGGCACTGACCTTCTCAACTATCAGACTGATACATTTGTGGGAGGCACTAGGGCTCCTCAGTCCTTGGACCTCTTCTCTCTATACTTACTTCCCAGGGTAATTTCTTCTAGACTCCTGGTCTTAAATACTATCTACCTAACGATGACTCCACTCCCTAATTTTTATCACCAGCCTGAGATTCTCCCCTGAACTCTGACTTGCACATCCAACTGTATACTTCACATGTGCATTTTGATTCTGATAGGCACCACATGTCCAAAACCAAAATCTTAATATTTACGAGCACTGTCCCCAAACCCAACCAGATCCCTCTGCAGCACACCTGTCTCAGTCAGTGGTGACTCCATTCTTCTGGTTGTTGGTTCAGTGACAGCTTTAGTCCTCTTTCTCTTATCATCATCACCTAGTCCATGATAAAATCCAGTGGGCGCTACCATACATATACACCCAGAATTACACCACTTTTCATAACCTTCAATGCCACCATCCTGGCCCACATCGTAATCATTTCTTGCTTAGATTACTGCCATAACCCCTAACTAGTATTCATGTTTTGCCCTTAACCCCCAACAGTGTATTCTCTACAAGTACCCAGGGTGACTGTTATATACACTAAGTCAGATTATGTCACTCCTCTGCTGAAATCTTCAATGGCTCCCATGGATTTAGCACAACCAGCATCCTCATCAAGATTTACAAGACCTTCCTTGCTGGTCACTTCACTGACTTCATGTCATTTCTTTGCCCTCTTTCTCTAGATACACTCTCCTTGCTGTCCTGCAAACATATCAGACATGCCCCTATTTACTAGCTTTGCATGTCTGTTCCTTTTATTCAGAATGCCCTTCCTCTAGATATTGATATGGCTGGCTCCCTGACTTCCTTCACTACTGACTTCAAAGTGACCTTCCAATTAGAGCTTTCCCTGGCCACTCTATCAAAAATATTTACCTTGCCTGGCTGACATGGCTTAGTGGTTGAGCATCGACCTATGAACCAGGAGGTCACGGTTTGATTCCCGGTCACAGCACATGCCCGGGTTGTGGGCTCAGTCCCTAGTATGGAGCATGCAGGAGGCAGTCGGTAAATGATTCTTTCTCATCATTGATGTTTCTATCTCCCTCTCCCTTCCTCTCTGAAATCAATACAAATATATTAAAAAAAATATTTACCTTGATTATTTTGTCTTCTCCATTTGAAACGAGCTCAGAGATATTGGTTGATATTGATCACTACTCTCTAAGCTCTAAATCAGTGCCAGTAAATCAGAGGTGCTTAATAAATAATTATGGAATAAATTAATTCATTCAAAAGTGAAAGTCAGTACCTATTCCATATTTATATGTCCTAGTTATCAGTGACAAATCTACAAAGTCACAGTCTTGAAAAGCCGAAAGCTATTTTTCAGTCTTGACTGTAATGGTACTTTCAATTAGCAAACAAGGTGGCTCCAAAGTTTACGACACCTGGAATGCTATCAGGCACCCCGATTTAGGCATGGGGTCCAAAAGCTCCAATACTCCTGGTCTCTCACAAACATGAGTCTGTCCCACACCTTTCCTGGGCCATAGTTTTCTAATTTCTGAATGGGGCATCTGATCTTATGCAACCCAAGTATTTATGTGGAGTTATAAAGTACAAGGTGGGGCCACAGTAGGTTTACAGTTCTTCATATAGAAAATAATACAATAATAAATAAATAATAATACAAGAATAAAATCTGTTTTGTGTACTTATGACTGTATATCTACTTTTGCTCCACCCTGGAATTTTAAACTCAAAACCAACAGCAGCAATTTACATAAAAAGAATCTTTAAATGAACATTTAAAAGCATGCATTTTAAACAAAGTATTACAAACATTAAAAGTGTTCATTGAAACTCTAAAACTAAAAATGTTAAATGACAAGTTGATTTTTTTCACCAGGTAGCAAAAATGAAATATGGTCAGAGAATCTGAGGAACAGATGGAAGTGTGGAGGGAAGAGAAGGCACAAGAGACTGTGCTGACCAATGGCAGTTCTCTTTCTAGCCAAAGCCTTCTACACTGCCTCCCAACCCACACATACACATGCAAACACACACACACACACACACACACACACACACACACACACACCAGACCCTCAGAAACATTCACTCTAGATACTAGAGTGGGATCAGTTTTCACAACATACTTACTTTTACAACCGTTTCCTTAATTCATGATATAAGGAGCTATGGGACTGCTCCATTGGCACACCCCCAACCTCTCCACCAGACCACACTCCCTATTCTTACTAAAATAATGCAGAACATGCACAGCTTAGCATGTATAACCAGTGGGACAGAGCTGGAGGCTAAGGCAATGAAACAACCATTAGTAAGTCACCTGGACACTTTGCGCCTCAGTTTCCTCTTCTTGGTGGTGGATGGGAAGAATGTCATGGAGCTTTAGTCTCCCAAGAGCTCCACCAGTTCCCCACCCTTTGACATGATCTAGTTATTTGTAAACGTCTAATACAAAGTGTCCATACATGTTTCCTAGCCCTCTCTTCCAACCAGAGTGCTTCTTAGTTCCTGCCTTACAGATATTTTGGTACTAGTAGCGGGTTGGCATTATAATGGTCTACCTCCAAAATTCTATTAAAGAGAAAGGAGTGAGTGAGAGACAACACTATGTTCACTTCAGTAAACACACTTAGCATAATTGGGGGCAGGGGGATTGCTACCTTCACCCTGTAATGTCACACCAGTACTTGACAGCACTTACTGTGCGAAATAAAAGACACCCTTAGACACCTGCTTCATGTATGCACCAGGTCCCTTTCTTTATTTTATACTAGAGGTCCGATGCACAAAATTCTGCAAGGGGCTTGGCCCTCACAGCTGCGGCTGCCTTGGCCCTCGCAGCTCCAGCTACCTCATGGCCTTGATCCCTGCCCACTGTTGTTCCATAAGGTCATTCCGCCATCTGGTTTAATTAGCATATTAGCTCTTTATTATATAGGATATCTTCACAGTCATCTATTTACATCACGAAAGGAAACCTATGAACACAGCATCTGTTACTAGAGTGACACAATTACCTAATCTATATAATAAAAGCCTAAGCGACCGTTATGGCAGAACAACCAGAACAACGGGTCACTATGATGCGCACTGACCACCAGGGGGCAGATGCTCAATGCAGGATCTGCCCACTGGTGGTCAGTGTGCTCCCACAGGGGGAGCACCGCTCAGCCAGAGGCTGGGCTCATGGCTGGGAGTGCAGCGGTGGTGGCAGGAGCCTCTCCTGCCTCTGCAGCAGCACTAAGGAGCAGCGAGTCAAGTGGTAAGGAGCAGAGAGCAGGCGGGCAGTAAGGAGCGAGAGCTCCTGGACTGCGAGAGGGCACAGGCCGGGCTGAGGGACCCCACCCCAGTGCACAGATTTCATGCACCGGGCCTCTAGTCTATATATATAAAACCCTAATATGCAAATAGACCGAATGGTGGAACAACCGATCAACCAAACAACCGGTTGCTATAACATGTGCTGACCACCAGGGGACACACGTGGAACATGGCGGGCATCAGCAGCAGGTGGCCGAGTGTGGAACATGGCGGCGTCAGCCATAGCGGGATGGTGGAGCTGGTGAGTGGGGGCGCCACTTGCATCTGCTGCTGGCACCTGGTGCTGGCCCTGATCACTCAGCACCATCAACGGGTGCCAGCATTGGTTGCTGGCCCTGATCGCACCCACTGCCGGCGCCAGTCCTGCTTGCACCTGCAGCTGGTGTCGCCACTCGCACCCACTGCCAGTCCCAATTGCCCCTGAGGGCTTCTCCACCTCCCCCTGTTCCTGAGGGGTGATGGGGGCAGCAGCCGCTGCTCACACATGCTGATGGCGCCGGCCCCGCCCGCACCCACTGCTGGCTCTGGCCCCAATGGCTCCATGCCATCAGTGGGTGCAAGCAGGTCTGGTGCCATCAGCACCTGGGAGCAGTGGTGGTGTAGCAGGGCTGCTGGCAGACAGGGGACCAGGGGCTGTGGCGGGAGGGGCCAGACAGGGGCATGAAGGATGGGCTGAAACCCACCCCTGTGCCCACCACAGCCTCGCGGCACACAGTTCCTTTCAAGGTGCATGAATTCGTGCACTGGGCCCCTAGCACTTTCATAGGAAGAAAAGAGTTGCCAATAAATCCAGGTGAGTTGTCAGGTGTTTGGGAGATAACACATTAGGTTTTCAATCATCATGTCTGGTTTAGCTGAACATATGGTGCTACCAGCAGAGTCACCTGCTCAGCCTGGTGGACGACAAAAGGACCAACCGCAGACAAGTTAACTACTCCGTATGGGCAGGGAAAAGCAGCTTTCTTTCCCAACCCCAGCCCCTCATTCCCTGTAATAAACAAGTACAAATTCAAGGGCCTTCATTATTGTCACCCTTCCCCCATGTAAAGTCACTGACAGGTGTGGGGGAGCCCTTTACTGTTCCCAGTGACTAAATTTAGACAAAATACAATACATTCCAGCCATAACCAAGTAGTAAAATTTCAAGGCAATTCATCATTGGTTACTTTTTTTCACTACTATTGAAATCAATGTAAACTGAATGTCAACTTTGGGGAAAATCCAATACTTTCTTCTACAGCTAAGTGTAGATCACTTAGGTAATCATATAAATATGGTGAGTTTTACTTGCTTTGGTCTTTTTCTGGATACAATCAACAGGTCTATGAGATTCTTCATTAAATTTGACTTAGTTTTACGAATGTCTAAATCTTCTGATGGGGGAGGAATTAGAGTTTGAGAGACTGCTTTACTTTTAAAAAGAAGCAGCTTATTTTAGTTCAGATCCTCACACAGCCTAGGGACGCCCTGCAGATGCTGGACCCTGGCCCACAGACAGGCCCAGCTTGAGCATGGCTCAAACCCAGCTGTATGTCTCCATCCTGCCCACCAGCCACCCCACCATGTGCCCAGGTGCCCCCATGGCAGAGCCAGGGAAGGTGGGCAGGGAGCCCTTTACCTGCCAGGCTGCCCGGCCTCTGGAGGGTGGCGGTGGCATACAGCTCCTGCGAGTGCTTGCTGTACTGGTCGGACGCGTGGACCAGGCGCTTGGTGGGCGACAGGGTGGCGTACGTGCCGATGGTGGAGCTCAGCTGGTGGATGGGCGAGGAGGAGATGGTTGTGACTGCACGGTGGGGGGCGAGGTCACGCGGATCGGGGACAGGCCGGCCGAGGACACGACGATGTTGATGGGCGAGCTGGTGCTGTAGGACTTGGCCAGGCGGCTGGGCGACTGCTTGGGCGAGGAGCCGCGCGGCGCGGCGTAGGCGGCGCCTCGGGGGCCGAGC